>NC_088623.1:1538109-1843731 GCF_036013475.1 Columba livia | reverse complement strand
ACCTGGGGGTCCTGGGGACAGCAGGGTGACCATGAGCCAGCACTGGGCCCTTGTGGCCAGGAAGCCAATGGTACCTGGGGTGGGTTAGAAGGGGGTGGTCAGTAGGTCAGAGAGGTTCTCCTGCCCCTCTGCTCTGCCCTGGGGAGACCACACCTGGAATATTGTGTCCAGCTGTGGCCCCTCAGTTCCAGCAGGACAGGGAACTGCTGGAGAGAGTCCAGCGCAGCCACCAAGATGCTGAAGGGAGTGGAGCATCTCCTGTGTGAGGAAAGGCTGAGGGAGCTGGGGCTCTGGAGCTGGACAAGAGGACACTGAGGGGGGACTCATTCCTGGGGATCAATATGGAAAGGGGGAGCGTCAGGAGGATGGAGCCAGGCTCTTCTGGTGACAACCAGTGACAGGACAAGGGGCAATGGGTACAAACTGGAACACAAGAGGTTCCACTTAAATCTGAGAAGAAACTTGTTGGGGGTGAGGGTGGCAGAGCCTGGCCCAGGCTGCCCAGGGGGGTTGTGGAGTCTCCTTCTGTGCAGACATTCCAACCCGCCTGGACACCTTCCTGTGTAACCTCATCTGGGTGTTCCTGCTCCATGGGGGGATTGCACTGGATGAGCTTTCCAGGTCCCTTCAACCCCTGACATTCTGGGATTCTGTGATCTTGAGTCTCGCAGGTGAGATAATCTGCGCCAAACTCTCCTTTTGGTTTTCAATAACTGTAATTTCAGTAAGGATTTCTGCTGGTGCGACTGCAGATGGTCGGGTGTGAATCCAAAGGGTGTGAATCCTTCTCAACCCCAGCGCACACAGGAATGCTAAAAATCACAACTGAGATAAATACATTCACCTGCCAGTCGGAATGTATTTGTCACCTCTAGATCCTACACTCACCTCTCAATCAGCGTGATCTCCTTACTTCATTAGTGGTGCCTGACAAAGGGAATTGCAGATTCAGTCCTGACACCTCTGATGATCTGGGCTGGCACCTCTCTCCGCGACACACTGCCCTGTTTCATCTGTTGAAGTGGTTTTTCTATTTAAGGTTAATGAGATTTGCAATCTGAGGCTCTTTTCAAGCTGGAATCTTTGCTTTCCAAAGCAGATCTCATCAGTCACCTTTGCTTCCCTCTCTGCGTTCCCTTCCACACCACCAGCACCATTCCAGCCATCGCTTTCACAATTCAAGTATTTCAGGAGTCTTTAAGTCTTTTTCTTTCCGTTTCTTGGACTCAAAACTTACTCCGTGTCTTGTCTAGACGGCACAAATTGAGTTGGGCCTGTTATGCTCATCAGGGTTCTGATTTGACTTACAAATCTCTGCATTAGTGTTGCTTCTGCCTGCACTGCGGCACCTACCAATCATTCAAACAGTCGAGATTGCAGCCCTGAGCATCATCTCTGGGGCTGATCCTACATACTTTGACATAAACTCAGTTAAACCTGCGTGAATCCCTACACAGACTGGCTGATGCACATTTTAACCTCACCAGGAATACATTTGGCTTCACCTGAAGTCCTTAATAAATTAACTTGAATCAATGTAAAAGTAAAAGTAAATCAAATTAATAGTTTCCACGCAGGGGTAAATACTAGTTTTCTATATACAATTTAGAACTTGCATGTACAGACGCAATGGTTCTTAGATTACAGTTTAAGTTGAAATGGCTCAACATAAATTTCAAGGAGAGAAAAAAGGAAGAGAAAAAAAATATATATCCAAGGCTGGAATTTATTTCTCTCCTAGAATGAATTTAATTTGCATTCTTGCAGTCTTCTTCACTTCCAAGTGTTGCTTCATTTACCTCCGAGTCTGCTGGGGGGGGCGGTTTAATTGTTGTTATGCGGAAATCTAAACCAAACACATCCCAAGACCTTTTTAAAGCACGTTTTGCTGAGGGCAAGGAGGGCGCTGCCTCGGGGCAGATGCTCTCTCAGACACTATAGCTGTGTAGCTTTTAGCTGTCCTCACCCTCTCACATCAAGGAGCAGGTGTTCAGGATGCTGATCGTTGCATCAGACTCCAAAGCCAGTAAAGACGCTCCCAAATCGGTTTCACAATCCAGGAACGTTGATGAGCGTCTCCAAAGCCACTGAAAACTACAAGCCAAAATGAACTAAAAAGACCTAGAGCCATCAACAAACAAACCTGGTGAACCAGCATAAACTGAAAGGTAAAAAAATATATCTATTTTTCCTCTGAAGGTGGAAGAAAACCCCAAGTTCCAAGAGACCCGAAGGAGCTGTCACCACTGGTAGCTGCTTATACTCAAGAGATGCTTCTCCACTATCACACCAGGCAAGAGCGTAAAACTCTCAAGCAGATGGGCAGACAGAGCTTTGGAGATTCGTTGGGTTCAAGGAGGTTTAAGGATTTAAAATGTTTTCACATGCCGGGTGCAGAAAATCTCCATGGTCCTCAGACAAAATTGGAACAGACTCATTTCACAGAATCCCCGAATGTCAGGGGTTGGAAGGGCCCTGGAAAGCTCACCCAGTGCAATCCCCCCATGGAGCAGGAACACCCAGATGAGGTTACACAGGAAGGTGTCCAGGCGGGTTGGAATGTCTGCACAGAAGGAGACTCCACAACCCCCTGGGCAGCCTGGGCCAGGCTCTGCCACCCTCACTGGGAAGAAGTTTCTTCTCATATTTAAGTGGAACCTTTTGTGTTCCAGTTTGCACCCATTGCCCCTTGTCCTGTCACTGGTTGTCACCAGAAGAGCCTGGCTCCATCCTCCTGACACTGCCCCTTTCCATATTGATCCCCATGAATGAGTCCCCCCTCAGTCTCCTCTTGTCCAGCTCCAGAGCCCCAGCTCCCTCAGCCTTTAGAGTGACCTTGAAGACCCAGAGCTCTGCCAACAAACAGAGGAGACGGCAGATGCTGAGGGGCTTTGTTCTGCCTTTCCAGAGACAACGATTCCTTCCAGACTATGGGATGGACTCGCCTATCCCAGCTTATGGCTGTGGGTACCTGAGAGCAGACAAAGTGCTGTTTATAACCCATGAAGCACCTATTGCTTTTGAAAATCTGACATGACACAAACCCAGAAGCACAAGAGAAGCGCAAAGCCGAGCACAGGCCAGTCAACCAGACCTGCAACCCCGGGAGTCGTGAAGCAAACGCTCCTGGAAGCAACTTCCATCCCACGAAGGAGCTGACTGGGAATAGTCAGCCAGGATTTCCCAAAGGTCAATTTTTCCTGACTAACCTGATCATTTCCTACAAAACGCTGAAAGGCTTCACGGATTAGAGGAGGGCACTGCGTCTGTGGTTGATGCCAAAGCGTCTGAAGCCGCTGAAACGCTGGAGGCTGTTGTTCCAAAGGATTTATCCAGGCTGGAAAAACAGACTGATGGGCACCTGGTGAAGTTCAGCCAAGGCAAATGCAAAGTCCTGCCCCCGGGGAAAGAGCAATTCCCTGCAATGACACAGGCTGCGGACTGGCTGGCTAGAAAGCAGTGATTAAGATCAAAACCTGGGAAGCTCTTAAGATCAAAACCCGGGATGCTCTTAAGATCAAAACCCAGGAATCCTGGTGGACAACAAAGCTGAACAGGAGTCACCATCACCCCAGTGAGGCCAACAGCACCCTCAGCTGGATCTGCAAGTGTGTAGCAAGGGTGTAGGGATGGGATTTCTCCTCTATTCAGCACTTGCCAGAACGCACCTGAAGGACTCTGCCCCGTTTTGGGCTCCCCAATACAGAAAGGCATCGACCTACGGGGTGTTCCAAAAAGATGGGACTCAATTCCTAATTGGATTCCATTTCAGTTTGGGTCCATCTTTTTGAAACACCCTGTATAACTCATCAGAGAGGATCAGGCACAATTTAAAGAGCGAGTATTGCCCAATCCAATCAATGTGGCTCAAAAGATCATACACTGAAATCTAACAACACATGACAAAAGTGACCAACCATTTGCTCCTTTTTGGCACTGTGATGCGTATTCGAAAATCAAATTACCATGATAGTACTTTTGGGATCTTAATCTGAGTTCCTGCAAAATCTGCAAGAATCTTAGCTACAGTTACTCTGCTAAGAAGGTTCCTATAAATACTGACATTTCAAGATCTCTCTCCCCAGCTTCCTGAACATGAACTTGAAAAGGGTCAAAGATCCTAAATTTACCAAACATATATTCAAACCAGGATGAAAGTCTGAACACTACGTCTTATTTATAAACACAAGAAGTATCGGTCTCTTTGGACCGTGAAATGCTGCGTTTTCTCTCGCCCAGCAGAACATGATACCCTGACAGCTCCACTCCCCACATCTGAAGGCAGATCTCGTCAGGGCCTCACTGCAGGAATTCAGGGGTTTATTCCCATAATAACATGTTTCTTTTGCCTGAAGATACCTCAGTGGGTGTAAGCGATCCTGCACGGGGCAGACTCATGAGTAAATCCGTTTAATCCCTCTTAGCTGCCCACAAACCACGTCACTGCGATCCAGCTGAAGAAATCCAGAGCGGTGCCTCAAAGCCAGAGAAGGTTCCGCACGCATCAACCTCCCTTTCTGCTTATTAAAAGAAAAATTAAGAGCTTTGAAAGTCAGAAGTTTTTCCTTCTCTTGACTGTGAGATTAAAATGTTTCGCAGGCCAAGTTGGAGAGATTTCTCTTGTAACTTCAGGAAAGACAGAATGCTTGGCAGGACCTGCTGGGGAGACAACGGTGATTTGCCAGGGAACAGATACTTTAACTGTCCCACGCACCGACCTTCTTTACGAATTGTGAGGACAAAGAACTTTCTTCGATCCCCTTGAGGCGCTGCCTGTTGCCAAATTATCATCTTTAATTCTGTGGAACTGTGGCCACAATTGGCCGCGTGTCCCTCCCAGATCTCAAGCTGCTCTGAGGTTCCTGCAACGCACTCTGCTGGTGCACGACCTGCGACTGCTGCCTGTATGTCCGTCTGTCCGTCTGGCTGTCTGCTGGGAAGCAACTCTGCAAGACGAGGCATTTACTCTCAGCACCTCGGGGAGCTTTGGTGGCGTTAAGCAGGCAGGACTCAGATGTGAGTCAGCCTCACCTCCATCCCTGGGAAACTGATGGAACGACTTCTCCTTGGCGCCATCTCAAGCATATCAGGGATAAGAGGGTCATTATGGGCAGTCAACATGGCTTCACCAAGGGAAGTCGTGCTTGACCAACCTCATTGACTTTTATGAGGACATAACAAGATGGATGGATGATGGCAGAGCAGTGGATGTGATCTACCTTGACTTGAGTAAGGCATTGACACAGTCTCCCACAGCATCCTCACAGCTGAACTGGGGCAGTGCAGTCTGGATGTAGTGAGGTGACTGTGAACTGGCTGAAGGGAAGAAGCCAGAGAGTCGTGGTCAATGGGCAGAGTCCAGTTGAGGCCTGTATCCAGTGCAGTGCCTCAGGGGCAGTGCTGGGGCCTGTATTATTCAATATATTCCTCCGTGATTTGGACGAGGGAATAGAGTGACTGTCAGCAAGTTTGCTGATGACACCAAGCTGGGAGGAGTGGTGACACTGGAAGCTGTGCTGCCATCAGAGACCTGGACAGGCTGGAGAGCTGGGCAGGGAGAAAATTAATGAAATAGAACAAGGGCAAGTGTAGAGTCTTGAATGTGGGCAGGAACAACCCCAGGTTCCAGTGTAAGTTGGGGAATGACCTATCAGAGAGCAGCGTAGGGGAAAGGGACCTGGGGGTCCTGGGCACAGCAGGGTGACCATGAGCCAGCACTGGGCCCTTGTGGCCAGGAAGGCCAATGGTACCTGGGGTGGGTTAGAAGGGGGTGGTCAGTAGGTCAGAGAGGTTCTCCTGCCCCTCTGCTCTGCCCTGGGGAGACCACACCTGGAATCTTGTGTCCAGCTGTGGCCCCTCAGTTCCAGCAGGACAGGGAACTGCTGGAGAGAGTCCAGCGCAGCCACCAAGATGCTGAAGGGAGTGGAGCATCTCCCGTGTGAGGAAAGGCTGAGGGAGCTGGGGCTCTGGAGCTGGACAAGAGGACACTGAGGGGGGACTCATTCATGTTTACAGATATCTAAAGGGGGAGTGTCAGGAGGGTGGAGCCAGGCTCTTCTGGTGACAACCAGTGATAGAACAAGGGGTAATGGGTTCAAACTGGAACACAGTTGTGGAGTCTCCTTCTGTGCAGACATTCCAACCCGCCTGGACACCTTCCTGTGTAACCTCATCTGGGTGTTCCTGCTCCATGGGGGGATTGCACTGCATGAGCTTTCCAGGGCCCTTCCAGCCCCTGACACTCTGGGATTCTGTGATATTTTAGCCTGGCATGTGTAGGTCTGAAAAGCCCAAATTGTGACCTGGATCACTCTGAAAAGCTTCTCAGAGCTGTTTTAGTCTTAGTTCCGATACCAAGAAAGACAGAAATGGCAGCAGTTCCCCTCCTGCAGCGTGAATATAAAAAATCTCTTTTGCAAAGCTCTGTAAAAATCACTGCTGAATTAATAACAGCTCCATCAGCACCAAGATTTTGGATTCTGGCAGCTTCATCCACTCAATGCTAAACATCCAAAAGAAGGAAGAATTAAGGAAATACAACCCATGATGGTAAGTATGAAAGTTAACGCAGCTATAGTGCTGTTCGAGTTGAAATGCAGCATTTCTAAGAGCATATAACACAGAAAAGTCCACATGCCATACAATCCACCCATTAGAAAAAGCAGAAAAAGACCGACTCTAACAAAAGCCAAGAGAGATTATCCTGCCGCAGGGTAACAGGGGCCACGTCACACACAGCAGGGTCCTTCAGGTGCTGGGACAGCGCTGCACTCATTGTCCTCTGCTTTGTTTCAACTTAATGTGAATAATTTTGTTCACAGATAGGGACAAGAAAGGAAATGTCAAGTTCCAAGTGTCCTGGGAATGGTGTGGGATTGGAGACTCACGGCCAGTGTTTAAAGACTCTGCCAAAAGCTCCTGGAAACTTCAGGATGACAGTCCTGAGAAATGATCTAATTATCACTCCAGAGCCCACAAAATCACTTAAAACTTACTTAAACCACCAAAAGTCTTTCGGATCTTGCAGCTAATCAGTCTTTTAAGAAAATTCACTATCATGTGTGCTTCAGCCTCCCTTCTCATCCCTACAAAATCAGTCTCTAGGTGCCATAACCGTGAAAGGAACTTCAAAATACAACCCACACAACAGACAGACAGACAGACAGACACCTGCCTGGGATTGCAGACAGCCCGAGGGCTCTGGAACAGGAAGGGAAATCCAGCAGGGGGTAAGTCAGGTAAAACCGCTGTTTTACAACACTCTCAGGAGCAGGTTTGCTCCCAAAGGGGCTAAGTAGTCGTATCACAAAGAACCAGTGACTAAGGAAGCCTTAAATGTCAAATGATAACATTAGTAGGAACGGAACAGGATCTACATTCCTGAAGGCAACTCTTTAAACAGTCGCAGATGCGGTTTTATTAATATCATGTGAAAATATATCAGCTTTGCAAAGCGTAAAACAGGCTAACCATTGGTGGGAAGGAACTATTACTATTTAACTAAAAGTCAGTGTCCTTGTCAAACACATGTCCACAGCCTGAGAGCAAAAATGGGTTAAGAAAAGAGCATGGAATGAAACAATGAACTAAAGTGGTTACCTCGCTGTCCGGGCTGGGCTGGATGACCTCCCAGGTCTGCGAGTCCACGTCATAGCAGTGAAGCTCGTTGGGCAGCGTGTTATCGGCAGCACCGCCGAACACATAGAGGTGCCGGTCAAAGGCGACCATGGTGTGGCCGTAGCGGCGCTGGGGAGGAGGAGGGGAGCCGCGCAGCAAGTGCTCCGTCGGAATTCGCGTCCAGCTGAGACATGAAAAATTAAAAACGTTTACCATTAGAATCACAGATGGTTTGGGTTGGAGGGACCTTCCCAGCTCCCCCAGTGCCCCCCTGCCATGAGCAGGGACATCTGCACCAGCTCAGGTTGCTCAGAGCCCCGTCCAGCCTGGCCTGGGATGTCTCCAGGGATGGTTCATCCACCACCTCTCTGGCCAACCTGGGCCAGGCTCTCACCACCCTCAGGGCCAACAATTTCTTCTTCATATCTTTTCTGCAAAGTAAGTTTTGTAACCCTCAGATTCTAAGAACCTCATTAATGTTTATAAATATAATAAAGGGTGAGTGTCAGGAGGATGGAGCCAGGCTCTTCTCGGTAACAACCAATGGTAAGACAAGGGGCAATGGGTGCAAAGTGGAACACAAGAGGTTCCACTTAAATCTGAGCAGAAACTTGTTCCTGGTGAGGGTGGCAGAGCCTGGCCCAGGCTGCCCAGGAGGGTTGTGGAGTCTCCTTCTGTGCAGACATTCCAACCCACCTGGACACCTTCCTGTGTAACCTCATCTGGGTGTTCCTGCTCCATGGAGGGATTGCACTGGGTGAGCTTTCCAGGGCCCTTCCAACCCCGACACTCTGGGATTCTGTGATGAGCACAGACAACTAATCCTGCACATTTCTCTACATCAGCTCCGTGTTGCTGCACTTCTAACTGAAAACCTGACAAAGGCAACACGGCTCCACAACCCAGATGTATTTGTGTAAACCCTGGCAGCTCAGTGACCACAACTTGGGAAGGAATGAGTGACCTATTATCACATTTTGACAGGTAACCCTGCTAAACACAGGGCATCGTTCCGATATCATGTCCCGTTTTGATAGAACATCGCTCATTCCCTTTGTTTGTCTGCTGAAAGAGACCTGGCTGATGCATATGGCAAATGCAAAGTCTCAGTAAAACCATCCACATGTATCTTCTCTGCCCTCATTCATCACAAGATGCCGCGTTCTTCCTCAATACACTTAAGTACGTGTGTTTCTCATATGAAGTTGTCAAGGATGATGTGGATTTTACGCAACTTCACTGTCTGCACTTACATCTTTTCCTTGAATTCAAACTGAAAGAGATTATTGGTAATCTTTGCTCCGCTCTGGCCGGAGAAAACAAACATCTTGTCTTTGCAAACAGCCACAGGAAAATTACAGCACGAAGGAGGAATTTCACCGCTCTGCTCAATCTGAAAGATACAACCAAAGTTCAACATTTAAAATGCAGCGTTGTAGCGCCCGGCTGCACGTGTCGAGGGTGCGGCGGGACCGAGCAGCAGACAGACAGACAGACAGAGCGCAGACAAGCAAGTCCCTGTAAATCCGGCTACAAATGCAGTGCTTATATGTCTGCACAGACTAATTCTCCCACGGATGAACAGGATGAGAAGCCACGTTTCTAAAGCTCCTGATAGCGTGAGGATCAGGACACTGATCACGGGCAGTCTGGATCTGGTTCACAAACCGAAATCACGCTTCCACAAACGCTTGGTTTTCCAAATACACACCAAAAACTCAAATGTGAACTGTTTCTTTTTCAGCTGTGTGACAAGCGCGTTCTGAACAGCGAGCAGGATAATCCAGCACAGGAAATTTTCAATAACTGTGCATGAAAACCAAAAGAAAATGGTATGTGTTAGATCCAACGAAAGCCTCTTACCTCGTCCCAGCACGTGAGCTCTCTGTCCTGCAGGCCAATCGTCCACATGTCGTTTAACCTGTGTGATACCACAACAAATGCTTGATTTGAAAGGGTTTCTTTTTGGTACATTTTAGCTCGGGAGTCGAAAGGCCGGAGATGCTGTTTTATCACCATTCCCCCTGGACAGGAACCATCTCCTACGCCCACTAGCAGAAAAACAACACTATAATCTTTTTATCCTATAGCTGAATTTCATACCGCCCCCCCAACTTGCTTTAGCATCTTGCTGCTTACAGCTACACCACAGTTAACAGTCACACACAGCAACTCTGCCCGGAGCTTAAGGATTTGAGCTATTTAATCTTCCTGATTTTTAGGGAAATACCCCTTATTACCCCACTGACCCCTGAGACC
Organism: Columba livia; assembly: GCF_036013475.1. NCBI lineage: Eukaryota > Metazoa > Chordata > Aves > Columbiformes > Columbidae > Columba > Columba livia. The sequence goes on along the minus strand of NC_088623.1, from coordinate 1,833,855 downwards.
GACCACAGGGCTCATTTCTGCGGCTGAATCCCACCTCAAACACACAACAAGAGGACGAAGCGGGTGACACATCACCGACTACTGCGGAGCTGAGTGTGCTTCTCCCAGGACGAGTTTCTCACACACAACTACAGCTGCTTCTTTTGTTCCAATCTGCCCGGAGGCTCATGTTCCACAAAAAGACATTTTGAACACGATTAGCCATATTTAACATAAATTAGACAGCTCCTCTCACCCAATCCTTTCCTCCAGCTCCCTGGGGAGCTCCCTAAGCTGGAACGGAGAGATTCCACAGTCACGCATCTTCCTCCAGTTCCTCCTCCAGGAATAGAGAGAAGATCCCATCTGTTTCGCCAATTAACAGCAGTTCTCCCGCAGACTTGGAGGAGCTGATAACTTTGCTGCAGATTCTCCTCAAAAGAGGAGGCGACTCAGCACGTTGAAGCAGCTTCGAGTTTGTGACAACCTCTGTGTGCTCTCACAACGTGAATATTGTGCATCGACATAAAATACATGTCAGGTCCCTCAAGGCAAAAAATAATTTGGTGTTCAGTGTTGATTCTTCCCAGGCAAACAGCAAATGCAAAGACGTGATACCTGGGACAAGGCACCAGACCCTCCCTGACTTCTCGGGACTGCTCATTTCCAGTCTTTTCTCATCCAAAACCTTCAACCTAAATAATATCATATATTTTCAGAGAAAAAGCTGACACATTGTGGCAGGATGCAAATGCCCCCTCTCTCCCCCTCCCTCCTTCGCTATGGAAGGAGTAGACACATCTCCCTCTCTCTGTGCTGTTTGAGGCCAACAGCTTCTTTTGTTTGGCCCCGGAGCCCCTGCCCAGGGCCGTTAGGAGAAGGGAGCGCCGAGGCGCCAGGAGCCGCTGGGCACCCGCGGCCAGTGTGGGGGATGTTTGGAGGCTTCAGGGGCACCCACAGCCAGGGTGGGGGTGCAAGAGAAGCTTCTGGAATGCCCACAGTCACATCTGGTCAGCCTATAAAAACGAGATTCTCGTCGAGGCTCTGCCCCTTGCGCGCGACCTCTTGGAGCACGAGCGAGATGCTGCCGCCAAGAGCCCCTCCAGGATGGAGACTCCGCTCGCCTTGCCGCCACGGGGGTGAGTAAATTAACCCTCGCAGGACTGCGAGTGTATTATAAATTTACCCTCGCAGGATTGCGAGTGTACACTTTCCGTACTCAATACGAGTACGTGTATCCCTTTACAATAACCCCACACCATGTTCAGGCAAGTGTGGACTCTTCCCGGACTCAGGGACGGCTCTGGTATTGTTTTGGGTGAAGCCACGTGCGTGCACACTGTGGACCTGCTGTTGTATTAGTTGCTGCCCCTTAATAATTTACTCAACTGATATCCGAACCTGTACTTGAGTCACTTTGGACTGCTAAAACCCTGTTTCTCACCGGTTTACCCTCTTGTCCCTTAAACTAATCTTGGGGTACCTCCGTGACACACGTTGTTCTTGGTTCTGTCACAGAAAGCCCACACTTTGTTTGCAAGTCTTCAGCAACATCAGGAGGCCCGTGGTGGGTACTTATCTTTTGATAAATTGGGCTCATGTGCCCAATTTTGAACATCATTTAGAGTCTTTACAGGCAAGAAGGGTGTGAAATCACATACTCACAGCCACTCTGAGCCACCAGATTTTGAGGTTTTAAAGTCACACTTATATGAAGGTGAACTGGTCAGTTGTACAAAACATAATGCTCAACAACAAGCTGGGTTTTGCAAAGCTCCGGTGATGTGTTTAAATCGCTTGGTACATGAAAACAACCCTCTGGAGGTGAAAAGTGAGGGATTAGGGTCTGAGAAAAGCACGCAAGGAGAGAGCGACCCCTCCACGTACCGTGCGTTCCCGTCGTATCCCGCGAAGATCCACAGCTTGTCGCTGTACACCGTGGCGCCGTGAGCCGACCTGGCGACCGGCAACCTGCCACGGAGAACATTCAGAACAACAAGGTCTTAAATCACCCGTGGAGGCGCCGGGAGGATCTGCAGCACAGCTAAAATGCCATGGAAGCAGAACAAAGTCCCCTCCAAGCCAAGAAATGGCCTCTCACACATCCTCAACACACACAGCAAGCCTCTGATGGGCCTGCTTTGGAACTTTACACTCTGCTTCCTTCATTACAGAAAAACTAATGCATACGTGTCCTGGTTTTGTTAAAAAACAAGTTTCTCTTTTAGTGAATTTTCCTGTCAGCTGAAGCTTCACATCAGCTGCATTTTCCTAGAGAACCAGACACATGTTTTGGTGAACACAGCAATGGAATACGAGGCTATTGATAAGCATGGATGGACATCTCACGAGAGGGGCAACGAGAAACAAGTGACCAAGAAACTGACCAACTGTGTATAACATTCCATTCATGTGAATACTTCATATAAAAGTGGGAGATCACGAGGATCTCGTCCCTTTTCCTTATGGTGACATTAGGAGAGGACCTTGCTAGTCGTCCCTGCGAACTGAGGCCAGTGACAGACTGAATCCAGCTCCGGTTGGCTGCAGAGTCCAGTCCAGGACTTTGGGTGCCGGCTCTGCAGTTGCTGGGACTTTCAAGATTGGTTTTGTATATTTTGTATTATTTTCTCTATTTTATCAGTAGCATTAGTAAAACATGTTTAATTTTTCCAACTCTCTTCTCTCTGTCCTTCTTTCCCTCCCCATCGCTTGTGCTGAGTGGGAAGGGGGAGAGGGAGGGATGGAAGGGGAAGTGGGGAAGAGGGGGGTTTACAATACACCTGCCAGGGTTTTATCGTCACCCCGCAATCAAAACCCTCGATAATATGAAAAGATAAACAATGAATTCCTTGCCAGACCTCAAACACGGTGAAGCATTTTATGGAAAGCAGCTAAATAACGGAACAATTAATAGCACTATAATTACAACAAAGTGACTACAAAAACCTCATGTATATTTTCCACATGCTAAGAACACATAAACGAGAGCCAGGCCAGAGCGCACAATGCCTATCAGGGAATGATTAGTGGGTGTTCCTGAGATGCGGTGCCCACAATAAAAGATTCCTCCTCCTTAATTTTTGTTGTTTTTACTAAATCAGCCAAGAAGAGCTGAAGAAAACATCAGGTTGGCTTGTTAGAGGTCACTGGTGCAGTACGCACACTCGGGACTGCGGGAGAGACAAGGACGGGCGCATTCGAGGTTGTAAAATATGAATAGGAATTACCCTCTGAAACGTAGAATAACCAGGAGAAATTACTATTGTGGTCTATGTTCTGAAATATAACAGGCACAGTAACTCAAGAATGGATGGGGTAGTATGTCCCATATGTGGGTGTGGTAAACATTACGTAGTTGGGTATCACGGATAACATCCCAAAATGTGCTCTAAGTCCAGTTTAAGAAATAATGCATTCCTGGGTTTGATCTGGCCTCGGAAAGCTGAGCCTAAGAACCTGCATCCAAACACCCATCATCACCTCACACAGCGGCTTCTGCACCGATCTGAGTGAACACACATCACCTTAAGGCGCCCCAAGTGAGTGCTTGAAGAGCACCCCAGGAAAGTCCAACTTGATTCACAAAACAAGGGGTAGATTTAACTACAAACAATTGGTTTCTGATAAAACTAAATGGAAACTATGAAGGATCAACAAATTTCATGCTGTCCGTGAAAAAGAAACAACTCCAAACCAAAAATTGCCTGTGCTGCCATCCCTTCTGTCAGACATTAAACAAGAAGAAAGGATTTTGGTCACATTTCCAACGCGGCACATTTGGGAATGGAGACCTTACAAAGAAACTGCTGCAATTCTAACTGTGCTGTTTGAAATGTTTGCTGAGCTCGCTCGAGTCCCCAAGACAGGGTAACGGCGCCCGGTCCTCACCTTCCTTCCGTCTTCCACTCTGTCCACTGTCCAGTCGCAAACTTGTATTCAAAGAGATCGTTTTTATTCTTCAGGTTGGAATTGGAATAAATGTCTCCAGTGTAGCCACCTGGCAGCAACAATTCCATTAGACGCAAACACAACGGAGCACACGCGCTTCTAGTTGGTATATTAGAAGAAAACTTCAGTTTAGATCACATAAAGAGAAGGTATTTGGGTAATGCACTATTACGGGGGGGAGATTTCTCCTCCGCTCCTACCCCTAAAAGAAATACTATGGCAATGAGTTTCAAGTCTTCTTTAATTTAGAGAAAACAGCAACCTAAAGCTGAAATCACAGTCAGCCATGAAAAACACCGGATTCGCCACTGAATAAAGTCTTTTGACACTTCCTAAAAATACCTCATTCTTTTTCCAGAACAACGCCAGTGCATTTATCACTCCAAGCAAGCACGGCTGGAATCTGCCGCTGTCTTACCGAACACAAACATGCTGCTGCCATAGACCACCGCTGAGTGGTGATACCGCGGTGCCGGCGGGGTCCCCGTGGTAAAAGCCCTGCACAACATGGAGAAGAGCAGCAATCAGACCCCCTGGCCGTGCTGCAGGCGCTCAAAGCTATTATGCAAATTCAAAAAAGAAACAATTATTAAAAGTTGTTCTGCTGTTCCTGAGGGGTTTTGAGCATTTTAGTTTCTTAATTATACCAAGATTTTAAGCACAAATGGTTGCTAACACAACGCCGCTGAAATCTGTTCGTTTGGCAGAGATGGCAGGTGAGGCACAGGTAAGAGAACACGACTGCACAGTCCAGAGCAAAACAGCAAAGCAATGACACCTGTGAGTCCCCCGGGCACCTTTCCTGCCCTGGGGGGCTGCAGCAGCCAGTCCTGCTGCCCGAACATCCTGCCAGCACCACCGCAGGTGCAGGGACAGCAGCCCATGGCTCTGTGTCCATCGCCGTGGACCCAGCGTCCCCTCTCTGGCAGGAGCTGTGTGGGGACACTGGGTCACTCCCTGACGCACCCCAGGTTTGCAAAGGGCAGCTGTGACAGCACTTGGGTGGGGGGTGAGAAGGATGAGAGGGATCTGATCAATGGGATCAGTATCTCAGGGTGGGTGTCAGAGGATGGACCAGACTCTGTTCAGTGGTGCCCAACGCCAGGGTGAGGGGCAACGGGCACACACTGAAACACAGGAGGCTCCATCTGAACACGAGGAGAAACTTGTTTGCTGGGAGGTGCCAGAGCCTGGCCCAGGCTGCCCAGAGCAGGTGTGGAGTCTCCTGCTCTGAGACATTCCAACCCCCTGGACCCACCTGTGTGATCTGCTCTGTGACCCTGCGTGAGCAGGGCTGGGCTGGGGATCTGCAGAGCTCCTGCAACCCAACCAGCCTGGGGTTCTGTGACACTCTGGTAGAGCCCCGGCTTTTGCATGCAGACCCTGAGGAAGGATGAGGCACCTCCCGGCACCCCGCGCTGCCCACCTGCACCACGAACAGTCCTTCACGTCGAAGCGCAGCAGGTCGTTCAGCATCGTCTTCCTGCGCGGAGGAACGGGAGAGGCGGCTGAGCGGGGCCGGGGAGCCGGCGAGGGGCAGCCCCGGCCCGCAGCCCCGGCCTCCCCCAGGCCCGCCCCGGCCTTACCCGTTGTCCCCGCCGAACACGTAGATGGCGTCCCGGTAGGCCACCACGGTGTGCTTGCTGCGCCTGCGGGCGGCACAGAGCCGGTCAGCGGCCGCCGGGACACCCGCACCCCCCTCCCCATCCCGCCCGCCGCTCACCGGGCCCCCACGAACTCGTCGCAGGGAGGGAGGCGGCGCCACCGGTGCACGGTCTCGAAGGGCCCGAAGTTGAGGGTGAGGTACTCGACGCTGTCCGAGCAGCTGTGGTCGAAATCCACGCTCGGAGCCACCTTGGAGCGCCCCGCGCCGCCCGCCGGGGTCCCGGCCGCCGCCATGGCCCGCCCGGCGTGGCTACGGGGACTACAACTCCCGGCGTGCCCCGCGCCCCCGGCGGCCCCGCTTGGACTACAGCTCCCAGCATGCACCGCTCGGGGGGGGTGGGGGGAGTGGTGTGCGCCGCGGGAGCACCCCGCGGTTCGAGGGGTCGCCGGTTCGAGGCCCACGCCCGGCGTGGCGGAGCAAGCCCTACACCGGCTGGACCGAAGAGGCACTGGGGCCGCCCGGCAAGACTCCGAAACCAGACGGGTTTGCGCATTAAAAGAGTTTATTTGTTAATACAAAAAAAAAACCAAACAAACCATGAGCAATACTCATGAATACACATGAAGTCTCATTCCAGAGTCACAGCTGAGCTATTGACTAGTTAAACAATTGCCCAGCAAGGTGACACCCAGCGTGCAAAACACCGTCAGCTCCTCCCCATGCAGGAGCTGCAAACAGCACACGCGTGTGCCGGGCACCCACAGCAGCAATGGCACATGCCCGGGGCTGTGCAGCACCTGCATCCCGCCCTGCAGTTTAAATTTAACAGCGAGTTTTCATTTCCTAACATGGTGTTAGCAACCTTGATGACTATTAGTCTGCTGTTGAGAAGGAACTAAACAAGAGGGGTGCTCTGCACTAGACCTCAGCCACATCTCTGCAGAGCCCAGCACTTCTCCCCCTGAGCAATCACCTTGTTACAGGTCAGAGCTGTTTCAGCAAAGCTGACAGCCCTCCAGCAAAAACATCTTGTTTAAAGATACACCGTGGAGCATTCAGAATTTTGCCAGGAGGAAGAACAGTGAGAAAGCAAAAGGGCAAAGGAGTTAGATCAGCCTGAGCACCAGTGGGAACAGGCAGAGGTTCTCCAAACCATCTCGCTTGTGCACTGTCTCTCACACCCCATCTGGCCTCTCCCAAGGGGAAGCTCGAGTCACAGTATTTCTTGCCAAAAACCATCCCACACGCTGTGGGTTTGCTTGCAATTGTGTGGTGCACAGCGACGCTGTCCTGTGCCCAGCACCTCCAGGGCCGGTCCCAACCTCCGCACCCTGTCCCAGCCGCGCAGCAGCACCGGGACCGGCCAGGCTGCACCGGAGCTGGAGCCGCAGAGCACCCATCCCCAAAAGCCACTTATCGCCCAGTCTGTCCCATCTCACCAGTCACACTCCTGGAAAAGCCATCAACATCTGCAAAGCAAAGAGCAGTTTCCAGCCACACTGAGGAGCTCGACCAGACACCGGCCCATCTGCTTTTGGGACCTTGCAATCCCAAACCTTTAAATTTCTTAGTTCAGGATGAGGAATGGTATCAATAGTACTGGGTTACTCTCATTTTTTATCATAGAATCAGAGAACATTTCGGTTGGAAAGGCCTTTTAAGATGAGAGCCCAACCATTCCCCACCCCTGGCACTGCCCCATGTCCTGAGAACCTCATGTCCGTCTGTCCAACCCTCCAGGGCTGGTGACTCCAGCACTGCCCTGGGCAGCCTGTTCCAATGCCCCACAGCCCTTTGGGGAAGAAATTGTTCCAAGATCCAACCTCAACCTCCCCTGGCGCAACTTGAGGCCGTTTCCTCTGCTCCTGGCGCTTGTTCCTGGGGAGCAGAGCCCGACCCCCCCTGGCTCCAAGCTCCTTTCAGGCAGTTCAGAGATCAGAAGGTCTCCCCTCAGCTCCTGTTCTCCAGCTGAACCCCCCAGGTCCGCTCCCATCACACCTGTGCTCCATGGTCTCATTTAAACCCACCATCCAACTTAACTAAAACCAGCACCGCTAAGGCTTACACCAGCCAACCCCACCACCCAGGCCCTGAACTTGCTCCCTTTACAACTAACGCCCTAAAACACCCCGGGATGCTTCCAGATGTTTGGTGGTCACTTACCTCCAAGAAGGGGTGACTGGTTTTCAGCCTGGCTGCCAACACACATGGTGGAGATGGTCCAGGCTCTGCCCTGGCCTGGGCCGGGTCCCTGGGGACCCTGCACAGCTCACGCCAGCACAGCCCCCGCTGCTGGTTGGGTTTCCTCGGGACACCGCACTGGTTTAACTCATTGGCCCTTTTCAGCCAAAGCTGAGAGAGACAAACACCTCAAAGCAAAATTCCTAATAGGTTTAGAAAACAAAATCAAAAACTAATGGCTAGGTAGGAGACAGAACCACAGCGTTCCCAGTGAAGGGAAGGCCGCGGCACAAAGTTTAATGATGTATTTTCACACACCAGAGAATGCACAGGGAAGAAAGATACCACGACACAGCTGCATGGAAACTTCTGATCAGAGCTTACGCCTTATTAGACACGCGGACAAAAATGGAGCTTTGGATTCTGCTTCTCATCCAGACCCGGTGAGAGCCGAGGGGTCGCAGTGTGCAGTGACCGCCCTGCTGTTCGGGCACGCGGTGGGAGCTGGGAACAAGGGCTGCTGCACAATTCAGGGTTATTTCAGCATTTTTCCCACACATGCTATACAAATTGTGCCATCTTTGTCTGTTAAAGAGTTAATTTATTACCCCCTCCTGATAAAAAAAGTGAAAAGCTAAACTCTGTTAGACCAGCAAGATACAGAATGACTCCAGCTCTTTGGAGTTTTTTAGATACAACTTCGAAGCGTATTATTCCACAAAGGAACAGCAAGTACCTTTCTTAAGAAAGGAAACGCTATAACGGGTCAGCCTTTTTCTTTCAAGCAGATGTATCCACTACAGGACTCCCCGTCCATCCAGATGCCTCCTGAGAAATACCCCAACACCCCCCGATGGCACATAATGAAGTTTCCTACGGAGAAATGTGGCTTTTAAAAGTGGCTTCAGGAAACAAGTGCAAGTTCCTTTTAAATCTGTGTTATGAGAAGGATACTAGTGTACATGTTAATAGTTTTATTTCCATCTCCCCAAGGGGGGACGAAAGGCAGGGAGGTGTGAGATACATCACGCCATTCTTATGGGTAAAGCAATTTGCAAAGGTTATTTTACCACTCTTTAAAAATCCACACAGGAGTGTGAAGGAAGCCAAGGAGCTCAGAGTGGCTGTTGTGGAGCGATGTGTTAAACACAATCGGGTTTGAATCCCCTAAAAATTGCGGCTCCTTGCGTGCCATAAAACCCAAAGTCTTTAATGGCCACAGGAACCGAAGTTTAAGTGGCAGGTGCCTCTGAGCACGTGCACACCAGAGCATTAAAGAACAGCAGATGTGAGCGACAAAGCCCCATCCACACCAGGACAGAAGATATGCATTCAGTTTTATTGTCTCAGCTTCCCATACAAACTCCTGCAAACAGGTTCCATACCATTCCGGCATCTCTGATAAAAGAGTCTATAGTTCTATAAAAAGAAGTCACGCTGTAAGATCAAGGTATTTACCCTGTACGTGTTACGTGAGCGCGAAGAGGAACAACCTTCCCGTTTCTCAAGATACATCCAAGCAATCTGTTAGTGACCCGATTCCTTTCTCTGTCCAGCTGTGCTGTGGGAAACTCGGTTAAGTGCCTCTTCACAGGTAGAGACAGTTTGCTTTTCAAAATATTAAGGACACATGTTTTTAATCTTTAAGAACTTCCTGGAAAGTTACTGTGGAAAATGAAAGTGCTCCCATGGTGAGACCAATGTGCAAAGCTCCTTGCTGCTTTCTTAGTATTCCTTCCCTTAGCAGATTCACGTTAAGATGAGGCTCGACACATCGCAACGAGGGCGTCACCCACCTGTAACGAGCAGGCGGACACCGGGAAATGTTTTATGTTTAATCATAAAACGTGGAATAAGCCAAAAAAAAAAAATATATGTATATTGTTCGGATATGATGGGGATGGTGTCTCGAGTGGGTTTAGATACCGATGGCCTGTAACACTCGCTTCTCGTTCTCGTTGAGATGGTCTGAAAACATGGCGTAGCAGGGCTGCTGTGCAAACTGGCAGAGGAAGTCGGTGAGATAGGCCTGCAAGGACAGACACCCCGTCAGCACCACGGAAAGGCTGTTTCTCGTATCAAAAGATGAACCTCGACATGCACTAATGAGACAAAGGGGCTGCAGAGCACAGAGGAGCGATGGGCGGCAGCAAAGGCCGATAAACAGCTGCTAAGGGTGGTGAAAACCAGGGGCTGGGTGGGAGCATCACCCAACGGGAGATGAAATTCTGTCCTATTCCATCTCCAACCTACTTGTGACTTCAGCAAAGAGCTGTGAAGCCGATGGGTAGAAAAGTGTCATCTCCCTTTGTTCAAAATGTTTTGCTCATTCACGTTTCCAAGTTACAGATACTGATCCAATAAGGAAAACCAGCTCCAGACATTCTTGGGATACTCAGCACTTTCTGAGGTGACATCAGTGAACTGAGCACATTTGGGCCAACAATCAGTAACTGGTGGTTACAGTTTTGTTAAAGTATGACATAGAACAATTTAATTTATAAAGAATGAGAAACCTGATCTAAAAACTCATTTTAGAGCATCACCTGGAGATCTATTTGGTAAAGAGGGTCCTTTAATGCATCTGGATCGTCCTCTTCATCGTCTTCGTAGTAATCCTCATCTGTCAGAGCCAAATCAGCAGGTTTTAACATCAAACAGGGCAAAACACCTCAGAAGTGTTCTATAAGACTACTGTTGGAACCCAGGGATCCAAAAAGAAACAGTTTCAGCACTGCTGGGTAAAAAATTTATATCCAGAATGTTCTCTCCTTAAGTTTAGATTATTAGAAAACACAACACCCTCTAGTTGAGGCCTGTATCCAGTGCAGTGCCTCAGGGGCAGTGCTGGGGCCGGTATTATTCAATATATTCATCAACGATTTGGACGAGGGAATAGAGTGACTGTCAGCAAGTTTGCTGGTGACACCAAGCTGGGAGGAGTGGGTGACACTGGAAGCTGTGCTGCCATCAGAGACCTGGACAGGCTGGAGAGCTGGGCAGGGAAAAATGTAATGAAATAGAACAAGGGCAAGTGTAGAGTCTTGAATGTGGGCAGGAACAAGCCCAGGTTCCAGTGTAAGTTGGGGAATGACCTATTAGAGAGCAGCATAGGGGAAAGGGACCTGGGGGTCCTGGGGACAGCAGGGTGACCATGAGCCAGCACCGGGCCCTTGTGGCCAGGAAGCCAATGGTACCTGGGGTGGGTTAGAAGGGGGTGGTCAGTAGGTCAGAGAGGTTCTCCTGCCCCTCTGCTCTGCCCTGGGGAGACCACACCTGGAATCTTGTGTCCAGCTGTGGCCCCTCAGTTCCAGCAGGACAGGGAACTGCTGGAGAGAGTCCAGCGCAGCCACCAAGATGCTGAAGGGAGTGGAGCATCTCCCGTGTGAGGAAAGGCTGAGGGAGCTGGGGCTCTGGAGCTGGACAAGAGGAGACTGAGGGGGGACTCATTCCTGGGGATCAAGATGGAAAGGGGGAGTGTCAGGAGGATGGAGCCAGGCTCTTCTGGTGACAACCAGTGACAGGACAAGGGGTAATGGGTGCAAACTGGAACACAGGAGGTTCCACTTAAATCTGAGAAGAAACTTGTTCCTGGTGAGGGTGGCAGAGCCTGGCCCAGGCTGCCCAGGGGGTTGTGGAGTCTCCTTCTCTGCAGACATTCCAACCCGCCTGGACACCTTCCTGTGTAACCTCATCTGGGTGTTCCTGCTCCATGGGGGGATTGCACTGGATGAGCTTTCCAGGGCCCTTCAACCCCTGACACTCTGGGATTCTGTGAGAACAAGAGGGGTCCCAGTGGGAGTCTCGAGGGTGACAAGCAGGTTTGTTTGTTACACGCACTATTATCTTACACCTTAACCTTAAGTCAGGGTGACATTTGCAATCCTGTGCTAAGTAGTTTCCCTTTTGTATTTGCATGTAGGGTTTTCTCTTCCAGGACTATATGCAAACTGGAGAGCAGAGAAAGGAGATATTATACCTGCTCCGGCTTTATGCAGCTATTGTTTCTCAAGATCACTCCACAAACAAGCTCATCCACTGCTACAACACTTACTCCATGGTCATGTCTGCGTATTTAAGCATCTATTTTCTCTTTAGAAATGCATGAACCCCACAGCAACGTGAAGCCTGCACCACATTTGAAAAACGCAGCTGTTTAATCACTGTGTTATTCATAGACATGTTCCTCTCGTACAGAAGAACGTCTGTATTCAAAATCCCAGTTAATATTTCCTCCCCTTGCCTGCAGTCTCTGATGAGCTGCTGTCAAGGAAAGGAAACTTGGACTGGGATGTCACCTGCTCTATTTTCACTCCAAGTAAGCACTTTAAAGCTCTGACTTACCATACTTGTTTGTGGAAAGAATATCTGATAAGAACTGTCCTGCTAAGCCTTCATCTTCATCCTCATCCTCGTCCTGATCCTCCCACATGTCATTCAAATCATCTGCGTAGAACAAAATACATTATAAATAAAGCAAATGGAAGCGGTTCAGTGTGTCGATCGCTGTGCAGGGACAGCAGCTGCGGGGAGGGAGAAAGGCAAACCAGATACACCACAAAATAGACCATTTGATCAGCATACGGTCAGATCGCGTCTTCCAAACTGGCCCACAATAATTCTCAGGTTTAATAACACACAACACTGACTTTACCCCTTGGATCACTCTTTAAGCCTTTGTAATTACAGCTATACCATTTATTACTGTGAGTTTCTTATTACTAGCAACGCTTCTGAAGAGATTACAGAGTAGATTGAAGCCATGCAAAGAAAAGCAGACCCAGTATTTTACCTTGGCTCCAATCTGCAGTGGTCTGTCTGGATGCATTTGCTTCCATCGCATTAGAGAGCTCATTTATTATTAATTTTAAGATTTTTACTAACAAAGGAATGTTTGTCCAGCGCTCAGGATCTGTAAGAGGAAAAAAAAACATATTCATAGTGCTTTGAATAAAACGTTATGAAAACCAGGCCTTTTTTGTGGTTGTTTTTGCTTGTAATTACTGTTCTGGCTAGACAACAACCGAGTTGGTTCAGTCTGGGCTGTTTGCCGGGGGTTTTAAGCACCAAATAACAAGGTAGCAGGTGTTTTGTGACCACAACTCACCTCTGACACTCCTAGTGCTTCCCCCTACTTATTTCCTTTACTAAGTGTTACTGCATCACCCCCAAGCCCCCGAGCCTACGAGCAGCCACTGCCCCAATGGGGCTCCAGTTTGGACCAGTACGGCTGTCACGTCCTGTCCCACAACCAGTTGTGCACAAGCTCAGCAAGCTGCAGAGCCAAGGATGTGACTGGGGACACGGGCTGCCCAGCGTCTTCCCCTCTGGGAAGAGCCAAAAACGCCCAGTGATTTGATACATGAACCTGTATAATCTCTAATCAAGGATTTTGGCTTCAGCCAATTCAAAATAAGACGCGTCTTACAGAGGAGACCGGCCAAGCTTTCCTCTTGAAATCATTGCTGGTATTTGTGAAAGTCTGCCTCATTTAAAAAACTACTTCTTGTTTTAAATCTGTGTTCACTAAACACGCATTCCCCTCAGAGCAGCGACCAGGCATCATGCAATTATCAGTTCTCATTAGATGGAACAGGAGGACGCAAAGTACCCACGACTCATTCCTGGGGATCAATATGGAAAGGGGGAGTGTCAGGAGGATGGAGCCAGGCTCTTCTGGTGACAACCAGTGATAGGACAAGGGGCAATGGGTGCAAACTGGAACACAGGAGGTTCCACTGAAATATGAGAAGCAACTTGTTGGGGGTGAGGGTGGCAGAGCCTGGCCCAGGCTGCCCAGGGGGTTGTGGAGTCTCCTTCTGTGCAGACATTCCAACCCGCCTGGACACCTTCCTGTGTAACCTCATCTGGGTGTTCCTGCTCCATGGGGGGATTGCACTGGATGAGCTTGCCAGGTCCCTTCAACCCCTGACATTCTGGGATTCTGTGAATAACTCCCTATCCCATAATCACCTCATCCACTTGCATTAACTCAGAGACATCAAGCGTCTTCCAAATCAGTCCTTGGCAGAATTAAAGCAAATATTGAATACTGAAGTCCATGATTAGCTCTAAAAACCAACATGTGCTTTCTGCAGGAAACATCTCTCACCGCGTTGTGTGATCTGCAAGATCTATTTTACGGCCTTTCATAGCACCTGCTAACAGGAAAAGGCTTAAAACCAGCAAAATGATTACTTACTTTTGGCCGACTTGGATCGCGTTCGTATTCCCTCATCCATATTAAATATTTCTTCTCCCTTTACCCGGATGTCCTGAAGTCGCTTGTCGTCTGTGTTGATGCCGTACTGCAGGAGTTTACACAGCGCTACGGAGCTGGGGAGCAGAGAACACGGGAATTACTGATGTCCCCAAACTGCCCGGTTTTCTCCGGCATCTGGTAACAGGGAACACATCTCCGGAGCAAATATTTCAATTCCAATTTTTTCTACACTTTCACCAAGAATGAGCATTACTCAGTTTCCCTATTTCTCCTATTACGTCAGCATGCGGATCGGGACTCGGCTCCAACGCACTCCTGAAGCATCCAGGGAAGATGAAGACGGACCTAAGAGGAAAGCAGTGGCAAGGAAGTAGTAATTTGGTTCATCTGCAGCCATGAACGTCCCTTCTCCGCTTCTCCAGTGTCAAAGCTCTTTTCCACTTGTGCTTCTCCACAGCTCAGTCACGCTCAGACCTCCCAGCTTGTTCCCTCAGTAGCTTCATTCAGAGAAAACTGGTTTAGTTGATTTATTTAGTGACATTTAAGAGATTATTAAATCGGCAAGATTCTCTTAGGAAAGCCTCTACAATGCCCTGAAATTCTACAGTAGTCCATAAAGGCAATTTTATGTCTGGAAACTACTCTTATCCTGTCCTGATTTTGTTAAAAAACAAGTTTCTATTTGAGTGAATTTGCCTGTCAGCTGAAGCTTCATATGAGCTGCATTTTCCTGGAGAACCAGATACATGTTTTGGTAACATAGCAATGGAATGTGAGGTTATTGATGAGTATGGATGGACATCTTGGGAGAGGGGCAACGAGAAACAGGTAACCAAGAAACTGACTAACAGAGTATAACATTCCATTCATGTGATACTTCATATAAAAGTGGGAGATCACGAGGATCTCGTCCCTTTTCCTTATGGCGACAGTAGGAGAGGATCTTGCGACTGGTCCCTGCGAACTGAGGCCAGTGACAGACTGAATCCAGCTCCGGTTGGCTGCAGAGTCCAGTCCAGGACTTCGGGTGCCAGCTCTGCAGTTGCTGGGACTTTCAAGATTGGTTTTGTATATTTTGTATTATTTTCTCTATTTTTATCGGTAGCATTAGTAAAACATGTTTAATTTTTCCAACTCTCTTCTCTCTGTCCTTCTTTCCCTCCCGATCACCTGTGCTGAGTGGGAAGGGGGAGAGGGAGCGGCAAAAGGGGGAAGCGGGGGGAAGAGGAGGTTAACAATACACCTGCCAGGGTTTGATTGTCACCCCGCAATCAAACACCCTCAACACATCCCATTCACAGAATCTCCAAAGCTCTCCTGTGCTTGCAGGAGACACCCCAAACCCCTCCAGTCCAGCACAGGAACACCAGGCAGCAGGAGAAGCACCTAGAGGAAGATCAGTTTGCTCCAGTTACCACGGCCCTCCTGAGCCGAACTGACGTTAATTCTGTCCGACGCTGGCACACGCTGATCCGAGCCTGAACCAGCCCCCCTTCCCCTCACACCCCAAGCATTTAATTGCAGTGGGATATCAGTCAGCGAACGTTCACGCTTGTGAAAACATCCCACCTGACTTTGCCCTCGTACTGCCCGTAGAACAAGTGCTGCCGGCTCATCCATTCGGCCATGACGAACTCCAGGGCGGGTTTGCCGGTCGGTCCGGGGAGACTGCACAGGAACTCGAGGAGCGGTTCCAGTTGGGAGTGAACCAAGTGAGCAAACACCATAATCAGGGACTAGAAGAGGAGAAAGGAAACGTTAGCGGTACATAATTTATATCAAATATCCAAGTAACTGAGTTTTCTGCAAGAGCAGAGGCCGCGCTTACCAACCCCAAGAGGAAGCACGACCCACTGCACAACGCTCTGCTACAAAGCAGCCAACAGCCAAAAAACACAGCAGGATCAGTTTACTAACACCTCAAACTAACAAATCTTCCTAAAGCAAAGATTAAAAAGCTATTTAACAAAAAATATCGGAGATTTCAGTTGACTTTTGACTACCCAAAATATCATATGGCAACACTCAGACACTGCAACCGCCCCGCTTTGCTCAGCGGAGCAGAAGCCGTGCACATGGTTCTACGCACAGAGCTCTAAATCTGCACGTATCCGCCAGAAATGTGGCTCGTTATCAAGCCAAGGAACAGAAGTTATTGGCCCAGAGCCCACATTCTCTTCCCCTTTCACCCCAGGGATGTCCCATCATCACCTCCACCACGGGATCCCCCTTCTCCCACATCAGCACATCGTCGTTTGGCAGCGCTTTTCCAATTCTGAGTACGCTTTGGACATGAGTTTTAGGGAAAGAAATGCAAGTTTTAGAAAGGGGTTTTTTGTTTTTTCCAATTTTACAGTCTACAGGCTCGTTTCTCTTTCCCTGGCTATAGGGGCTTCACGGGACTGCTTCACAGTTAAGTTTTTACACCTTTTAAATCCAAAAATAGGCAAAATGAAAGCCATTCTAAACAGTTAAGAAGAGACAAGGCTTCCAAGAGGAAAAAAATAGATATAAAGCCTTTAAGATGAAATACGTGCTGACATCTGAATGGCTTTCTTGTTTCACCTTGAAAAACGCACATTCAAAAATCAGAGGAATGCACCAGATCAGAGGCTCGGAGCAGAGTGAGCCCCGGCCAAGAGCCACGGTGAGGGCAGTGGTGGCATCATGTAGACAGCACCAGCACAATGCCCTGTGGAACGGTCTATCAGCACAAGTAGGTGATGCCCTTGTCTGGTGTCTCATCTGATGCAGGACAACCACAACCTCCCACCCATCAAACGTTCACCTTGTCCCAGCTCCCGGGCATTTATCACACAGAATGTCAGGGGTTGAAGGGCCCTGGAAAGCTCATCCAGTGCAATCCCCCCATGGAGCAGGAACACCCAGATGAGGTTACACAGGAAGGTGACCAGGCGGGTTGGAATGTCTGCACAGAAGGAGACTCCACAACCCCCTGGGCAGCCTGGGCCAGGCTCTGCCACCCTCACCGGGAACAAGTTTCTTCTCAAAAGTAAGTGGAACCTCCTGTGTTCCAGTTTGCACCCATTGCCCCTTGTCCTATCACTGGTTGTCACCAGAAGAGCCTGGCTCCATCCTCCTGACACTCCCCCTTTAGATATCTGTAAACATGGATGAGTCCCCCCTCAGTGTCCTCTTGTCCAGCTCCAGAGCCCCAGCTCCCTCAGCCTTTCCTCACACGGGAGATGCTCCACTCCCTTCAGCATCTTGGTGGCTGCGCTGGACTCTCCAGCAGTTCCCTGTCCTGCTGGAACTGAGGGGCCACAACTGGACACAAGATTCCAGGTGTGGTCTCCCCAGGGCAGAGCAGAGGGGCAGGAGAACCTCTCTGACCTACTGACCACCCCCTTCTAACCCACCCCAGGTACCATTGGCTTCCTGGCCACAAGGGCCCAGTGCTGGCTCATGGTCACCCTGCTGTCCCCAGGACCCCCAGGTCCCTTTCCCCTACACTGCTCTCTAATAGGTCATTCCCCAACTTACACTGGAACTGTTGTCCTTTGAACACAGGACAAGAACACTCAAACATGGGCTGCTTTTGCAACAACATCCAGACTTTGGCAACTCTTGTCCCCTCTAAAGGTTCAGTGACCACAAGCCAAGGTCCTGAGGGACTGTTTAAGGTGCAGTAAAGCTCACCCAAGAGACCCTGGCTTACCCTGTAATCCGGCCAGCTCTGTATGAGCAGAACAGGCATTTTCCTGACCAAGAAGATATGCAGAACCTCCAATTGCAGTAGCCATAAACAATCAGGCACACAATTATAAGAAAAAGAGACAATTTATTTTCCTGACACTTGTACTTACTCTCCTGGGTGCCCAACCTGCTCACCTGCATCACGCTGAGCGTCTCTGCTTGTTGCATTTTGCTCAGGATAGCTCTCAGGATCTGGTCCAGATTCTCTCCCAGCTCACTTCCCGCTTTCGAAATCAAAGTGGAGACCAGCCTGCCCACAAAGGCCGCGGTGAATTCAGAGGTCCTGGGATCCAGAAGCTGGCTCACCACCTGCATCACGTACCACAGCCCATTGTGGCCTTGCTCATCGTGCCATTGCGCAATTTGCTCCAGCGCCACCGAGACGTACGCACGCAGACACTCGCCACCGTTCTAAACAAGAAAACAATCACATAAGAATTTCCCTTTACCATGCAAGGGAGTAGGGAAACATGGGAAGACATCTGCTTTCATCACCCCAAAAAAGACCCTTAACCACAATGAAAACAATGGGCAAACTGGTGGCATCTGTAAAAGATCCAAGCTCTTGAAAATGCAGTAAAATCAGTTCCGACATTTAAAAGTCATTTATAAAGACATTGGAGAGTGCTGGTCGCCTCCCCTGGACCTGCGCAGCCCTGCGATCCTCACCCCTCCCCACCGCTCACCTGCATAGTGGCGTTGTCGTCTGTGTTCAAGCTGCACTGAGCCACCGCAGGGAACGCCTGGCAGATCAGGAGCTGCGACAGCGGGGGTTTCGTATTCCTCACAACCGTGGTCAATATATCAATAGAAGTCTGAAAGGAAAGCACAAAAAGCATTGTTCCAGCGGCAGCCGTGGTATTGTTTTACCATTACCCACCACTGGTGCCAGCATCAAAGGTGTAAACCGGAGAGACTTGAGTCAGTACCACCATCCCATCCTGATTTTACAGTCTAGAGTGACACCAGAGTCACGCACCCACAGCATCACTGCACTGGACACAGACACAGGGTGCGTGCTGTACAAGTTCCCACAGCAGTTCAAACACTGAAAGCGACGTAACCACTTAAACAGTTTCATGGTGTCCTGATGATGAGAGAATAGAGTGACTATCAGCAGGTTTGCTGGTGACACCAAGCTGGGAGGAGTGGTGACACTGGAAGCTGTGCTGCCATCAGAGACCTGGACAGGCTGGAGAGCTGGGAGGGGAAAAATGTAATGAAATAGAACAAGGGAAAGTGTAGAGTCTTGAATGTGGGCAGAAACAACCCCAGGTTCCAGTATAAGTTGGGGAATGACCTATTAGAGAGCAGTGTAGGGGAAAGGGACCTGGGGACAGCAGGGTGACCATGAGCCAGCACTGGGCCCTTGTGGCCAGGAAGCCAATGGTACCTGGGGTGGGTTAGAAGGGGGTGGTCAGTAGGTCAGAGAGGTTCTCCTGCCCCTCTGCTCTGCCCTGGGGAGACCACACCTGGAATCTTGTGTCCAGCTGTGGCCCCTCAGTTCCAGCAGGACAGGGAACTGCTGGAGAGAGTCCAGCGCAGCCACCAAGATGCTGAAGGGAGTGGAGCATCTCCCGTGTGAGGAAAGGCTGAGGGAGCTGGGGCTCTGGAGCTGGACAAGAGGAGACTGAGGGGGGACTCATTCATGGGGATCAATATGGAAAGGGGGAGTGTCAGGAGGATGGAGCCAGGCTCTTCTCGGTGACAACCAGTGACAGGACAAGGGGCAATGGGTGCAAACTGGAACACAGGAGGTTCCACTTAAATCTGAGAAGAAACTTGTTCCTGGTGAGGGTGTCAGAGCCTGGCCCAGGCTGCCCAGGGGGTTGTGGAGTCTCCTTCTGTGCAGACATTCCAACCCGCCTGGACACCTTCCTGTGTAACCTCATCTGGGTGTTCCTGCTCCATGGGGGGATTGCACTGGATGAGCTTTCCAGGTCCCTTCCAACCCCTGACACTCTGGGATTCTGTGATGCATGTTAATCAGTACAGCCAGGGCACTGTTCTAGCTGACTTGTTTCACTTTGTTTCTATTGATTTAAATTTATTTTAATCACCCATGAGCAATTGTTAGAGTCATACCAATCAATAGGCAGATTATAAGTGTATTGATAAAGATGTTCAGGGGTTTAACTCCATAAAATCATTCTATACCTTCAATGCTTAATCTTTTATAAGCTTTTTATAGAAAGGACAAACTGTAAGATGTAACTCCAGCAGTTTATACACATGGGACATATAAATCAAAAAAGGCCTAGAAAAAAAGTGCAAGGAATAGTAATGTACCCTGCTGGAGAACATTCCACCAAAAAGAGGAGACTTATTGCTGCAAGAGAGCTACGTCAAAGCTAAAGGGCTACGGATACCCCACAGAGACTGGAAGAAGGCCAGAGGAGCAGTTTAAGGTTAAATTGTGGAAGCATCTCCCCCAAGCTGCAGTTTGCAGGTAGAACCTCTACCCATGATCAAAGCCATTGCTGCAAAGCAGTTTCAAAGCGACCTTTCTACTCCTTGCAGAGCACCCTCCTGTACGTTCAAGAACAGGGAATCACCTCCCCTGAGGCACTTACTGCACAAAGCCCCGCGGGGATCTTGTCGGCAGGGGCCTGCATGATGCTGACGAGGGTGGGGATGAGCCGCATCTGCATGGGGCCCTGGCAGGCTTCGATCTGAGCGAGCTCCTTAAAGATATCCTGGGCAAGAGAAGCAACGACTGGGTCTGGAGAGAGAAAGCACCATTTACCAAAACGTACCAACAAACACCTCAGCTTTTGCTACCACTATTTCGAACAGGCAAAGCAGCGAGTTTCCCTTTTAGCTTTACCGTTGAATGAAGCAATTTAATTATCATTTATTAAGTTTTCAGTATGAAGATTCAGTAGCAAAAACAACTATATGTTGAGAATGCAACTTGAACACATACCATTGCTGTACTTGAGGAATATTGCAATGGTGAAGGGGCAGATTTTGTTCTCCACACTTGCTGTAAAGGCTGGATCCACCGTGCAGACAATGCACAGCGTCTCCATGACCAGGTTCAGGACCTCGGAGCTGAACTGAGTCGCCAGGTGGATCAGCCCATCGAGAATGCTGGGAAGGAAAGGCTGCAACACGTGGGTGCTCTCCGAGATCTTCAGCTGGTCACAGTAGCTAGACAAGAAATTTGGGATACAAAAATACATATTGAATATATTAAAGTGATGTATACATTTAATACTATATTATACATAAGGGGTTATTTCACCCCCCTCATTCTTTTTGCTCAAATTCCCTTCTCTAGGGCTTTTCCCCACCAGTCTTCTCCTTGATCTCCCAACAGCTCAGCTCTTTTTTCGGCTTGTCTTCCCTCCCCATTCCACCCGCAATGGGTCACAGAAGCAGAGCCAAGTGATGCTCAAAGCTTCCCCCACCTCCCACTAACAATTCTCTTCAGAAGTGCCCGTTGATGGAGAAAATAAACCTTGAGGAATAAAACAGTCTGAGTGAGAGACCCACTGCTTGCAACGGCTTTAGTCACCACGTGCTACAAGTGAGACAGGGAAGAAAAGAACCATTTCAGGAATAACTAAACTGTAAGTCTCTGCATTTATTATCATTTCAGCGCAAACAAAAGACATGGTGGTTTTGGGGGGTGGGGAAGAGTAGTTCTTTTAGGTGTTTATTGTGTGGGGTTTTTTTTTAAACTAGTGTTCAATTCTGTCCTGGTTTTGTTAAAAACAAGACCGGTTCTCTGTTAGTGATTTTTCTCTCAGCTAAGTTCTAGGTGCCTGTACTTTTCTGAGGTTTAGCTGCATATTTTTCCTCGGATGCTGCACTCGGTGCTGATCAGAGACCAACGGAATGCTGGAGAAGCTCATGTTTAGATTTATTACTATGGCAGCTAAGAAAGACTGATAAGTTTTCCCATGTCCCATTGTGCGAGGGGCGTGTTGAGGAGGGGTGGATGAACAGGTGACTAGAACTGACCAACGGAAGTATTCCACCCCATAATCACCATACCCCTATATAAGAGGGTGATCACAGGGTCACGCTCTCTTCGACCGTGGCCGGCGTCCAGAGAGGACCCTGTCTGTCTGTCTGTCTGTCTGTCTGTGATCCACAGGCCTCAGGCATCCTGCACCCAGGTTCCGCCAGCTCCGCACCCCCAGCTCTGCTGCTGAGTGACGCCAACTCCACATCCAGCACTCCAGATTGGCTTTGTATATTTTATATATATATTCTCTATTCATTAGGAGCACTAGTAGAACCCCTTTAAAACTCTCAAACTTGAAGTCTCATTCTCTCTTCCTTTCCCCTTATCTTTCTTATCATCTTGCCGATCTAAAGGAAGGGGTGGCGGGAGGTAAAGGGGATAACAGGGAGCATCTGCCACGGTTTATTGCCACCTTGCTTTAAACCATGACAAACTCTCACATTAGAATCAATACAGCAGATCTTCTCTTTCTTCTTGCAACTTATTTACGCAAACAGGATGCCAACACCGCCCCCCCAAACATTCCTTATTGTTGCCATTTGCTCCACAAGCCTTTATTATGCCATTCAGCCACTATTGTGACCGAACGGGAGTATCTTGGTTTCTTTTCATGCTTTCCATCGCTATCCAGCTCTGCTTCTCTTTGGGACGGTATCCATTATAACATTTTACTGCAGCCAAACTTGAATCTCAATTTCATATTCCTCATTAGTTACTCTATCTTGAACCTGCTGACATTATTTCATTCGAAGCAAACACTTCCACAATCTATATGGAGATATTATTACTATTCTAATGCACCGGTTTCACCAGTGTGATTTACACCCCGTATCCCTGGAGCTGTGGAATGTTTTGGGGTTCACCTACCCCCAGATGGCTCTGACCGCAGAGATGCGCACGGAGGGCGGTTGGGTTTCGTGCAGGCCGCTGACGGTCGCCTGCAGGAACTGCTGGATGAGCTCTGGGGACATGGCCACGGTGAAGCGGCTGGCGGCCCACAGAGCACGGCCCAGGAGAAACGGAGACACTGAAACACAACAAGAACCCCCAGAGCTTTCAGAGGCACTTCCATGAGTTTAAAACGAGAGCTGCTTCCATCCATGATCCAAAATCCTGTCCTCCCAGCAGGAAAACGATAAGATACGGCACAGAAGATGAACAAAGGGTTTTTATTATGGGCCTCTGTATGGCCTTCCCACCCTCCAGCAGATCAACACTCCCACCCAACTTGGTGTCATCTGCAAACTGAGTGAGGGTTCACTCGATCCCCTCATCCGGATCACAGTATCACAGTATGTTTGGGATTGGAAGGGACCTGGAAAGCTCATCCAGTGCAATCCCCCCATGGAGCAGGAACACCCAGATGAGGTTACACAGGAAGGTGTCCAGGCGGGTTGGAATGTCTGCACAGAAGGAGACTCCACAACCCCCTGGGCAGCCTGGGCCAGGCTCTGCCACCCTCACCAGGAACAAGTTTCTTCTCATATTTAAGTGGAACCTCTTGTGTTCCAGCTTGATCCCATTACCCCTTGTCCCATCACTGGTTGTCACCGAGAAGAGCCTGGCTCCATCCTCCTGACACTCACCCTTTATATATTTATAAACATTAATAAGGTCACCCCTCAGTCTCCTCTTCTCCAAACTAAAGAGCCCCAGCTCCCTCAGCCTTTCTTCATAAGGGAGATGCTCCACTCCCTTGATCATCTTCGTTGCCCTATGCTGGACCCTCTCCAGCAGTTCCCTGTCCTGCTGGAACTGAGGGGCCACAACTGGACACAATATTCCAGGTGTGGTCTCCCCAGGGCAGAGCAGAGGGGCAGGAGAACCTCTCTGACCTGCTGACCACCCCCTTCTAACCCACCCCAGGTACCATTGGCTTCCTGGCCACAAGGGCCCAGTGCTGGCTCATGGTCACCCTGCTGTCCCCAGGACCCCCAGGTCCCTTTCCCGTACACTGTTCTCTAATATGTAATTTCTCAGCCTATACTGGAACCTGGGGTTGTTCCTGCCCACATTCAAGACTCTACACTTGCCCTTGTTCTATTTCATTACATTTTTCCCCGCCCAGCTCTCCAGCCTGTCCAGGTCTCTGATGGCAGCACAGCTTCCAGTGTCACCACTCCTCCCAGCTTGGTGTCATCAGCAAACTCACTGACAGTCACTCTATTCCCTCGTCCAAATCACTGATGAATATATTGAATAATACCGGCCCCAGCACTGCCCCCTGAGGCACTGCACTGGATACAGGCCTCCAACTAGACTCCGCACCATTGACTACCACTGATAAAGAGATTATTGATAAAGAGATCATTGATAAAGAGATTAAACAGAACTGGCCCCAGCACGGTGCCCTGGGGACACCACTGTACAACACGCACAACCGCATTTCACAGCACCCTGTGCATCCAGCAACCTGACTTGGACACTTCTGTTTGTAAGAGATTTCCACGCTCTGGCGCTCAGCAGTTCCTCTGGCCAACGTACCTGAGAGGTTGAGGTCTGCGAGAACCACGTTGGTCAGGAAGCCGTGCATATCGAAGTGTATTCTGCCGTTCTTCACGCTGTCCGTAATAATAGACTTCACAGAGCCCAGGGCCAGCATACAAGCTTCATGTATCTTCCACCTGCAAAAGAATTCAGACGCCCTGGGCAGCCTGTTCCAAAGCCTGACAGCCCTAACCAGGAAGAAATGTTTCCTAATATCCAATCTGAGCCTTTCCTGGCAGAAATTTCATCTCACAAACTACTGTAATTCCTTTTATCTTCTTCTATCAGTCCTCAAATTTAATCCCTGTCCATTAGTAGCGGTGTCACAAAAAATGTGATTAAATGATGCTGCAAAAGCACTTGTGATTCACACCAGAGCCGTGTCCTGCCTCCCATCTCCTTACCAGTGCTCAGCACCGTTGTTTTTAGCCTGCTCAGCTTCCTGTAAATGCCTCGTCGCTGCTGCAGCCAACGCAGTTGCGCTCTCATTCTGGAAATCAGCAGCCACAGCCTGCACAGAAGGAAATGATAACACTTGAATAGACTTCTAAAAGTTGCCCTTTGCTCCAAACACCCTATATGAAGCTAGATTTATTATTTGTTATTGTTATTTTGGCTCCGACTCAACGTGGAACACATTTCATACCAGCAACAGATCCTGAGCAGCGATCCTCACTGTATAGGAAAAAGTATCATCGTCTTCGTCCTCCACAAACTGTTGTGGGTTTGCAGTCCAAACTTTTATCTGAAACAGAAAGGAGACAAGGATGGGTGGACGACCAATTCAGAATACCAAGAGGAAAAGGGAGCTTTCCTGTTCCCAGCAGCTCAGTCTTGCAAAACTACTTTCAGCAGCTTTCTCTGCCTTAAGAAGTCATCATCTTCAAGCGGTTATCACATTCTATTAGAGAAACCTTTGAAAAGAAGACACCCTCTCTGGTTTGAGCTCATCCTGCTCTTCTGCTTCTCATTGGAGACTAAGGACTGACCTGCAATCAGTGCCATATGGTTTTAATTATAGGTGAGGAATGGGAGAAGCAGACAATCTTTAACAGAGCGCCTGTTTTGATGCACGTCAAGCTAAACAAGGTGACGGTGGCTGTCAGGTTTGGGTGGCCAGGAGCCACACACAATTTCTGTACTAATTATTTCACATCACGAGCACGATTTTTTCACTATCATAGAAAGCTGGCTATTCCTTTCAGCATGCTAAACCTCATTATCACAGCATAATACTTCATAAAGAAATAAAGCTTGAGAGAGTTGGGGTGTTCAGCCTGGAGAGGAGAAGGCCCCAGGGAGACCTTATGGAGGCCTTTCAATATATAAAGGGGGTTTGTAAGAAAGACAGAGACTTTTTACCAGGACCTGTCGTGACAGGACAAGGGGCAACAGTTTTAAATTGAAAGAGGTGAGATTTAGATTAGATATATGGAAGAAATAATCCCATTTGCTTCCTACAGAAGACAAACGTGCTCACCTGCTCCTCTGTGATCTGCATATAAAGGAGGATGTAATAGATCAGCTCTGGCAAAGCCTTCTTCACCGTGCTCTTAAATTTGTTGTTTTCCAACAAGGCATGAACAAATTCAAATATGCTGAACACCAGATTCTCAAATCCCAACACTTCACCTGAACAAGGAGGAAAGTGGGAAAAGAAGAACATGACGGAATATGCAGAATGGCAGAAGTGAAAACAAAAAGCATTACTGCATATGCTGACATAAGAAATGCATAAACCGGTGTTAAATATAATTACAAACCATTTGTCTGATGAGATAATGTTGATCCTTAGTCCCAGCCAGGGCAACAGGAGCCCCAGGAGGACGTCATCTCATCACTTTCTGCTCTCTTCCCACCTCACCGCACACCCCTCATTAAAACCGATCAAGCTCAACCTAAAACCTGTTTGGTTTTCTTTTGTCCCATTACTTTTACCTCAAAATTGTTGCAGAACTCACTCCCTGAGCCACTAGAAAACCTAAATTATGTAGCTTCATTGATCACAGTCACATGTAACTTGCAAAGAAGTGACACTGTTCTAACACCACCAATGAACCTTTAAGCACAACCTCCTGCAGCGTTTCAGTCACTGTTTGGACAGCAGTATTAGTAGGTAAGTCCATTCCTGTTCCAAAGAGAAGGCAAAAGAGCAACAAGTCCTTACCATCAGAATCCACAGGGTCCTCCACCTCTTCTGTGTAATTTACTTCTGTTCTCACATAAGTGGACGAGGTTAAGTAAATACACGTGTTTCTGCAGTGAAGAAACGACTGTTCAAAAATTCAAATGGCAAATCAACTTCAGCAGCAAGTGTAACCAACCATTAGTGCAGCTGTAGCAAGGGACAGTGCAGATCCTCCTTGACCCGAGTCCTTAAGTTGTGACATCTTCTTAAGATGACAAATTTCATACGAAGAGTACCAGAAACAATGCAGAGATCGGCCTCAACGCTACAGGCACTCGCATCACTCGTGATATACGACTTAAGAGCAAAAAGAAACTATCGACCCCACTGACCTAACAAATACCTGGTACACCTCACAGAATCCCAGAATGTCAGGGGTTGGAAGGGCCCTGGAAAGCTCATCCAGTGCAATCCCCCCATGGAGCAGGAACACCCAGATGAGGTTACACAGGAAGGTGTCCAGGCGGGTTGGAATGTCTGCACAGAAGGAGACTCCACAACCCCCTGGGCAGCCTGGGCCAGGCTCTGCCACCCTCACCGGGAACAAGTTTCTTCTCAAATTTCAGTGGAACCTCCTGTGTTCCAGTTTGCACCCATTGCCCCTTGTCCTGTCACTGGTTGTCACTGAGAAGAGCCTGGCTCCATCCTCCTGACACTCCCCCTTTAGATATCTGTAAACATGAATGAGTCCCCCCTCAGTCTCCTCTTGTCCAGCTCCAGAGCCCCAGCTCCCTCAGCCTTTCCTCACACGGGAGATGCTCCACTCCCTCCAGCATCTTGGTGGCTGCGCTGGACTCTCTCCAGCAGTTCCCTGTCCTGCTGGAACTGAGGGGCCACAACTGGACACAATATTCCAGGTGTGGTCTCCCCAGGGCAGAGCAGAGGGGCAGGAGAACCTCTCTGACCTACTGACCACCCCCTTCTAACCCACCCCAGGTACCATTGGCCTTCCTGGCCACAAGGGCCCAGTGCTGGCTCATGGTCACCCTGCTGTCCCCAGGACCCCCAGGTCCCTTTCCCCTACACTGCTCTCTAATAGGTCATTCCCCATCTTACACTGGAACCTGGGGTTGTTCCTGCCCAGATTCAAGACTCTACACTTGCCCTTGTTCTATTTCATTACATTTTTCCCTGCCCAGCTCTCCAGCCTGTCCAGGTCTCTGATGGCAGCACAGCTTCCAGCGTCACCACTCCTCCCAGCTTGGTGTCACCAGCAAACCTGCTGATAGTGCACTCTACAATACATTGCAGTTGCTCTCTCACATAAAGAGCAACTCCACCACCACGCCTGGCTGGCCTGTCTTTCCTGAAAAGGACATGGCCATCCATGCCCACATTCCAGCCATGTGTGCTGTCCCACCATGTCTCTGGAATTGCCACCAGGTCATAATCTCCTGCCCTAACACAGGTTTCTAACTCCTCCTGCTTATTCCCCGTGCTGCACGCATTGGTGTGCAGGCATTTCAGAGAGCGAGCTGAGCACACCCATTTCACCCCAGGGTATGGGAGGCCTCCCAGCCCTCATCAACTCTAGAGCGATGCCCCACTGGTGCAAGCCCAGCTACCACCCCATCCCCTTCGAGTCTCGTTTAAAGCTCTCCAAATGAGCCCTGCTAATTCCTGTCCCAGCATCCTTTTGCCCCTGCAAGATAAACCTTTCCCACGTATCACCACTTGGACCGGTGTCTTGTAAAACCAGCCGTTACCAAAGAACCCAAAGCCCTGCCTGTAGCACCAGTCCTGGAGCCAATTGTTTACAGACTGAATTTTTCTATTCCCTTCCACATCATCACCCAAAACTGGGAGGAGGGAAGAGAAAATCACTTGAGCCCCAGACTCTTTTACCATCCATCCCATCTACCCCATGGATGCCAAGATTCTGTCTGTCATGGTGGACTACACCATGTACCGTGCTTTCCAGCTGTCTTCAGGTCATTCTTGTGTATGAGACAGTTTGTCTTGGCTATTTTAGTTAAAACCTTTCACTCCAAAGGATATAAGGCGGCACTTTCCGTCAGGGTGTTCCAGACAATGGGCAGGATCTGCTGCATTGATGAAACCATGTGCTTCGGATAGTTTTTCACGAGTGCTGTCACAGCCTGGAACGAAAAAGAAGATCAATCAGGAGCGAAACCAGGGAAAACCATCAACAAACACTCATGGGCTGCTGCTTCATTAACAATATAATAATAATATAACAATATAATAATCCAATCCAATCTAATCCAAGATAAACCAATGTCTTCCTGCCACCAAGGTCTCCCCTCACTCACATGAACTCGGACAAACAAGCTCCTCTCGTTTGCAGGGGAGGAAAGAGATAACGCGAGATGAACAGCTCTGGAAATGCAGACAGAGCAGTGATTTGGTGGTGCGGTCTAGACTGCAATCAGATGTACATCACTGCACAGCACTGCCTGGATGCAGTTCCCACCTGGAAACCGCCTTGTCCCAGAAAATTAACTCTAGTATCAAGTAAAATCAGACCACAGCCTGTTTCCTACACTTTCACATGTGCAAGCAACACACCCGTTTGCACAAGCAGGGAATAGGAATAGGATGGTGGAGTCACCATCCCTGGAGGGTTGGAC
The DNA here is from genome assembly GCF_036013475.1 of Columba livia. Taxonomy (NCBI): domain Eukaryota; kingdom Metazoa; phylum Chordata; class Aves; order Columbiformes; family Columbidae; genus Columba; species Columba livia. Next base: position 1,804,956 of record NC_088623.1, on the reverse strand, counting down.
AGACAGAGATGAGGTTCTCAGGACATGGGGCAGTGCCAGGGGTGGGGGACGGTTGGACTCAATGATCTTGAGGGGCTTTTCCAACCAAAATGATCCTATGGTTCTATAATATACAGGTGTCAAAAGAACAGATTTTAAGCATAAAAGGTACTAGAGCGAGGCTGTAAGATACTTTAGACTGTTGGTTAATTGGTGCTCTTGGTATAATTACTACATCGTACATCATATTTGTATTTCCTTGCTATGAAATGTGCCTTAACTCTGCTACCTGTCAAGTTTAATCACTCTGTTTCTCTCAAAAAAAATCAACAGCGGCACATTCGACACCAACAACATCGGAACTGGGAGTCAAGAATCATTTAGTTGCGGCTCATTCATCCTCAGAGACAGCAATTTAATTCATGCTCAACTATCAAACAACAAAACAATGAATTACGCTGCTGGTATTTTGTTCTAATCCTCATGGTTGACAAGTTGAACCTCCCAGCTCCTACAAGGCTTGAAGGCATCAGTTTGCAGCTACACTTAGAAAGATTTGGTACAAATTCACAAACAGTTGCTCAATATGATGTGACCCAACGCTCTTTCTCAAACAGGATCACTATCCTAGCGGATCGGGCAGACGTGTACACTTCAGTACTATTTGTTAAAGCTTTTGACGCTCTCCTGCATGATGTTCTTATATGGAAAGCAAGATATTTTGGGTTAAGGCTGCCTCTGATTTCCACTGAGAACTCCATGAAACTTGGAGCACAAAGTTCTCAAGAGACAGGGAAGGAAAAACAAGTCTTCCCATCGCTTGCTGCACAGCACTTCATTAAGGAAAAATAGATAGGATTGAATTCGCATCTGGTTGAAAATGAACTATAAAAACCCCTCAATTCCTTCCTCCATTGCATCAGCATTTCACAGGGTTCCTGCAATGATCTCATCTGTTAGAGCTGGCTTAACTAATCCCTTGAGGTCTCTTACTTCTGCTTACAGTAACTATAAAATCCAGTCTTCTGGAAGGGAAGGCGATTTATGGGTCTTGCACCTGAATCCGTTTTCCCTTAGAAATTTAGTTATCATCCGTTTAGAAACCCTAAGTGACCAAATCATTCATAGCCCTGAGTCAACAGCCAGAATACTCATCTCTTCACAAAAAGCCCCCTACAAACCACTTGTCAGCAGACGGTCTCCTGAATTTACTGCTAAAATCCGTCCTGATTTTCTGCTGCCATCAACGCCACCCAACACAGCGCATTTAGACTCTTATGTCGCACCTTCCCAGCGGTGGCCAAGAGCAGGTGCCCACACAAACTAAGGAACCGAGCAAGAACACGACGACACATCTTCCAAGACACCACTGCTGGGTATCGGCGCAGCCACAAAAGCACAAGTAGCTCCAATTCCAGTAAGCACTGTTAGGTAAATAACAAAAACAGTTATTAAAGCTGCAAGTAGCAAGAACAGAAGAACCGGTCCATGGTTAGAATGAAACTACCAATTACAACTGCTTTCCCTGGAGGCTGAAAACTTCTACTCATTAAACATCTAAATGTATGTATCTGGATTCAGACATTCTTGAGCTGCAGCCTGTTCAAATTAAGATCACACCCTGCGGAGGATCTCTGTGTTGGTTTTCCTCTTTATTACTGTCGAGGAACCCCAGCGCACAGCCAACAGAAAGGAAAACAATGCTACAAGAGGCACTTTCCCAAGCAAAGCCGCCAACGTCCTCCCGCTGACCCCCTTTGGTGCTGCCCAGCAAGGACCAAGCTCCTGCTGGTTCCAGTACCAATGTCCCCCTCCAGACCACCTTTGGTGCTGCCCAGCAATAACCAAGCTCCTGCTGGTTCCAGTACCAATGTCCCCCTCCAGACCACCTTTGGTGCCGCCCAACAAGGACCAAGCTCCTGCTGGTTCCAGTGCCAACGTCCCCCCCCAGACCCCCTTTGGTGCTGCCCAACAAGGACCAAGCTCCTGCTGGTTCCAGTGCCAACATCCCCCCCCAGACCCCCTTTGGTGCCGCCCAGCAAGGACCAAGCTCCTGCTGGTTCCAGTGCCAACATCCCCCCCCAGACCCCCTTTGGTGCCGCCCAGCAAGGACCAAGCTCCTGTTGGTTCCAGTACCAACATCCCCCCCAAGACTCCCTTTGGTGCCGCCCAACAAGGACCAAGCTCCTGCTGGTTCCAGTACTAATGTCCCCCTCCAGACCCCCTTTGGTGCTGCCCAGCAAGGACCAAGCTCCTGCTGGTTCCAGTGCCAACATCCCCCCCCCGACTCCCTTTGGTGCTGCCCAGCAAGGACCAAGCTCCTGCTGGTTCCAGTGCCAACATCCCCCCCCAGACCCCCTTTGGTGCCGCCCAGCAAGGACCAAGCTCCTGCTGGTTCCAGTGCCAACATCCCCCCCAGACTCCCTTTGGTGCCGCCCAACAAGGACCAAGCTCCTGCTGGTTCCAGTGCCAACGTCCCCCCCCAGACTCCCTTTGGTGCTGCCCAACAAGGACCAAGCTCCTGCTGGTTCCAGTGCCAACGTCCCCCCCCAGACTCCCTTTGGTGCTGCCCAACAAGGACCAAGCTCCTGCTGGTTCCAGTGCCTGGCACCCACAACCCGTTACTGGGAAATGACAGGATGGCACAACAGGTACTGCTGCCTTGGACAGGACTAAGAAAACAAGTTCCACAGCGCACAACTCAGTAGCTGCTGGTTTGTTTAATATACAGCAACTTCCTGCACCTGCCAGCATTTCTTTTCATGGCTCCAGTGCAAAGCCGGTCATTATGAAAAACTTGTGATGCTTTTCTTCAGTAACTCTTCCTTATTGTTTTGGCCAGGGAATGTGAACAAGCCTCACCGTTCACCTTCAGAAACCGGCTCACTGTCACCCAAGTCTTGTGTATCCCTATGTGCAAGTAAACGAAACATCTGGATTGGATTCTGCAGCTGATGGGTTTGAGCTCTTCTCTCCCACGTCGCCGGCAGCGCACCCAGAAGCCCAGTGCTCTGCTGGGGCTGGGTGCTGAGCTCCATGCACACGCAGCTCTGCAATCCCATTCTCCTTCTCTGGGACACCAGGAGAATACAAAGACTTTCCATCTTTGCAGAGATAATTTAGTATTAGAGCAGGTAAGCTGTAGAAAGGCGCCTGCACGTAATAAGCTTTTAAAACGTCATTTCAGCAGAATTCTACAGCATTTTTAGAAAAGACAGATGTTTAACTGCTGAGCATAGTGCGCAGACAAGATGCACGTCTCAGATCAGCGAATGACGAGGACAGATCACGCTATGGATTGTTCCCTATGGATCATTTTATGGCCAGATGCCTATGGATCTCACCATAGGTATTTTCATTGCAGGCAGAACAATTTATTTCCGTGTTGTACGGCACTGGGAGCCAACACACTTCACTACTCGTAACACGAGAGGTGACATGCACTCAAGTTTCTCTGTTTTCCAGCACATCTAACAGTGTATTGGTGTTCAATTCTTTATTTAACCAGTCTTAAGGGACTTACCTTTAACACTTCCATCTTAAACCCGCTGTCTGATGTGGGTCCGTCTGGCATTTGCAAGGCCTGAACAAAGGCCTCAGTGAACTGCTGCACCACGGGGAAAATCAGGACTTTGGCCGCACCCTGGATAGAATCAATGCAAGCACAGGTGAGAACCAGAAACAGAACCCCCCCGTCTCACAAGTCAAGCACGAGGAGCAATGGAAATTGCACTTTTCTGCTACAAAACCAAAGAGGGACCCATGGCAACTGCAGAACGTTACGAAGTCACGTGCAGTACTTGTTTCAGACGTGGCTTTGGCTCCCTCCTCGTGCTGGGAACTCGGCTCAGCTGGATCCCACCCTTCCGAACAGCACAGCACCGACTGCTGCACAACACACAGCTGAGCTGATGGCTCCAGACTGAACAGGGATCCAGAACAGGGATCCAGACAACCCAGCGCGGAGTCTCGGGAGCAGCGCATCCTCCTTCCCATCTGATGGGATGAATCACGTCCTGTGCCCCCCCCGACTACAGAACAAACCTGGGGTGACCGTTCCACCCAGCCCTCGCTCCCCCAAAGCAAAGCAGCTCTGTGGGAGCTGAGCATCAGCAGCTGGCCTGAAAATTACCCTGATGATTCTTCCTAGGAAAATGTAGTAAATATTTTTCCAGATGTCCAAGCACTCCATAAGCAGAGTAAGTAATATCGGACAAAAATAACTTCATTGAGAATGTTCCTCATAACTCCATAGCTAAGAGCGATGATTAAACTCTGAAACACCACCATAGCAATTTATAGACAATAAAATAAATAGGCAATCTTTTAAAGTCAAATTTCAATAGAAGAAGTTTTGTTGATGATGTAAAGGACACTCAGAACAAGGAGCTATCACTGTCTTTTGGATCTGGTACCAGCTGCAGGATGTTAGTGCACAAGTCACGTTATCAGTGCAGCTGAGATATGGTGTAATTATCAGAACTCCCCAAACATCTGCACTGAATTGTTCCCCGTGCAAACAGGGAGGAAAGAGCAGATACAGGGAGCTACGACAGGGATTTCCCAACGGAGGGACCATCCGACACACGACCCCCCTGTCCCTGAGCTGCCACAAGCACGGCTGCTGATACATCACAAACCGAGTCATGGAAACCAAGTCCCAGTATCAAGGCAGCTTGAGCCACTTTACGTGTGTTAAATTACACCCTTTCCCCCAGAATTACAGCTGACTGAGTATATAATTCTCCAACATCCCATTTTCATATTAACAATTATTGAGAACCTCGCTCAGCTGGAATTCATTGTAGGGTAAGTTAATCTCTTGCCTTTTCCAGCTCCTCCATGTTACAGATCATGTGGGCACACGTGGTGAATATCTCCACTGCACGCGACCTCGTGCGAATACCGTACACCTAGAAAACGTCGAAATCACAGATGAGGAACACAGCGTACCTGCATTTCCTTTAATTGTATTTATTTTTTGCTTTAACTTGATTCTGATTTTATCAGCGGCTTCAACATTTCTGTCGAAACATTAGATGCCACCAGCTATCACAGCATCAAGACAATTCTTTAAGTCATACTACAGCTTAACCTTGCAAAGGTTTCTCTGCTCCAGGAAACATTCCCACTAATGTCACTCAGTACCAGCTTAATAGTGAAGATCATACCTCTGCCATTGTGAAGATTTTGTACATCTCCGGAAGAATAACAGGAGCAACAAGCGGCATCTGCGTGTCGGTCACTTCCCGCGTAAACTCTGGAAAATCAAAAAGGAAGGGAAATTCTTATAAAAAACCAAATTTCCAGGCAACAGCAACAACAGAATCTTCGGGAAACACTCACAATGTATTGGAAACGCATTGATTGGGACTTGACTAGACCAACGTCATCTGGCCTGCCCGTGGCAAACCTTGCGGGCAAACAGAAAAATATCACACTAAAAACTGCAGCTGTTTGGAAAACGGGGGTTTGCAATCAAAGAGGTGAGCTCAGCACTCTCTAGAACTACCTGAAGGGCAGTTCTAGCCAGGTGGGATTGGTCTCTTCTCCCAGGCAGTCAGCAATAGGACAAGGGGCCATGGGCTTCAACTCTGCCAGGGGAAGTTTAGGCTGAGATTAGAAAGCAATTCTTTGCAGAGAGAGTGGTCAGGCATTGGAATGGCTGCCCAGGGAGGTGCTGGACTCACCGGCCCTGGAGGCTTTTAAATTGAGATTGGACATGGCACTTAGTGCCATGATCTAGTAAACGGACTGGAGTTGGACCAAGGGTTGGACTGGATGATCTCTCTGAGGGCTTTTCCAACCCAGTCCATTCTGTGATTCTGTGTGAAGTTCCTTCCGAGCTATAACCTGTAGCACAGAAACTCCTTCCTCAGCTTTCACAACATCTACTGAGCATTCAGTTCAACAGGAACTGATGGACGCCGTGCCCAGCAGAAGCAGCAAATCCCAATTTCTTCAAGTGGAGTGGAAAGCAATAGGATAAAGCCTAAACTGCTTCCTACGCCAGAGCTCGGGCACACACGTACCTGTCAGCACCCTCATGGCTCCGTGCACGGCATTCACGTCTCCGCTCACCAGCATCTCCATCAAGAGATTAAAAAGCTCCGGCCAAGCTTCGGGCCAGTCCCAATGGGCAATGGCTGAAACGGCGTACGCGACGCTCGAGCGCACCTTGCTGATGGATTCTCTCAGCCCGTTGGGCAGGAGCTCCCTAATAGCGACTTTTGCCTGTGGAGAATAATGTGGGTTAGAAAAACAGGTTCCCAGTCATAAAGCAATTTAATAATATATATATATATACACATACCTGTGACTGTATCCTGATACTGACTCTACGTGGGTTTTACAAAATGAATGCTCATGAGACAACAAAGCCTTGCACATACACCCTGTAGTGTTTTTATGGAAAACCGCATAATGTGTTGTAACTTACCCTGTTTACCCCAAAATAAGCCCTAGCCCAAAAGTAAGCCCTAGCATGATTTTTCAGGATTTGAGGATGCTCAAAATATAAGCCCTACTCCAAAAATAAGCCCTAGTTACAGCTAATAAAAAAAAAATCAATTTAAACAGCTATCCATGTATAGAGTCAGCATCTTTTGGAGCAAAAATTGTGTAAGACCCTGTCTTATTTTTGGGGAAACAGGGCAGGACTCTTCTCACACAGAGCGCTCGGCCAAGCGCACAATAAACAGCTCACGGCTACAATCCAGTCGGATGTAGATATCACCATGGGAGACATCGAGGTAGTGGAGAGAAACCCCAACTCCAGCCCAGGGACCCTGTTTGCTCACTTTGGAAGATTTTAGTTAACAGGAACTAGTCCCAACCCTGAAGGCAGAGAAGAAAAAGACGGCACTTGCAGGGGATAATTCACAAGGTTGTCTCAAGCAGCTGTGTGCGGATGGGATCAATCCTGCCCCAGATGTGAGAGATGGTCCAGTCAAAGTGGCCAAGGGCCGGAATTTGGACATTTCAGCTGTTACACACTCCTACTGAACAGATTTCTAACGAAATCCAGCAGAGCTTTAAACTGAAATCTGTCATTGGAAAACGTCAGCAAACTTCAACCAAAGCCTCTAGTTCTCATAACACACAAGGGCATTGACACTTTTCAAACCAAACCAAAAGGAATATTCTAGGACTGATAGAACGTCTCGACGGAGACGACGTGGAACCAAACCTTACCCTTTCCGTGGTCTCCGGAGGTCTAAACTTTTCGGACTGCGAACACCAGTGAGTTTCCACATACTGTTTGAGAATGACGGATGCCAGCTGGATGAGGAGAGAGGCCAAGGATCAGGGACAAAACCCGCGACCGCAGCGTCACCCCGACCCGTTCGCCCGCCTCCGTTCCCACCGCGCTGCGTCCGGAGGGGCGACAGGGATTGCCAACAATGCAGAAATCTTTGCGAAACGGACCCAAAAACCAAGTGACTGCAGTGAAAAGATTAACTGAATCATGGGGTGACAACGGTCTGTGCAGCACTGACACGAGGCAGATTTACCCCCGCAAAGGGGCACAAGATACGGGCCACGTGGTAACTAAAGAAATACAGAACCTCAATTTCCTTTTCAAGGAGAAAACACCTACAGAAAAAGCTGCTGCGAAGACAAATCAAGTTTTGCTTGCTGATGCCATCCACCTAAGTTGTGCCCATTCCCAGCACAGCGCCGTCTCAGCGCCACTTTATACAGTCCAAAAAGCACCGTTTTCAATAAAGGTAAGTTTATAACACCTGAATAACGTTGGAAGAAACAGGGACAGCTTTAGAGAAATTTAACAGAAAATGGAGCAGCAGTAATGGAAAGCTACCTTCCATTTTTCACCTAGAAACACCAGAGAATACTTTAACAACCAAGGAAACCCCTGTCAAAATTCCTCCTATGCTTGCAGGTAAACGCACCTGACGGATGGCCAGAGCTCCCTGGGGATCCACAGTCAGTTCTGCCAAATGAACACCAAATTCTGCAAGAAGAACAGAAAACACAATAAGTTTGGATCGTAACTTTCATTTCCCACCCAGCAAACCTCACCAAGATCTTTGGAGAAAGGCATCACACCGACTGAATGACTCATGTGTGGGAAGGAGACAATTCCAAAGCGCAGCTACTCAAGTGAATCACGAGCTTTAATTCTCCGCTGTGCTCGCTGCACCAACTTCATTGATTTCCTCTGCATCTCATATCCCAAAACACACCCCGAGGGGGCTCAGAATGCACCGAGCACCCACCTCAGAAACTGCTGTGCAAGCGCTGGGGCCGTGGGACCTTCCCCAGTGCAAAACTGGAGCAGGAAAAGCGAGAGCTTTTCTAGTTGCCGAGCGAGTTCTGTAACAAAGGCCAAATTCAAAAGCATTTACCAATTCACAGTATCACAGTATCACAGTATGTTTGGGATTGGAAGGGCCCTGGAAAGCTCATCCAGTGCAATCCCCCCATGGAGCAGGAACACCCAGATGAGGTTACACAGGAAGGTGTCCAGGCGGGTTGGAATGTCTGCACAGAAGGAGACTCCACAACCCCCCTGGGCAGCCTGGGCCAGGCTCTGCCACCCTCACCAGGAACAAGTTTCTTCTCAAATTTAAGCGGAACCTCCTGTGTTCCAGCTTGATCCCATTACCCCTTGTCCTATCATTGCTGGCCACCGAGAAGAGCCTGGCTCCATCCTCCTGACACTCCCCCTTTCCATATTGATCCCCAGGAATGAGTCCCCCCTCAGTCTCCTCTTGTCCAGCTCCAGAGCCCCAGCTCCCTCAGCCTTTCCTCACACGGGAGATGCTCCACTCCCTTCAGCATCTTGGTGGCTGCGCTGGACTCTCTCCAGCAGTTCCCTGTCCTGCTGGAACTGAGGGGCCACAGCTGGACACAATATTCCAGGTGTGGTCTCCCCAGGGCAGAGCAGAGGGGCAGGAGAACCTCTCTGACCTACTGACCACCCCCTTCTAACCCACCCCAGGGACCATTGGCTTCCTGGCCACAAGGGCCCAGTGCTGGCTCATGGTCACCCTGCTGTCCCCAGGACCCCCAGGTCCCTTTCCCCTACACTGCTCTCTAATATGTAATTTCCCAGCCTATACTGGAACCTGGGGTTGTTCCTGCCCAGATCAAGACTCTACACTTTCCCTTGTTGTATTTCATTACATTTTTCCCTGCCCAGCTCTCCAGCCTGTCCAGGTCTCTGATGGCAGCACAGCTTCCAGTGTCACCACTCCTCCCAGCTTGGTGTCATCAGCAAACTCACTGACAGTCACTCTATTCCCTCGTCCAAATCGTTAATGAATATATTGAATAATACTGGCCCCAGTACTGACCCCTGAGGCACTCCACTAGATACTGGCCTCCAGCTGGACTCCGCACCATTGACTGCCACTCTCTGGCTTCTCTCCTTAAGCCAGTTTGCAACCCACCTCACTACTCTATTGTCCAGACCACAGCTCCTCAACTTAGCTGTGAGGATGCTGTGGGAAACTCTGTCAAAGGCTGTTGATGACGGAGCGCAGGAAGCAAAAAGCAGGCAGAGCGGCTGTTCTGCTATGGTAAATTCATACGCTTTGGTAAATTTGCTTAAAATTGTGACTTTATGTGCCAGGTAGCTGGTAACTGTACTAAACCCTTCACTGAACCTGGTGAGCATCTTTAAGAAATGCGTTTGGGAGGGTTTAGCTCTAGAAAGCTCTGCTCTGAGGTCCCGCGAGCACCACCCGACTCCCCCAGGCTGGATAATGAAAATGCTTCTGAAAGAGAGTTCTGCAACGTTATCAGCAGCACATTTCAGTGACCACAAGCGTGGTGATCTGAGTTGCTCCCAACATCCCCCTCACTCGTAAGAAGCTTTTCTGGGTTGGTGGATAACTGCCCCTCGCTGTCCCATGATGACACTGACATACCCAGTTCCTCCAAGCCTTTCTCACAGATCTGCATTTAAAAAAGGAGGAAAAAGATCCTCTTAGCCCAGCTGCAGAAGCTTGTTCGGAGATGGACTTAGCAGAATATTCCTCTTAACAGCAGCAGGGATTATTCTCCTAGCTGTCTGCATTATTCCAGACTTTAATATTGCGCTGCATTTCAGGCACGTTTTTAATGGGTATAAATGATTGAAGGAGCCAGAACAAATACAACGGTTTCACACAGTTGCAACTCACGACTATGACGCTGTCTTAAAATGTTTAAATGTGTCTGCATACATGCATTTGATATGTTCTTCACGTATGGGACTCCGTACTTGAGTTACTTTCAACTATTTCAGGTCATCCCTCCAGTTTTCCAACATCTTTTCAATTCTGCTCTCCAAGCAGATTGCGGTGCTGTCATTAATCAACCAGAAGCGACCAAGAGCTTTGTCTTAAAAGCCCCTTGGATTTCACAATGAGTTATTGCTAACAACTCTACACACAGGTTCTTGGACAACTCTGTATCTCAAAATATTACAAAACTGCATGTTCTCAACTGATAAACAACAAATTCATATCAGGAACCTACTGAACTCAGACCATCAGATCACAGAACCCCAGAGTGTCAGGGGTTGAAGGGCCCTGGAAAGCTCATCCAGTGCAATCCCCCCATGGAGCAGGAACACCCAGATGAGGTTACACAGGAAGGTGTCCAGGCGGGTTGGAATGTCTGCACAGAAGGAGACTCCACAACCCCCTGGGCAGCCTGGGCCAGGCTCTGCCACCCTCACCAGGAACAAGTTTCTTCTCATATTTAAGTGGAACCTCCTGTGTTCCAGTTTGCACCCATTGCCCCTTGTCCTGTCACTGGTTGTCACCAGAAGAGCCTGGCTCCATCCTCCTGACACTCCCCCTTTCCATCTTGATCCCCAGGAATGAGTCCCCCCTCAGTCTCCTCTTGTCCAGCTCCAGAGCCCCAGCTCCCTCAGCCTTTCCTCACACGGGAGATGCTCCACTCCCTGCAGCATCTTGGTGGCTGCGCTGGACTCTCTCCAGCAGTTCCCTGTCCTGCTGGAACTGAGGGGCCACAGCTGGACACAATATTGCAGGTGTGGTCTCCCCAGGGCAGAGCAGAGGGGCAGGAGAACCTCTCTGACCTACTGACCACCCCCTTCTAACCCACCCCAGGTACCATTGGCTTCCTGGCCACAAGGGCCCAGTGCTGGCTCATGGTCACCCTGCTGTCCCCAGGACCCCCAGGTCCCTTTCCCCTACACTGTTCTCTAATAGGTCATTCCCCAACTTATTCTGGACCCTGGTATCAGCTTAACCACATTACACACCCCATCTGGGAGCAGCTTAAGGAAAGCAGTAAGGGCAGAGCATCGCTTCCCAGCACAGCCGGGGAACACTGGCCTTAGGAACCTCCCGAAGCAGGTGCTGTATCTGACCAGTGCCTTTAATGGGTCTTAGTGGTTTGTTTTTCCTTCAGGAATGTCGAAACATTCTAAAACCATTCCTGCAGCTCACATCCAGCGGTGACGAGTTCCATTGTTTTCACGCTGGGGAAACAACCTACTTCCTTCTACTTGTTTCAGCTTAATTTTCATCTGATCTGAGCTTCACGCAAAGTCGCGAATAATCACTCCTCACTCACCTCCTCTGTCACCTACTATTTTAGAGCCTCCATCTCCAATAACTCTTTCCCGGGCAGAAAGGGCAATGTATTCGCTCCTTCTCAGAACAGCTTTTCCACACCCCTGTGACCGTCTCTGTGCTGCTTTCCCTGCCCCGCTCCGTCCCCGGCGAGCCGCAGGCAGTAATGTATGCGGCACTGGGACTGCAGAAGCAGGAGGAATTTATGTCGCGCTTTGTTCTCTGTTCCCTCCTTAACGGTCCATTTGGCTTTCCGAGCACGGCAGAGCACTGAATGGGCATTTTCAGGAGACTCGCATCAACAATGGGATTTCTTCCCCCCGTGGCAATAGTCAGCAGGGCCTGTTGTATTTTAAAGTATCATCTGGGCCGCCTCCTCCTCCCCGAGCGTTCCTTTGCTGACCAACACCATTTGCACGCTCAACTCACTCTTGTGAAACTGTTCTGTAGTTTTTGCCACCGATTCCCGCTCTGGCCAGGCTGAGCAGCCCAGCACTATCAGCAGCTTTGGCACAGCGCTACCCGCTCTTTCCCACGTCATTTACGGGCGTGCTGAGCCGTCCAGCTTCACGCGGGACTCTCCATCACCTCCCTGCAGTGCGAAACACGATCCGCCACTTCTACCTCATCTTCAAGCTTTTAACCAGTTATTAATTCAAGAGCTGTCCCCAGCACTTTGGTTTCTCCAAAAAAGTTCATTTAGGGAGTTTTCTAAAAGCTTTTTGGTAGCCCCAGGACTCCTTCAAAGAGCTCTTCTATTAAATATAGATCCACGCTGGCATAACAACCAGCTCTCCTCATTCCAGCTCTTCAAATCGGTGAAAGAGCCCCAGCGACTCACCTGAGACAACCCCAATATCCACCCTCCACTCCTCACCTCGGGACCCTCACTAAACGTTGTCCCGTGTTACCAGTTCACATTTCACCGGTACCTCAGTGACTTTAAGCATCAAGTTTTACAGCACAATTGGTAGCGCAGTAATTTAATGTTTGAGTCCCATTGAAACCCGTGGAGATCCACCCTGTAGCACTCGCTGTTTAAGGTAAACTGGTAAGTGAAACTGCTGCTGCTCACACTTCAACTTGACGTGGATTCTCCCGTGTGTCTGCTGTAGGTGCCCTTCAACACAGCGAGCCAACACCAACACAAGGAACTCGTTTTCTTTGCCGACTTTCATTTATTTTTCATTAAAAATGTCAATAGTTGTCCACTTTTCTGCTGGCCTCACTTTTACTTTCAGCATCTTCTTTACGCTGCTTAATGATACATTTTTTGTCCCTTTAAAGCACTTTTGACACTCACGATGTACATTTCTTTACCTCAGTAATATGGTGTCAGCAAACACTATTCTTATAGCTCCTCCTCTTGGTTTCTGCAAGTTTCTCCATCCCAAAGACGCCACAGAAAGGCAAATACAGCACAGAAAGGAGAATACAGTTTGTTCTTCCCGTGCTGCTTGACTAGGACAAGAGGGACCACAGAAGCGCAAAATAAATCAGCTGAAAGAGACCTGACGAGGTCTCCAGCCCAAGCCCTGTGGTCAAAGCAGCGTCAGAACAGGTTGCTCCGAGCATCTTCCAGGCAGCTCTTGGAGAAGGATGGAAACAGCACAGCTTCTCCAGACTCCACAGCCTGGCTCTCCTCACAGTGCTAAAAACTCTCCTCATATGAACCTTTTGCTTCAGCTTGTACCCAATTTCCTCCATCCCTTCCCATCCCCCAGTGTCTTCACAACCAGCTCAGAGTTACCAAAAGCTGCTGCCAGATCCACCCCCAAAACCCTCTTGTGTCCACACTGGAAAACCCCTCTGCCCCAGCATCTCCTCATGAGGTAAGTGCTGTAGTTCCTCAAGCGACTCGATGGCCTTTTGCTGAACTCACCCCTGTTTACTGCGGTTTTTCTTTCCTAGGGGAGTGGGAGCAAAACCAGACAAGTATTCTAGACGTGGCCTAACAAGTGCTGACCGCTGCGCTGGACCCTGCTCATGCAGGTGGCCCCCAGGGCTCACTGCTGGCCCTCTCCAGCTCAGCGGCCACCAGAGCTGCACCCAGCAGTGGGTTTTGCTGTCCCACGTGCACAACTCGCCGTCTGTCCTTGCTGGACGTCAGGAGGCTCCTCTCGGGCCATAGTCCTGTCCAAACACCTCCCCTCCGGCCTGGCGTCACCTCAACCCACAGCGGAGGGTTAAATACCTGTCACCTGCTCCAGGTCACGGAACAGCTCCTGGAACGGACCTGTGCAGCTCCGGGATTGCAACCGCAGGGTGACTGTAGGGTCTTTGTAAAACAGTCAAAACCAGAAGTGTAGGTGGTTCCATTCCTCTTGCGCCTAACGTTATCCAGCAAATACAATTCTGGGCTCTCAAAGGGACCTTAGGGGCATCCATAACCCTCACAAAATATTCTTTTCTGGAAATCTGTTACCCAAACCATTACACAAACTTGGTTTATGTTTCTTGTGGTAAGATTCAGACTGTTTGGGAAGAAAAAGTTGCCGCTGAGGAGCACAGTGACTGTAGCAGCTTTGCAAGGCAAAGGCTCTGGGGGTGGATGAACCTCGCCGCACCTCCAGACCCCGGAATCACTCACTAAAACCTCCAATAGCACAGACTGCCCAGTAATGCATCAAGGAAGACTGAACCCGAGAGCATTACAAGCACAAGTTCAGGGACTGCACAACAAGAAGCATTTTAGCAAACAATTTGCCTTCCTTTCATCACCCCAGTCTCGTTCCCAAAGCAACATTAAAAAGTTTTAAAAGTATAAAGTTATCAAAACACGCTTCTTGACCCAGTCACACCCTTAAACCTTCCTTCTCTTTGCCATGAACTTCCTTTCATAACATTTCTGACTTTAAGAGCAGAAAGAATTCAAAACACTCCATAAAACACTTCCAGAATGCCACAACCAGATAAAGATAAGGCAAAACTTGCAGGAGAGCCCATGAACAAGCAGCCCATGAACAAGCAGCCCATGAACAAGCAGCCCATGAAGCTGCTGGGCCACAGGAATAACTTATGGCCAAGGGCTGCACTGACACGTCCTACAGCTCCCACCGAAGCAGACTATAAATCTTCCAGTGGCTTCCATAGATTCCGGTTCTTTGGGATGGGCCAGAAAATTCAAGCTGAAGTGAAATAAAGCATTACCATCAATAGATCTTTTTTTAAGTGTAGCTTCCACCCAGGAAAAGCAGCGAGTGCATGAGCTAGCTTATTGCTACCATGAAAAGGCCAGATGAGTAACGTAATAATTAGCGACACTACTTGAATTCAGGATACCTGCTCTTTTAAGCTCTGTCTTTTCAGACATCATTCAGCCCTCCAGCTCCAGTGTCTTGTTTGTCCTCAGCTCTCCACAACAGACAATAGAACCCTGGCACTGGAGTTTCACAAAAGACAACGGTACAGCTACGTCCTGACCATACTCAAAACAAACCACACACAGGACGTGGGCACAAGGGCACAACCCCAGAGGTGGGGGGATCACTGGGACTGGCCGGCACACACCAGGCAGCGAGAAGGCTCTGCAGGAACACCCTGTGAGCATCCTGGAGACATCAGCTCAGCACAATGCGGTGCCCAAGGCAACAGCCCCGCTGCTCCGCACCCACCTGCCCTCTGCGCGCTGCCTGGAGCGAGCTCAGAGCCACTCAGTCCTCACACAGCATAGGATGGTAAATGTCCTGAGCTGGGAGGGACCCACAGGACCATGGAGTCCAACTGCTGTCCCTGCACAGGACACCCCACAGGTCACCCCCTGCGTCTGAGGACGTTGTCCAGTCTCTTGTTGAACACTGTCAGGTTGGGCTGTGACAGCTCCCTGGGGAGCCTGTTCAGTGTCCAGCACCTCTGGGTGAAGAACCTTTTCCTCATGTCCCACTGACCCTCCCTGGCACATCTTCTGCCATTCCCTGGGTTCCCTGAGCCACAGCAGCTGCAGCTGGTAGAGTCTCCTGCGGATGCGAGTGGGCTGAGCTGTGGGAAGAGCAGGGGTGCAACAAGCCCTTGGGCTGAAGGATGGGTTTCAAGGGAGGAACACGAGAAGGGGGGTGCACCTCTGGTGGGCTCAGTCCCACGGCCGTTCCCCTCTCCTCCCACTGCCCTGAACAAACCCGGGGCAGCCGCCGCTGAGCCCCCGCGGCCGGGCCGGGGCTGCCCACGGGCACCGGTGGAGAAAAAGCCGCCGCCGGCCCCAGAGCTGCAGCGGGAAGTTCTGGCCGAGGCCACCGCGAGGCCACGAGGCGCCGGTACCGGGAAACGCTCGGGGAAGGCAGCGGCGGCCTGTCCCCACCGGGACCCCCCCGCTCCGCTCCGCTCCGCGCGGCGCTCACTCACCCTCCGTCACCTCCAGCACCTTCACCTGCTCCTCCGCGGCGGCGCGCACCGCCTGCACCGGGCACAGGATCCCGGTCAGCGTCTCCACCAGCGCCTCCTTCAGCCCCTGCGCCACCGGTCCGGGCCCGGCAGCGCCGCCACCGCCGCCGCCTCCTCCGCCTCCTCCTCCCGCCGCCGCCGCGCCCGCCATCGCCCGCCCCGCCCCCCCCGCGCTCCGCCGCCGCGCGCGGGCTACGGGCCGCCGCGCGCGCCAAACGCACGGCACGCACGCGCGGGAGAGCGACACCGGGAGCTCCGTCCCGCCCCGCGGACAGAGAGAGGGAGGGACGTGCGGGCTCCGCGTGCCGCTCACAGCGCCCCCTGGCGGCGCGGCGGAACCGCGGGCTGGGAGCGGGAAATGGCGGAGTCACAGAACCCCAGAATGTGAGGGGTTGAAGGGACCTGGAAAGCTCATCCAGTGCAATCCCCCCATGGAGCAGGAACACCCAGATGAGGTTACACAGGAAGGTGTCCAGGCGGGTTGGAATGTCTGCAGAGAAGGAGACTCCACAACCCCCTGGGCAGCCTGGGCCAGGCTCTGCCACCCTCACCCCAAACAAGTTTCTTCTCAAATTTAAGTGGAACCTCCTGTGTTCCAGTTTGCACCCATTGCCCCTTGTCCTGTCACTGGTTGTCACCAGAAGAGCCTGGCTCCATCCTCCTGACACTCCCCCTTTCCATATTGATCCACATGAATGAGTCCCCCCTCAGTGTCCTCTTGTCCAGCTCCAGAGCCCCAGCTCCCTCAGCCTTTCCTCACACGGGAGATGCTCCACTCCCTTCAGCATCTTGGTGGCTGCGCTGGACTCTCTGCAGCAGTTCCCTGTCCTGCTGGAACTGAGGGGCCACAACTGGACACAATATTCCAGGTGTGAGTCACAGGCCAAGGGAACAGCCAGACTCCCGCACAGCACCTGCAGTTGCTCTGAGCAGGAGCCTGAGAGGCCCCTTTGTGCTGCAGCATCTCCTCAGAGCTGAGAGTTCCTGTCATGGTGGGAACCAGGGTCAGCCAGAGCTCGGGAAAAGCGTTTGGTCCCTCAAACCACCTTTCACCACCAGTATCGGTGCTGAGTTCCCACTGTGAGAACACGGGCCAGAAGGGAACGGAGCTGGGGAAGGGACTGGAGCAATGCTTTTCTAGCCTGTAACCCTTTTTATTTGCTTAAGTGACCGTACAACTGCTCTGAATGCTTCAATCCATCCTTCTATATTTGTAGAAATTATGCGTATTTGATTCTTCCGGGCTCTTTCAGGTTTGAATTCCCAGCCGGTTTGCACGTTGCACGGTCCCTTCACACGTTTTCTGCAAGGCCAGCAAACCGAGAGCTGCCCGTCAAACGCCACGCGAGCTGCCTCTGAGCCGAACGGCTCCTGCCGTCCCGCTTCTCTCCTCACCTGCTTTAGGGAGGAAGGTTCAGTCACCACAAAAAGATTCTATTCTCAGCGTGAAAAGACTTTTTTATGCTGAACTTGTTTCCTCCTGTGATGTTTCAACCCACAGGTAACGTGCACGAGCGCTGAGCTCCCCCGCAGCCCCGCGCCAAGGAAGAGCCTGCAGAAAGCTGGGCAGCTGCCACCAGCACAAACGTGCAGGAGGGATTGGGGCCGGGAACACGAACCTCCGCAGCATCGGCCCAAATCACAGGGTGACCAGGGACACTCCATGGTATGAGCCTGAGCCATCCCCCGCTTGGTTAAAATTTAATGCCAACAAGAACTTGAAACCCCAAAGCCCAACAGACACCGAAACAGCCCAAACACCCAACACACGCTCTCCAACTTCGGCTTGTCCTCAACAAACCACGGGCGATGGAGATGCTGTTTGAATTGTGGGTTCTGTACGCAGGGAGCTACTCGTTCTACTACTTTTTCTTCCTACATTTTCAGATGCCCAGCTTGCAGTAAGGAAGCACACACATCAAATCTGGCCCAGTGTTGTGACTGAACAGCCAAATCCCTCTAAAAACTTCCTTGCAACCAGCAGCACTAACAAGCATTTCAGAACTCAAAAAGCTGAGGTACGTGAGGCACCTTCATTCACCGTGTTGAATTTAACGCGTGTCACTATTTCTTTTCAACCACCTTTCAGCAAACGTTCCTCTCAGCACTCGGAATGTTGGACCCAGCACCACGTCGCATCAGCACACATGCTTTCATTCTTTTCATCAAATATTTGTTCCTTCTACCCGAGATGTTTTTACTGGGACCCACTGGGACCATTTCTGTCTGTCTCAAATAGCAGCTGAGTGCTGAACGTGCAGCACAATCCATCTCCTGTGACTGCTTTATCTCCTCTTCCAGACAGGGCTGTTATTTGTATTGATGCTCTTCTCGGTGCAGGGCTGTTGCTGTCAGAGACTGACATGTTTACATCCTGGAGAACTCCCGACATGCAGCTTGTTCACGTCTGAGGAAAGGACAAAGCTGTTTTCCAAGGCCGTACCTCAGCTCCTCCCGTGGAAAAGCACGTTCATGTCTAGACTCACCGAAGCCTCAGCTCAGCTCCTTGGTGTTGCTTCCAGGCAGCTGCTGCCTGTGCTCTGGAGACCGACCCTTCCTAAACCCTTATTATTATTATTAAATAGTTAGGGTCAGAGCAATCTAGGGTGGTTGATGGACTTGGTTGCTTCATTCTACAAGAAAAAACATTAAAAGAATGAAGCAGAGTGGGGTGGCAAGGGAATTGTTTTGCTTGTTCTAGGACGGACAAGAAGACGGATGAAAGGGGTGGCTGATCTTAAGAGACCCGGCTGCTGAGCGTGTTCTGCCATCATCATCTTCCCTGCTGAGGAACGTGCTCACAGAAGAGCTGACCATGAAGCAAACAATGAATCTCTTGCTTATTTAGTTTGCCCAAGTCAAACCCCGACCACATCCAGCTTGAAGCATCCACATGGGGATGAAATCCAACCGCCCCAGCCCTGTGGAGCAGCAACGTCCACAGCAACCTCCACCCACCCCTTCCCGAGGTCACAATTCCAGCGGGAAATAAAACGCAGATCCATAAGGAGACGTCCCGCACTGCGGGCACAGGTCACCCAGGGACCGCGCTTTCCATTTCTTGACAATTTTCAAGCAAAGGTGCAGTCATTTCCAAACCATCATGCTCTAATTCTACTGCATTCATTAATCCTAATGAGAAATGTTGTCAGGATCACGAACGGCTCCTCTAGCCCCTGCAGTCCACAAAATGACAATGTTCCCTTGGGCTGGTGCTGGATTGAAACAAAGATGGTGGAGTCACCATCCCTGGAGGGGTTTAAAAGGTGTTTAGACGAGGTTCTCAGGGACACGGGTTAGTGCCTGAGTTAGGTTGGACTCTGATCCTGAGGGTCTCTTCCAACTGAAATGATTCTATGATCTGATCGATCTCCATCTCCCAGGGCTCCAGAGCTCCCACCCTGGACAGGCCGCGGGGCCATGTCACTGTCCCCATGTTCCCAAAGGAGCAGCAGCCCCGTCCGCACCAGGAATTCCTCTCCAGAGGGTTTCGGGTGCAGCCTCAGGTGTGGTGCCAGCGGCTTCAAGCCACCTTCAAAGTCTCACCCCACGGTGCCGCCTGCGCTGCCCCCGCTCCCCCCAGGCTGAGCTCCCTCAAGAGCCGCTCACAGAACCACAACCGGTCCAGGATCGTCCTCATTCCTCAGGTTTTCAGCTGAAACGCAGCAGCGGGGACAGCCCGGCCCTCTCGGCCGAAGCCACCGGCCAAGCTGCAGGAGCTGCCCCCGCTTTGCCTCTTGTGTGAATTCCCCAGTCCTGCCATCACCAAACCACAAATTGTACTTTCAACCCTTTGTTCATCCAACCTGTAAATAATTTCAGTTTTGGAAAAGCTTTGCAAAAGACTTGAAAAAGTATGGGAGTGTTTTGGTGTGATTACCATTGCGATCTGCATTCTCCTTTCAAATACGAGCACGGTAAGAAAATACTGTGGCTTTTGTATTTCTTTTTTAAAGATGGATTCCTCTCGATTAAGAGGAGCCAGCAACGCAACCAGCATCAATCCAGAGGGAAACGAAACCGCTTTGTAAGTTCTCTAAAAACACCAACATTTAATTTTATAACATAACCAGGGGTTTATTCCACAATATAAACTGCAACATTTGATACAAGCTACCCAAAAAAGGAGAAAGCCAAAATACAGCTGTGGCAATTACTTTACAGAGCTTTGTCTTGTTTTCCTGTCTTCTACATCACCGGGCCGTCAGTGACACTAGGACCTACCATCTGCTTTCTGTACATCAACCAATGCTAGAAGCAACACGCTGTTCAGAATTGTCATTCCAGTCACTGAAACCAGACATAGAAGTTATTGCTCAGATAAATAAACCTAGTCTACGAAAAACAAAGTGGAAAAAAACTAAAGTCTCCAAAGAGTTAACAGAGTCAACAGGGATTTCCTCAAAAGAGGATTTATTGGAAAATTCATGGTGCGGGTTTTTTTTGCACCTAAACCAAGCTGAATTAAATACGCCGGTAAATCCCAGAGAGGTAATTGAATGCTGTACAGTCAAAGGTGCGTGTTTCAAATGCTTTCCAAATCGGTGGAAACCCCTGCTGAACAGTCAGCATCTCAAACCTCAACAACCACAAACAGATCAAGGGAAAATACAAAAGTGTCAAAAATTGTTTTGAGTTCTGGAAAATGATCCCATAAGGATAGAAGTAGCACCATTTGCAATCTGGTTCTTAAACCAGCCCCTGCGGCTTTACTGGAAAACTCTGATAACCTTCTGTACTCGAGTCCTGAACGGTTTAGGGGGAGTTTTTACTTCCGATATTGCGAGTCCTTCCCCGTGCAGCTGGCGCAGATGTAATCCTCCTTCTCGGCCATTTCTGGAGAGATGCCCACGCACACCTGGTGGAACCACTGGTTGCAGCTGCCGTCGCACTGGACCCAATCGACCTGGTGAGGAACAGACACACCGCCGTTCAGAGAAGGACCAAGCAAAGCCAGCGTTCGCTAGTCATTCTGGGCGTTTAATCTATTGGCATGAGTGAGAAATGGCCCGTTCTGCAACTGGTTGGTGCTGTACTGAAAACAAGACAAGGGCCCACGTCCCTTGTCCCTCCTGCTGCTCTCCCACCCATGGCAAGATTGTGGAGGCAACGTCACCACAGCGCCCCCAGCACCTGGGGACGCCCCGGTCTCCATGTTCCAGTACGGATGGGGCTGTGCAGAGCTCCAAGGTGCTGCCCCCAACTCTGGAAAGGCTGCAGCCCACAAAGCCAAGCAGAGAATTATTTTGGTTGGGAGAAATGCTCAAGATCACAGGTTCCAACCATTAACCCAAATCTGGCACTAACCCATGTCCCTAAGAACCTCATCTAAACCCCTTTTAAACCCCTCCAGGGATGGTGACTCCAGCACTGCCCTGGGCAGCCTGTTCCAATGCCCCACAGCCCTTTGGGGAAGAAATTGTTCCCTGGATCCAACCTCAACCTCCCCTGGCGCAACTTGAGGCCGTTTCCTCTGCTCCTGGCGCTTGTTCCTTGCAAGCAGAGACCCTTATCACCCTTACCTACACCCTTATTTCCAGAGCACAGACGCATTCGGTGCCTGCACAGCCCCAGCTCCTCCTCCCACCCTTGTGCAGATGTCCCGATGTCCCCCTGCCCTCCCCAGTCCCAGCTGCTCTCGGAGAAGGTGGGAAGGATCGTTCCCAATCTGTCCCCGCGGTCACAAACACTGTCTCTGGGTTACCAAGAGCCTTTGTACCCAGCCCTTCCGTATTCAGACAATTTCAGGACAGCTCAATGTCCCAGCGCCCAGCGCAGCGGCCCAGCCTCTACTGACCTCATCTCCCTCCGGCTGGAGACAATTCACAGCAGGGCAGATGGCGTCTTCATCCTCGGAGTCCTCCTGCTCGGAGAACGACGTGTCTGAGGGCAGCGAGTGGCTCTCGCTGGAACGAGGCACCTCCAGGAGACGCTCCCGCTCTCTCTCCAGTTTGTTAGTGCACAGATCCTTCGAGTGACTCAGTTTCAGTTTCTTCTTTTTGGGTGTTCTCATTTTTTTTACTCTCGCTCTCTTCTCATCATAGAAGCTCTCTCTCTCAAAACGCCGCTTTAGTTTTCTCTCCATGTAACTAATTCCATCTTTTTTTCCTCGGCAACACTCGTTCTATTGGAAAGACATTTTGGTAAAATCCTAAGTGTGCAAGTAACACTCATTATCCTGTTATTACATATCCTGCTTTTAGGAATAAATAGGCTTAAATCAAAGTGCGGTGTTCGACAGAGTGCTGTGTGTTCAGCAGCAGCAGGATGGGTAAGGGGAGCAAAGGACAGGGGGTCCTTTTTACAGAGATGTCTGTAAAATATGGACAAAAACCCTAACAATCAGATTCAAATTGCCACAAATGATATTACAGAACCCCAGGCTGGTTGGGTTGCAGGAGCTCTGCAGATCCCCAGCCCAGCCCTGCTCACGCAGGGTCACAGAGCAGATCACACAGGTGGCTCCAGGGGGTTTGAATGTCTCAGAGCAGGAGACTCCACACCCGCTCTGGGCAGCCTGGGCCAGGCTCTGGCACCTCCCAGCAAACAAGTTTCTCCTCCTGTTCACATGGAGCCTCCTGTGTTTCAGTCTGTGCCCGGTGCCCCTCACCCTGGCGTTGGGCACCACTGAACAGAGTCTGGTCCATCCTCTGACACCCACCCTGAGATACTGATCCCATTGATTAGATCCCTCTCAGCTTCTCTTCTCCAGCTCTACAGCCCCAGCTCTCTCAGTGTTTCCTCATCAGAAATTCAATTGTTTGTAACAAATTCATTAAGTTACCTACTTCTTGATCCCTTTTGAAGAAGGAAAACACATTTTCATGGAAGTAAAGACACACACACAAACCTCTTTGTAATGGTCAGGGGTTCAGGCACAGCCTCTGCTCCCCAGTGCCCCCAGGGCCATTGCTCTGATCAGACACTTGCCTTTTCATTTGCAGGTCCAAGCGCCGACCTCTGCTCCGTCTGCGAGCCGGGGCTTGGCTTTGTGAACAGGGTCTGGTAGAGCTCCTGGATTTCAGGCAGAGAAACCTGCAGCAGCTGAGCTTCCATCATCAGCTCATCCAGCTCCGTGCTAATGACTGTGGTGAAAGACAGAGAGAGGAGAAAAGGAATTATTCAGTGTCAGCACTGATGAGAGCTGCACACACAATGAAAATTCATCTCTGGTAGGATATAAAACAACTGCAAAAGACATTTTTAAATCTGCAACTCTTATCTTTTCCCTCCTGACTGCTCATTTTTAACAGTAGGGTTAAGAAGAATGATAAAGCTTTGCACAGAAGTTACTGCGCTGCGGCTCGGTACCCTCCAGGATTGCATTTCTGCTGGTTTGAGGACAAGAACTGCCATCGTTCTCTGTAATTCCTCCTGCTTCTGAAGCTACAAGATGCGTGATGAACCTCTTACTAGGTAACGGGTGGGTAAGATGAACAAACTGAGTGGGATCCATAAGCGCAGTGAAGAGAGGAGAGGAAAAGAAGCCGAGAGGATGAGCCTTGCAAGCGAGTCCTGCCCAACAGTCACCACCCAGCGCTGGGACCGCGCTCCCAAAACCAGCACTGGGCTTTGGAAACAGTCACAGCTGGGGAGGCCAAAATCATTGGGTAAGTATCAGCTTTTTAATACAGTATTTAGTACAACTCAAATATGGCCTGAAAAGTAAAGCTGGCTGTACAAAGAACAGCCTTGTTTGGTTTAACTGTAACGTTAAACTGAAGTGTCTAGTGTAAAATTAGCATGGGCTAAGCTGCACTGACTTGAAAACATGAAGATAAGATTAGGCCTGTGTCCCTGGAGCATCCTGCAGCAGGAGGAAAGAAACGATAAATAACTTCTTTTCCAGTCGTAAAATGATGCAGCTTCCAGCACCGACAGACACGGGGCTGAGCCAGGGAGGGGCGCAGAACCTGCAGCTCCCGGCACTCAGCTCTGCAACTTGGGACGGTCGTGCTGCAGCAAAACTTCCCCAGATCTGTGTCCTGTGGGTGACGCAGCCCCTGGTCCCCAGCACCACCTCCCTGCCCTGTTCCCACCCGGCTCTTACAATTTCCACGGTCTCCCTGCTCCTGCAGCCAAAGGGGCTGACCATGAGCCAGCACTGGGCCCTTGTGGCCAGGAAGCCAATGGTACCTGGGGTGGGTTAGAAGGGGGTGGTCAGTAGGTCAGAGAGGTTCTCTTGCCCCTCTGCTCTGCCCTGGGGAGACCACACCTGGAATCTTGTGTCCAGTTGTGGCCCCTCAGTTCCAGCAGGACAGGGAACTGCTGGAGAGAGTCCAGCGCAGCCACCAAGATGCTGAAGGGAGTGGAGCATCTCCCGTGTGAGGAAAGGCTGAGGGAGCTGGGGCTCTGGAGCTGGACAAGAGGAGACTGAGGGGGGACTCATTCATGGGGATCAATATGGAAAGGGGGAGTGTCAGGAGGATGGAGCCAGGCTCTTCTGGTGACAACCAGTGACAGGACAAGGGGCAATGGGTTCAAACTGGAAAACAAAAGGTTCCACTTAAATCTGAGAAGAAACTTGTTCCCGGTGAGGGTGGCAGAGCCTGGCCCAGGCTGCCCAGGGGGTTGTGGAGTCTCCTTCTCTGCAGACATTCCAACCCGCCTGGACACCTTCCTGTGTAACCTCATCTGGGTGTTCCTGCTCCATGGGGGGATTGCACTGGATGAGCTTTCCAGGGCCCTTCAACCCCTGACATTCTGGGATTCTGTGGCTGCCCCCACAGCCACGTGCTGTTCATGTAGAATGGGTCCAGCCCTCAGCCGATCCCTCTTCTCCTATCACAGCTCATTTTCATTGCACACGGGGGAAGTTTGACTCGTTGAGAACTTTTCCCCCCTCTGCCAAAGCTGGACGTGACATTGCAAAGCTGCTGAGAGGATGGAGAAGCAACCAGAGCCGCTGCACAGCCCTGCGCCTCCCACCTGGGCCACCTCCTGCTGACCAGGACGTGCTCTCTTCTCACCAAACACAGCAAAAAGAAAGAAAGAAATTAAACTAAAAATCTAAGTGAAAACTACAAACCATGAAGTGGGATGCAGTGCTGTCCCGTAGAAAATGTAGAATGTAAATATATGGTTCTGTTATCCCAGTCATGAGGCATGGAGAATGACATTGCTCCAATTGTCTGGGAAACCTAGAAAACAAAGCAGAATGCACAGGTATTGTCACTGAACATGTCGTTTGGATTTGTCAAATAACTGCAATAGAATCAAAACTTGTTTCTCTTTAAATAACTCACATCTTGTATTCCTGCAAACTGATCAAAGACACCCAAATCCTTCATCCTTCACCCGGAAAAAGACAAAAGCAACTTTATTGCTGGAATTCAGCAGCAGAGTCACCGTGGGGTGAGCCCAGCCGTGTGGAAACAGGGACTTCAGCTCCAGAACCGACCCTGGGTAGAGCTGAGCTTCCTCCTTTTGTTCACAATAACAAAGCGGTTTCTCGTGTCCTTGATCCCGTGAGACACCGACCTGTTTTGGAGCACTTTGTTCTACCTCGGCACGCACAGAGGACACTCCAGAGGCAAAACACGCGCTTAATTACGCAAAGGTTTGGACCCACAAGTGTCAGAACGGCATCGCACAGACGCCTTCCGAAATATCATCTATCTCACTGTTCACGTGCCTGCGCCCCTTTCAAAATGGGGAAAACGCAATTTTGACAGGACAGCAATGCTGAGACACTGGATTTACCAAAACAAACCTCAAAACCATCGAGCCCGGAGCTCTGGTGCAGCGGCTGTGCCGGGACGGCTCCGGAGGCCACCGTGACCGACCCCGGGTGCCGCTGTCCCCAGGAAGGGTCCTGAGCTGGTGTCCCTGCTCAGATGTTCTTTCACCGAATGGGGCTCCTGATGCGGGAAATGTGGCCACAAAGACCTGAACTGGCTCTGCTGGAGTTTCCTCAGTTTGGGAGGTTTACGGACTTGAGCTCCAGACCACACTAAAATGGTTAAACCGAGCTAAAACTGACCTAAAACTACACTTACTGGTTCTATCTCTGACCCAAACATCAACGTACATGCCCTAAGCCTTGCCTACTGTTTTTCAACCATTTGAGCTGGTCTAGGTCTAGTAAAAACAGACTTTCAAACCTAAATTATCATAGAAATCATCTTAGATGTCTACATACAGATGTCTACATACAGATGTCTACATACAGATGTCTACATACAGATGTCTACATACAGATGTCTACATGCACCTCCTCGAGCACGCGGGGCACGTTTTACGTTTGAAAACACACACAGACTAACTTTAGCAAAAAGTAAAAGCAACCCAGTGTATTTGGGTGGTTTCGTGTCTTTATGCTGCACAAACCTTGTATTTCAGATTTATTATCTCAGGAAAATGAGAAATGCTTCACCCATTTCCCACTTTCCCTGTGCTTTTTGCTCAAAGACCTTTACTGGAGGAAGCTGAAGCTCCCTCGTGATGCTGCCTGAAGCAGTTGCTGTAGCTTCACTCAGTATTAGCAGAACACTCAGCGTGGGAGTCATAAGCGATGAGGAAGAGGAGCAGTAACAGATGAAGATGCCCTGTTGAAACCAAACCTATCGGAGAGCGAAGCTGGGAACACACTGGAAGGTTTATGCCTCTCTTACTAATTCTCAACACTTAAAACTATACGTAAATACTTGTTGGAAGATAATATAAAGACCGATTGAATACTAAGCACTTGAGAAACAACGGCTTCAGCAGCTCTGGCGTTAATAGTGTCACATTAGGGTGTAGGAGCTGGGAGGAAAAGAAGGAAAACCGGGCCCATTAGGAGTGATTGATGCCAGAACTGCAGCAGAAGGCAAAGCTGAAGGCACAGACGCAACCTGGCAGGGCCTGAACTGAGCACAGCAACACACACACACCCTGCGCTGCCACACACAGGGAACCCGCACCCAGGGAGGTGTCACAGACCGTCCCTGCCCACCCACCGGCCTCACCTTGTTTGTCTCCGGCAGCGGCCCCGCCGTGCTCTGCCATCTGCTGTACAATAATCCTGAGCCAACTTTGTCTTGGACAAGTTTGAGATTCCCTGAATACAACATTTGTTGTGCTCTGTGCTGCCAGTTCACAGTTCTCTCGATCATGTACCGCAAGGCGTCCCCCTCGGGAAGCCTCACGCGGATGCGCTGCAAGGAGGCCAGCAAGGGCAAGATCTTTTCTAAAGGCGGCTTTTCCGATCGGTGGCAGTGAGGACAGAGCCACACGCGAGGTCCCTGCAACACGCTGGGCACCGAAACGCAGGCGGTGTGGAAGAAGCCCCTGCAGAGCTCACACTGGATCATGGGAGCCGCCGGCTCCTTCTGGCACAGACAGACTTTGAGCTCCGTGTCCTCCTCGCTCGACAGCACCTTCACCTCGTTGGCGGCTCGCAGGGCACGCAGCGCCTCCATCTCCTTCAGCCGGGCCTCCCCCAGCGTGGCCATCTGAAACGGACATCAAAGAAGGGACGTCACTGCCAAAGCGGCGTTACCCGGGAGCACGGGCCGAGCTCTGCACACTCACACCTCTCATACACCAGCAAGTATCACAGTATCACAGTATGTTTGGGATTGGAAGGGACCTCAAAAGATCATCTAGTCCAATCCCCCCATGGAGCAGGAACACCCAGATGAGGTTACACAGGAAGGTGTCCAGGCGGGTTGGAATGTCTGCACAGAAGGAGACTCCACAACCCCCTGGGCAGCCTGGGCCAGGCTCTGCCACCCTCACCAGGAACAAGTTTCTTCTCATATTTAAGCGGAACCTCCTGTGTTCCAGCTTGATCCCATTACCCCTTGTCCTGTCACTGGTTGTCACCGAGAAGAGCCTGGCTCCATCCTCCTGACACTCCCCCTTTATATATTTATAAACATTAATGAGGTCTCCTCTTCTCCAAACTTAAGAGCCCCAGCTCCCTCAGCCTTTCTTCATAAGGGAGATGCTCCACTCCCTTAATCATCTTCGTTGCCCTACGCTGGACCCTCTCCAGCAGTTCCCTGTCCTGCTGGAACTGAGGGGCCACAACTGGACACAATATTCCAGGTGTGGTCTCCCCAGGGCAGAGCAGAGGGGCAGGAGAACCTCTCTGACCTACTGACCACCCCCTTCTAACCCACCCCAGGTACCATTGGCTTCCTGGCCACAAGGGCCCAGTGCTGGCTCATGGTCATCCTGCTGGCCCCAGGACCCCCAGGTCCAGGTATTTCAGATCTTTACGAAACATCTCACCCCGCAGCCCTCTGAGGCTTTCAACATTTGAAGTGAAGCGGTTATGGGGATGTGCAGTGATGTGACTTCAGCCTCCTTCCATTTGCTCATCAGGCCCAGAGATACAAAGCTTATTCCTTTGCAAAAATAACCTGACTCCCTTCCTCTCTGCCCCAAATCCTTTGTGTTTTGTACTACAAACCCATTACCTGCATTAAAGCAGTTTAAATTCCGAAACAAGTTCGGATTCAGTTTGTTCTCTGTGAACATCTCTCAAATACAAAGTCTGATTCTGTATCATGTTAAAATATACGTGGGCAGTTTTGAGGAGCACCGATGATCCGATCCCACATCGCACACGCTGCCCAGGGCCGGCCCCTGACCCCGGACTCGCTCCGGGCTTCGCAAACACCAACTGAAATTCAGGTGTTCGCCTTTTCTACAGCATCTTCAGCATTATCTGCTATTAAAGATAGCAGTATATTTCCATTTAATAAATGCTATTAGTAGCAGCTGCAAATAATAAATTCTATGCATTTTATTATGGATATAAAAATACGTGTATACAGGAGGGTTTATAAATCTGTACAAACCAGATATTTCAAACACCACGGCTTTGAAATGTGATGATTAGAGGAAAATAGGCTGTGCAAAATTCAGATGGCTTGTCCAGCATGGGCAGATACGGGACCTGGGCACAGCACAGCCCGTTACACGCGGTGCTGAGCGCGGCGGGTACAACGTTGGGCTTTACCACCCGCGACTACATCTGCTCCATCCAGAACCAGTGCTTTACTGACTTCATAATGCATGAGGTTCGCTTTAATTATTTATGGGGTTTGTTTTAATTATAGATGGTGTTGGGTTATTGTGTTCAGACTTGGGAAAGCCTTATCTTTAATACGGTTTTGGTGTGGTGGGGTAAAACAGGTCTCGATGGTTTGTTTTCCTGCGCTTTCTTAGGCCACGGGCATCGCCTGGTGAACTGTAAGGCTGTTCCCATGCCCAAAAACAACACATTTTTTCCACTAAAAGCAATTTTGAGAAGCCTGAAGCAAGCACAGAAATGACAGTCGTAGGAATCCTTCTGCAGAACAGCAGAGCAAGCAGGGAAGAGTGGAACGTAACACAAACAGAAACCAAGATTACAGAACTTATAAGCAATTCCCGTTGAAAAACCTCAAAGCACGTACCGCAGACGCGGTGTCCTTGCTCTCGGACAGAGCTCTCTCCAAGTCGCTCAGAGTTTCTAGCTTAGTGCTTTTCTTCTTTCCGCTCGGCACCGGCTCCTTCAGCTTCTTCTGCTTCCTCTTGGGATTCAGCATCCCGATGTCACAGCGCGGACACAGCACCTGGGGGGCAGAGCAGCGTGATTGTCTGCAGCACGGTTAATGCGTTTGTCCTGTCCTCACGCAGCCACATCCGACTGGTTCGAACAGGAGTTCTGCAGGTTCTTCCAAAGATTTGGTGAACTAGGATGAGAGTGGGGAGAACTGATTTTATAAAATGGGCAGCAGGCAAACACCTGTGGACAAGAGGAAACGGCCTCAAGTTGCGCCAGGGGAGGTTGAGGTTGGATTTAGGAACAATTTCTTCCCCAAAGGGCTGTGGGGCATTGGAACAGGCTGCCCAGGGCAGTGCTGGAGTCACCATCCCTGGAGGGCTGGACAGACGGACATGAGGTTCTCAGGACATGGGTAGTGCCAGAGTTGGGTTATGGTTGGACTATGATCCTGAGGGTCTCTTCCAACAAAAATGATCCCATTATTCTATAACTGCCCCTGCAGGATTTACCAGCAGAGGGTTCTAGGGGTGCCCTGTGTCCCCATCTGTCCGGACAGTGTGAGAGGCCAGGCTGAGCGGGGTGACACACGTTTGGGGTGCAGGGGAGGCAGGTGCAGCCTCAGCCTGGCCCCCGTCCCGCTGTCTGTCTGTCTGTCTGTCACCACGCCAGGTGTGTGCAGCGGGTACGAACCTGCGCTCCTGCGGCCGCCGAAGTAAATTCAGTGCCACACATACTCAATATTCCCATATTTATATTGCCAATGTCAGACTGTGGCACAGCAGGCTCTTATTGGCCACTGATTAAAAGCATAGCTAAATCTTAATAATTTTAAGAGTTTAAACCACTAAAAGCATACGTCAGTCTATAAAAATGATGTTAAAGTAATATAATCCTAAACCAATTCTGCAAATACACTTAATATTTACTGCTATTCCTTGAGTTTACACAGGGCTGAGATCTCTCACCTCCAGGAGCGAATAGGGTGAGTTCTCGCCCAGGAAGGTGTTGGCTGCACATTCCTTCCACGCCTGGACCTCGGCCACCAGGTTCTCCAGCCTGGGCAGGTACTCCAGGTGCACGGGGATGGATCGGCCTCTCGTGACCAGCTCCACTAGCGTGTCCAGGACAGGGACGCGTCCTCCAACCTGTCCGAGTAATAAAAGCTCCATGTATATAAGACGTATCACTTCAGATAATCTCAGTGACTCGCTGTGATTCACGGAAGGTAGAGCTTGTATAAAAGAACTCGCTGCTTAGACACTCAGTCACTTCCACAACTGTTACCCCCATGCTTGCGCTTCTCGTGCTCCAGTCATTAGGTATACAGGGAAAATTAATACAACATTTTTATGGGGAAAGATACCAAATGACAGTTAAAAAAGAGCCAGAAGCAGCTCCCAAGTCTCGCAGAACTGAAGCAAAAATTCTTGGAACATACAAACACATTTTTCCATATTCAGGAGGCAGAATTCCAGAAGCCAAACCAAGAAATGAGCGAATGCCGAGAACAATTCGCTTAAGTCTCTCAAGACAGCACTCAAACTAAAGTTATTATTACATGACCTTTGTCCTTCAAAACGCTAAAGCCCGTGACAAGTGATTTTTGAAATCAAAACTGCCATTCAACTGTAAAAGCAAAAACCCTAAAAACACAGGGAAGGAAACCGGGTCCACAAATCAAACCGTGTCCTGGTTTTGTTAAAAACCAAGTTTCTCTTTTAGTGAATTTGCCTGTCAGCTGAAGCTTCATATCAGCTGCATTTTCCTGGAGAACCAGACACATGTTTTGGTAACATAGCAATGGAATGTGAGGTTATTGATAAGGACAGATTCACATCTCGTGAGAGGGGCAACGAGAAACAAGTGACCAAGAAACCAACCAAATGAGTATAACATCCCATTCATGTGAATACTTCATATAAAAGTGGGAGATCATGAGGATCTCGTCCCTTTTCATTATGGCGACATTAGGAGAGGACCTTGCGAGTCGTCCCTGCGAACTGAGGCCAGTGACAGACTGAATCCAGCTCCGGTTGGCTGCAGAGTCCAGTCCAGGACTTCGGGTGCCGGCTCTGCAGTTGCTGGGACTTTCAAGATTGGTTTTGTATATTTTGTATTATTTTCTCTATTTTATCAGTAGCATTAGTAAAACATGTTTAATTTTTCCAACTCTCTTCTCTCTGTCCTTCTTTCCCTCCTGATTGCCTGTGCTGAGTGGGAAGGGGGAGAGGGAGGGATGGAAGGGGGAAGCGGGGGGAGAGGAGGTTAACAATACACCTGCCAGGGTTTGATTGTCACCCCGCAATCTAAACCCTCGACAAACCGAAATGTTCAAGAGTTCAAGTGGGAAGTGCCAGAAGCCAAGGTGAAAACCTGTCCGGATCTCTTTGCAGGGAAGACACTTCTTTCCGCTCTGCGATCAGCTTTTAGAAGAGAGCGTGAACATGGAAATGGAAATCACACAAAGCTGGAAGGAGCCTTAAAAATGGAACAAGGTGACGAGAAGAGGGGAGGAAGAAGAGGAAACCAAGTAACTTCCACCTCAAAATTCCAAGAGAACTACTACAAAACTACAAGTAATTTTATAGGTGAAATCAAAGGCTGACCACGCTGGAATAAAACATGAAACGGCCTTGAGATTGGCCATGCTTCATGGCTAACAGATGTGCGAATATGTGTGAAATGCCGCTGAAGACGCAGATGTGGAAACACAAAGGAATTGGATGGGGCCTCATCAGCGGTCCCAGTGTCCTTGTACCATCGGGGATGCTCCAGAAAAGCACATTCAGAACTGGAGACAGCACAAGGACAGGACTGACCAGGAACATTCCTGGATCAGGATGTCTCCTTATTTCTTTTTAGGAGATGCTGGAGTTATTTTAGTCAAACAAATATTGGTGACTTTCAAATACTTGAGGGGTTTTGTTCGTTCAACGGTCAGCAAGCAGAACTTCATTGTGTCACCCGCTCCACACTACAGGAGTGCAGCGAGACGCAGAACGGTACATAAAAATATGGTTACCGGGGAATTGTTACTAGCAGATGAGCAAAACTTACCTTAAAGTTCCATAATATAATATCTTTTTAATTTTAGATTTGTTTTTTAATAGCTCCTTTAGGGATTTTATTGCAGTCAGTTAACTGCAAAGGCGAAGGAATACAAATCAGGTTTAGAAAGGGTAGTAAAACAATTGCACTCAGGGGGTAACTGCGCCGTGTCCGCAGCAATAGATGTTACAGATGAAGCAGTTTGGCTCCAGGGAGCGTTGCTGTCACTCCCTGAGCGGCCGTTTACGCACCTGCAGCCCTTCCACCTCCTGCAGCCAGTCCTTGGCCTTCTGCACCGCGTCCTTGAGCGCGGCGCCGCTGGGCAGGTACGCCGGGATCTCCTCCACCTCCTTCACCGCCGCCGCCAGGCTGCTCAGCGACTGCCGCGGCCTGCGGGACACAACAGCGCGCCTGAGACACCGCCGCACGCTCGGGCTCGTCACCCGCTGCGTCACAACCGGCGAGCTACACCAAATCACAGCGCTATGTCCTGTACTGTACAACCAGGGCATCGGTAACGGAGGCACCCTGTTGGAAATCCTTGCTATAGGGGCCTACTAGAAACGCTAAAAACACATAGGAATATTTCTCTGTCTTTTCAATATTCACACATTTGAGCTTAAGGGAGATTAACATTTGGTAAGTTTTAAATGGCAGACCCTTGGATCCTCCTTAAACCTCAAACCAGCACCAACTAACTAGAAGGTGAAAGAAGCAGAGGTGGGTTTTCTGCATTTCACAATTGGATTCTGACACTTTAGTGAAGTCCCAGCTCAAGTGCATCTCTATTTTGGAGGGTAAAACCAAGCTTATCCCAGCTTTGTGCTCCTATGAAGTTACCGTTTTAAAACACTGTCGTTACAAAGGAGTAAGAAGCACTGAAATGCTTTCACTGTCGTGAGGTTGGTGGAAAAATATTAAAAATGAAAAAATCAGGAATGCTGAGGGCAGAAAACCTTGTGTACAAGTTAGTGCCACCTTTCTAAACTTGAAGTAGACAGTGCTGCCCCCATTTTACTTTATAATTTAGAAGGTCAAAGACACAAGCAAGAAAATTTGTCTCAGCAAGGATGTATTTGGCTTGTTTCCTTCTCCCCTACATCGATTTATCCTCAATGTTAGAAATAGCCTATATAATCAAATGTAACCAGTTGGTACCATATATCCAAGCTCTGCCTGGACACGCACCCTCCAGTGTGACACCGGGGAGGGACAAAGGTGGAAGAGAAGGACGAGTTGTCTTAAAACCCTTCCTGTGGTGGACGGAGAACCTGCACAAGGACAGCACAGCACCACGAACCCTGCGAACCACCCCACCCACTCATCCCTTTCCCTTCTGGATGGCACCAGTTTTGCCTTTATGTTGTCAACAGCATGAACAAGAGCCCCTTGAGAAGTCAAACTGTTTCCATCTTAAAAAGCTGGTAGAACTCCAAAAAGCAACGCTAGATTCAGCATCTACCTGGCCTTCAGCAGGTTTCTGGCTTTGTCGTCCCAGTGTTCGGACACAGTCAGGAGCTCCTGCAGCTTGGCCATCGCCTTCTCGACCGCTGGGTAGGGAGCGAGTCCAACACCTGAGTCTATCAGCCGCCTCATGTCGTCCAGAGTCAGGGAGCCGTGGTCGGAGGACGCCAGCTGCACGTCCTCCAGCCAGCGCGCCTGCTCCAGGCGCGTCCGCAGCTCGGCCAGCTGCGGCAGGTCCACGTCGAAGTCAAAGCTGACGTCCAGCAGCTCCTGAAGCTCCGCAGCGCTGGGCATTTCTGCAGAAAGGAGTTTTTGGCTTTGCTGTTGAAAAGCTTCCACGCGATCGAGAAGATCCTGAAAGAGACAAATGCAATGATAGATCAGAAGGAAACCCACTGCCAAATCTCTTAAGTGCTGAAGTGTTTGTTTCCTGGTAAACGCCACATTGCAATGATCACAGTGTGCAGAGCAAATTACAACATTTAGAACACAGAATCCCAGAATGTCAGGGGTTGGAAGGGCCCTGGAAAGCTCATGCAGTGCAATCCCCCCATGGAGCAGGAACACCCAGGTGAGGTTACACAGGAAGGTGTCCAGGCGGGTTGGAATGTCTGCACAGAAGGAGACTCCACAACCCCCTGGGCAGCCTGGGCCAGGCTCTGCCACCCTCACCCCCAACAAGTTGCTTCTCCTCTTTCACTGGAACCTCCTGTGTTCCAGTTTGCACCCATTACCCCTTGTCCTATCACTGGTTGTCACCGAGAAGAGCCTGGCTCCATCCTCCTGACACTCCCCCTTTAGATATCTGTAAACATGAATGAGTCCCCCCTCAGTGTCCTCTTGTCCAGCTCCAGAGCCCCAGCTCCCTCAGCCTTTCCTCACACGGGAGATGCTCCACTCCCTTCAGCATCTTGGTGGCTGCGCTGGACTCTCTCCAGCAGTTCCCTGTCCTGCTGGAACTGAGGGGCCACAGCTGGACACAATATTCCAGGTGTGGTCTCCCCAGGGCAGAGCAGAGGGGCAGGAGAACCTCTCTGACCTACTGACCACCCCCTTCTAACCCACCCCAGGTACCATTGGCTTCCTGGCCACAAGGGCCCAGTGCTGGCTCATGGTCACCCTGCTGTCCCCAGGACCCCCAGGTCCCTTTCCCCTACGCTGCTCTCTAATAGGTCATTCCCCAACTTATACTGGAACCTGGGGTTGTTCCTGCCCAGATTCAAAACTCTACACTTGCCCTTGTTATATTTCATTCAATTTTCCCCTCCCAGCTCTCCAGCCTGTCCAGGTCTCTGATGGCAGCACAGGTGTCAAAAAGAGCAGAAAGGATCTAAAGGGAAATTTTATATGTTCCATCAGTGCTGTGTCCTGGTTTGTTCTGGAACGATCAGCAAGGCTGAAAAGCGGCAAGGTTAAGATGGTGGCGGCTTTGCAGAACGCAGGGAAGGGCCTGGAGCTGCTGGATCCATTCCTGCTGCGCTGCGAAGGGTTTGAGCTGCACCACAGGGCCCAGTGAGCCACAGGCACTTATGCAGCACAACACTTTCTCTCCACACAATCAAGAAATGATTATCCGAGAAAGGTGCTGTTTGCACATCACCGACGATGCAGGACAGTGAACCAGCTCACTGCGAAGGCTGGAACCATTCTGTATCCAGCCATCCTGCCCAACGCTTCCAGCACCGGCTGAAACGCTATTCCAGCCGCAAGTTCTTGCTTCACACCTCGGTGTTTTGCCAGTGAGGCTGTTTGCCAGGGCAGGCAAATCTCACCCATAACGGATAAAAAGCCTTTTCAGAGATATAGTAAACTGTAAACTGATCTCCAGTAACTTGGTCGTTTCTATGAACAGCCTAATTTGCATGACTACGTGTACTTTAGGATTTTTAAGAATGACACAACACAATACCCAGCCCGTGTGTGTGTGATATGTCCCGCTCAGGAATGCCAGATGGACAGAACTGTTTGCACGTCTGGCATTGCTGAACTCCTGCTTTTTAAATAGTTCCATAACTTCACGGAGTTCCAACGCTATAAACAAATAACTGTAAATAGGATTACATAAAGCCTGATTCACACATTCCAGACCCAATAAAGCTTCAAGCCCAACACTCGTAAAGCTGGGTTGAACTGGTCTGTTCCAACCCAAAGCTACACGGCGCTGTCTGGGGTCTCTGCCTTGTGTGGGCGCTGAGGAGATGGTTCAGTTGTTGGCTCTTGGTTCCCAGAGGCTCAAATATGCAAAGCCATTCGCCTTTAAGCCAGGAATTGCAGCTGCCCAGAATTTAAGCTCCTGGGTTTTATTACCCCTCAGTGTGATACGCAACGTTTTGGCAATTACTGAAACCAAATCTTGACTTATTTTCAGCTTGTCTGAGGGTTGATCATCTGGTGAGCAAACAATCAGCAGCAGGTGATTGATGGTGGTGGGACAAGTGACCTGACTCGCGGTCACAGCGGGTGACGGGGTTACCTGGGGTGTTCCCTGAGAGCATCAGGATGGATCTGATGGCAAGACTAACACAGAGCTGACTCTGGATTAACAAAGTGATACGAATGGGAGACCTGTCACTACGGGGTTTTCAATACTCTCAGCTAAACCTGGCTTCACTCTTCAGAGGACACCAGTTAACTGACCCCAAACTGTGGTCACCCAGGTCATCCTGCTGCTTCTTTTGCATTACTTTGTCAAATATTAACATTTTGGTTCCCTCATGTAGTACAAAAACCTGCAACACCAGCGGAGCAGAGAGCTCCATTCTTAACTCACGTGCACAAATCACACAGGTCTGCCCATTTAAAGGTGTTTATCCTCGGAGCAAATAGTAGGACTAGTGCAAATACATCACTATGACGAACACTTGTGTTCTTTCCCGGTTACCTTCAGTAAGGGGGTCTGGCTGAGGACGCAGGGCAGGGCATAGAGCTGCCTCACAAACAGCCGCAGCTCATTCACCGTCAGCTGGTTTGGACACTTTCCTCCTCCAGAGCGGTACCTGCAATTACACATAATTGAGCTAAAAATCATAATTAAAAAGAAATCAACCTAGACATCTCAAAAATCTGCTTTTGATTTCTTGTGAGTCCAACTTTACTCCCAAATAATAGAATATCCAGAAGCAGCCTAGGGCTCACATACATGGGGAGACTTCAGTCGGCGACAGCAGAATAAGCTATTGTTGAACGTGCTCTTTCATATTAAAGAGTGTTCTGGAACAACCACTCCGCCTTGGAAGAGCACTGGTTATTATGGAATTAAATTAGGCTTTTTTTTTGCAGAACACAAAGCAATTGTGGCCAAACTATTGAGTTATGTTGCAACAGCTATTGTAGTAAGCAATCCCCATGCCCATAGCCAAAGCGCACAAATCCTGATTCTGAATGGGTTTCACATTCACAGGTCGTGTAGGCTCTGCTGAAAAACCCTCTTTATGCTGAAACCATCATGTTCATTTTATCCAAAGGCATTGTATCAAGTGAGCGGCTTCGAAGTGTTAACGAATTGGCTAATATTAAGTCAATTAATATTGGTCTGAGAACCCTGAACACAAAAGGAAAGAAACCTCTTAGAGTGCTGGCTCCAATTTAATCCACAATAGGTCATTGAAAGAACAGAGGAAAACACCATCCCAGCAGGATACTCCAGCATGGCCGGAATGGGAACGCTACAAAATGCATTTTAATTCACTATTCTATGTTAAAAATAGGTATTTTTAAAGGATATACGACATCACATTGGGAGTTCCAAAATCCACAGTAA
The DNA here is from genome assembly GCF_036013475.1 of Columba livia. NCBI lineage: Eukaryota > Metazoa > Chordata > Aves > Columbiformes > Columbidae > Columba > Columba livia. The sequence goes on along the minus strand of NC_088623.1, from coordinate 1,767,290 downwards.
GCTGAACAATACAATGATTTCAAAGTCTCAGGTTATTTTATGGGTTATTTAATGGTTCACAATGTTTTACTGGTTTTTGTGGAAGTTCTGCAGTATCTTCCAGGAAAAGGCACAAGTTTTTCAAACAAATATTTATGTATATATACATAAATATACATAAAATATACATAGGTGCACACGTATATATACACATCTAAACTGCAGAACTGTCACAAGTCGGTGAAGGGGCTGGAGCACAAGTGTGATGGAGCGGCTGAGGGACCTGGGGGGTTCAGCTGGAGAACAGGAGCTGAGGGGAGACCTTCTGATCTCTGAACTGCCTGAAAGGAGCTTGGAGCCAGGGGGGGTCGGGCTCTGCTCCCGAGAGAAAACCAGCACGTAATACAGTCCCAATGGAACCGATGCCATGAGGAGATGTGGCCTTGTCCTTCTGGATCTTTAGACTCCTTTCAACTCATTTCAGACACAAGAAGTGCTGGCGGGACTGGGCAACCAGCCATCCAGTTCACGAAGAACATATTACCCAAGCACCGCCCTATCTTCAAACTCCTCAAGCTAATAACCTAAAAATACAACCTAAGTGCTGCCAAGGAACAAAGATTTGTCAGGGATCTCATACAGCGTTGCTGTCATCACCAGCGCAGGAAGTTCAGACACTTGGTTTTTCCACAAGGCGTAAAGCGTAATGAATATAACGACATACACGCCACTGATGGATTTTCAGTGTCCGCGGCACAAAGACAAGTGGACCGTATCTTGTTGGGCGCTGCTTTGGCTGGAAATATCACACCAATTTTTCCTTCGAGGGAACGTTCGAATGAATTTACCGCCCAACTGTCAAACAGGGTGGAAGAAGAGACTGAAAGCTCAGGATGTTGAACGTGCAGAAAAGGTGAATTCACTGGCATCCATCTTCAATCGCTCGGTTTTGTTGCAAACCCAGACGGGAACGTTTACCTGGTTTGTCTTTTGCCGTTGAGCAGCTGCTGCGCAACCGAGGCGCATTTGTCTGCGTCCTGCGTAACCAGCCGGAGGTGTCGCAGTAGATCATTGTCCGGAAACTTCTTCATCTCTGACTCTTCTATCAACGCCTTAAAATTGATGAGACCTTTAGGAAAAGACAGGAAGTTAACCAAAGTCCCCTGTAGGGATGGATTTTAAATGGTAAGGGTGAATAAACACAATATATTAAATATATTTCTATTTCAACTTCAGTTATATTTTGTGTCAAAGTGATTTATAATCTCACCCAGAAACAGTTTAAAATAATTTCTGGGACTGTAACAGCTAAAATACTTAAAATATGAAATTACATACAATTTATTTTGATTGGCACATAAGTTTAAGAAAAAAGTTACTACGGTTCAGAAACTAAAACCTGAAAGACTAGCCATTCAAAATTAGGTGTTGCAGACAAAAGGTAAGACACTTACTTCTTTTATTGTTAATTTTTGCCTCCAGAGCTTCGTTAACGTTGGAAGCCCATTCATTGTACGACTCCGCGCGCATCTTGAGCGCGTTCATCATGGGATAGAGTTCCTCCAGGGTGTAGCGGTACCTACAAACAGCACAGAGAGCAAACTCTTCAGTGAAAACTGGGGGAGAGGGAGCGAGTATCGAGATGTGTTGGCCCGTACAACAAAGAAATCATCTGTTATCAGAGCATCCTGACACGTAGGAAGTCAAGGAAGGAGCCAGGAGACCTGCGTGGTTAAACAGAGACCTGCTGGGTAAGCTCAAGTGGAAGAGTTTATAGATCATGGAAGGAGGCGCTGGCGACTTCGGGAGAATATAAGACTGTCGTCAGAGGGTGTAGGGAGGGAACTAGGAACGCTAAAGCCTCCTTCGAATGAAACCTGGCGAGAGGGGTCAAGGATTATTCAACATATTCATCAATGATTTAGACGAGGGAATAGAGTGACTGTCAGCAAGTTTGCTGATGACACCAAGCTGGGAGGAGTGGTGACACTGGAAGCTGTGCTGCCATCAGAGACCTGGACAGGCTGGAGAGTTGGGCAGGGAAAAATGTAATGAAATAGAACAAGGGAAAGTGTAGAGTCTTGAATGTGGGCAGGAACAACCCCAGGTTCCAGTGTAAGTTGGGGAATGACCTATTAGAGAGCAGCGTAGGGGAAAGGGACCTGGGGGTCCTGGGGACAGCAGGGTGACCATGAGCCAGCACTGGCCATTGTGGCCAGGAAGCCAATGGTACCTGGGGTGGGTTAGAAGGGGGTGGTCAGTAGGTCAGAGAGGTTCTCCTGCCCCTCTGCTCTGCCCTGGGGAGACCACACCTGGAATATTGTGTCCAGTTGTGGCCCCTCAGTTCCAGCAGGACAGGGAACTGCTGGAGAGAGTCCAGCGCAGCCACCAAGATGCTGAAGGGAGTGGAGCATCTCCCGTGTGAGGAAAGGCTGAGGGAGCTGGGGCTCTGGAGCTGGACAAGAGGACACTGAGCGGGGACTCATTCATGGGGATCAATATGGAAAGGGGGAGTGTCAGGAGGATGGAGCCAGGCTCTTCTGGTGACAACCAGTGACAGGACAAGGGGCAATGGGTGCAAACTGGAACACAAAAGGTTCCACTTAAATCTGAGAAGAAACTTGTTCCTGGTGAGGGTGGCAGAGCCTGGCCCAGGCTGCCCAGGGGGTTGTGGAGTCTCCTTCTGTGCAGACATTCCAACCCGCCTGGACACCTTCCTGTGTAACCTCATCTGGGTGTTCCTGCTCCATGGGGGGATTGCACTGCATGAGCTTTCCAGGGCCCTTCAACCCCTGACACTCTGGGATTCTCTTATGGACCCAGAGTTATATAATGACGACCTACAACCACACCATGTTCTGCCTCAGACAATTCAATGTCGCAATTGCTTCAAAAAGCCGTTTCAAAATTACAATTAAAGCAATTGTCTAATTGTCTTAGGACAAACTACATTCATGCAGGACAAAAATGTAACAAACAGCATGAACAGAAAGACGACAACAGCAAGGAAAGCAAACAAAAGCAAAAAAACACTACTCGGCAAGGACTGGATGTGAGGGATGGTGACCACGATGCTATAAATAAAAAAGCAAACTAACTTATCCAGCAATTTTCACTATTATTGAGCAAGAAGGGCTGAATGCTGAAAACAAAGAGTCTTTGCATACGAGCACAAAACAAGGCATTTTGCTTTGGGGGTACTGTATTTGCCAAGGACTGAGAGAACAGAATACCAAGACTGGCACCATTGACAAAACCCAGTAAGCACTTGATAACCAAAGCACAACATCTCTGTATATAACAAATATCTCCAGAACACAATATTATTTGCTGTCTAGAGCTTACCCCAGTTTATATTTGTAGGTGGGACAGGAACAGAGATCCTCGACGTGGTACAGGCAGACCAGCAATCCGGGTTTACAGGGACAATAAACAGCAGACATGAAACAGGTGGTTTTACACTTCAAGCACTGCCGCTCGTCATCGGGAAACAGCTCGAACGCCACTCTCTCCGAGTCGGTCACCCCCTGCAAGAGCACGTTACATCACCTCAGCCCCTGATGAAGAGGGGAACGTTCCACGCTAACCCAGCAGAAGTTGATAGGGTATTAAAACCAGGTAGACAGCAATCTCAGTTAATCAAAAAAACAGCTATGCTGCCTAGATTACTAAAAGAACAACTACTACTGTAAAAGAGACATTCTGAATAATATTTAAGGGCAGATGCTAAAACAAGATGCAAGATAAATGATTCTTTAGCCTCAGAGATCACCACAGGAAGGTACCAGGTAGCTCTAGGCTGTCGACAACACGGCACACGCCCCAGTGTGTCTTCTCACCCCGGGCTCGGCTGTTCCTTCACTCATATTGTCTCCTACAACTCACCAGTTTATCAACCTTCTCACGCAGCATCTTCTCATCTTCGATCATAATTGCCATGTCTTTCTGAACTGTAGACGCTACCACAACATCCAGGTCATCGGCTTTGGAAGCCATTTTACAGATCATCTCGTCGTGGGAGAACACGCAGTAGCGATGCAGCAGCCGGTAATGCTCTACGCATTGGCGACCCAGCGGCAGCTGCAGTGAGAAACATGAATAAATGAAGAGTTTGGTTGGAAAATTACATTAGGATACTGACTTTTTATGCTACTCGTCAAAAACTAACAGAATCACGGAATCCCAGAGTGTCAGGGGTTGAAGGGCCCTGGAAAGCTCATGCAGTGCAATCCCCCCATGGAGCAGGAACACCCAGATGAGGTTACACAGGAAGGTGTCCAGGCGGGTTGGAATGTCTGCACAGAAGGAGACTCCACAACCCCCTGGGCAGCCTGGGCCAGGCTCTGCCACCCTCACCAGGAACAAGTTTCTTCTCAAATTTAAGTGGAACCTCCTGTGTTCCAGTTTGAACCCATTGCCCCTTGTCCTCTCACTGGTTGTCACCAGAAGAGCCTGGCTCCATCCTCCTGACACTCCCCCTTTCCATATTGATCCCCAGGAATGAGTCCCCCCTCAGTGTCCTCTTGTCCAGCTCCAGAGCCCCAGCTCCCTCAGCCTTTCCTCACACGGGAGATGCTCCACTCCCTTCAGCATCTTGGTGGCTGCGCTGGACTCTCTCCAGCAGTTCCCTGTCCTGCTGGAACTGAGGGGCCACAGCTGGACACAATATTCCAGGTGTGGTCTCCCCAGGGCAGAGCAGAGGGGCAGGAGAACCTCTCTGACCTACTGACCACCCCCTTCTAACCCACCCCAGGTACCATTGGTCTTCCTGGCCACAAGGGCCCAGTGCTGGCTCATGGTCACCCTGCTGTCCCCAGGACCCCCAGGTCCCTTTCCCCTACTCTGCTCTCTAATAGGTCATTCCCCAACTTATACTGGAACCTGGGGTTGTTCCTGCCCACATTCAAGACTCTACTCTTCCCCTTGTTATATTCCATTAAATTTTTCCCTGCCCAGCTCTCCAGCCTGTCCAGGTCTCTGATGGCAGCACAGCTTCCAGTGTCACCCACTCCTTCCAGCTTGGTGTCATCAGCAAACTCACTGACAGTCACTCTATTCCCTCGTCCAAATCATTGATGAATATATTGAATAATACAGGCCCCAGCACTGCCCCTGAGGCACTGCACTGGATACAGGCCTCAACTGGACTCTGCCCATTGACCACGACTCTCTGGCTTCTTCCCTTCAGCCAGTTCACAGTCACCTCACTACCCGATCGTCCAGACCGCACTCCCTCAGTTCAGCTGTGAGGATGCTGTGGGAGACTGTGTCAACGCCTTACTCAACAGGTCAAGACCCATAGTGATGCTCAGGCTGCAATGAAGTTACGTGTTAGAGTCATGGAAGGACAAAAGGACTGTGGATTAAATGTGTATCAGCAGTAAATCAGAGCCGTACAGTAGGCAGGAACAACGTTGGGACCGCGCGATTTGTCAGAAACTGGCATCGGAACGTACCCAATCCACCGTGCAGAAGTTCACAGCTTCAGCAAAATTGAAGCCCTGATTGAAGCCGCTGTGATACGCTCTGGGAAAGGTGATGACAAACTCGCCAGCGCACTGGTTGGTTCGATAAACCTGGGAGAAAGGACAAGCGTTAGGTCAGACCTAAACAGAACCGAAGGCTGCCAAGAGAGTATGGGCTTGCAATTCCTAGTAATTACTGTGATGACTTTGGATAGTTTTACAACGCAAGGCCAAGATTGCAACTGGCTAAGCTGTCAAATACAACCCTAGAAAGCAGAAGGGTTTTCTATTTGTGCTCTAAGCCGTTTTAAGGCATTGTCTGCGCCTTTTGCACTTTGCCAGCTCTGCTGGTGGTTCCACAGGTGAAGCACAGGGAGCACTCACTTCAACATGAACCTCAAGGGGAAGAGTAATTTGGAACGGACTCAAAAGTTGATACTGCTGTAAATCTAACACTTCTACTACTCGATTACCAGCCTGAGAGCAGGCAGCTCTTCCTGCAGCTTTCAATATTGGAGTCTCTCACAGCATGGTAGTCGCCACAAATTTTGCCACTTTTCCCAGATTTTCCTGAAGTCCCAAGCTATTCAGTTGTAAAGGGACATAATTCCCATGAACAAACTGGTATGGAATAGGATGGAAATGGACAAAAAATGGTTTTAAATAACTAAGAGCTTATCCAGGAAAAATAAGAGGATATGGATGACAAATGAAGGAAGAATGGGGTTTGGCCCCTTGCCAGAAACTCTACGCCAAATTAAAAACCAGTCTGCTTAGACTGACATAGGAAGAGCTCCCGGCATTGTTCCTAAGGTCGAGACTAAACTTTCCGGTTGAGATACAGAACTAGCAAAATGCTCAGGTGGATCTCCAGAGAAGAGTTTGCCAAGCAATGACTCCATTGCCCATCTGTTCCCACTGGCACATCACACCAGGCAAGGGAGATACAACACCCATGGAAACCACCACAGCACCTCTGAAATAAAAGTGGCTTCAATTAGCAGCTGTGCAATAGGATTAAGCGCAAATGAAAGGGGGCTGGGTTTGGGGAGTAGCACAGGAGTCCAACAACATACAGGCACTCCGTGGGCCATCAAAGTATTCGGGTTCATTATGGTGACAAGTTGGTGCAAGAGATCTGGCTGAGATTCAAACAGCTCTGGAGCAAGCTTCTTCATTACATCCTCCAGCTGTTCAGCTGCGTACCCTGGAGCTCCATACCACGTTTTAGGCTCCCCCCTGCAAGATTATGAAGAAAAGTTAAATGTAAGCAATCTTTCAGTTACATTTTCAGTCTTCTGCTTTAAAATACACCATGTCAAAAGAAGGGTATATCACCAGGAAGGAATGTAAAGATTATATATCTTCCTGAACTGTCACATTTTACACAGGTCGCTCCTCCAGACCTAAGTGTTTAACTGTCTCCATTTCTGAGCACTTATATTCTGGGGACAAAAGACTGAAGAAATCCTCAGTGAAATTCCGCTGATTCCAGCACAACTTCAAAATCTAAACTGTTTTGCTTTTATAATACAATGAACACAACCAAAACCACTTCTGTGTTGTGCACAATTGCCATAAAAGGAACATATAGTAAGTAGACGTTAAACTTCCAAGTTACGCAACTGTGAGAGACGCAAAAGGTATCAAGGAAAAAATATCCGCATCCAGAGTAGGCAGAACTTTTAGTGACAGTTCAAGTTAATGCAAACCAGGTGAGAAAAATCCAGGTTATGCCCATGTGTTGCAATAGACATTGGTTCAGGTTTACAGCAAAGCTCGCTCACCGCACCGCAAGGATGAAAATGCCTTTCAATCCTTTCTAAAGAGCAGTGGTAGGAAAGGTTCTACCAAAGAAGATAACAGACAAAGCGCTTTCTCCCACGACTGCTGACAGAGTAAAGCTGCCCTGACCCAAGACTGTCATAAATCATACAGCAACGGGGAGGGTTTCGGAACAGAGCGTGGTATGACTCAAGAAGCGTCTCTCTCATACGTAGGAACGGATCCCTGTGCTCAAACAGCACCCGTGTGGTGGTGAAGAGGACAGTTAGCAGGGTACCGCGCAAGGGCAGTGACAACGGTGTCACACGGAACGGCACAGAGTCAGTTAAATGACTACGCAGCCCTGGACCTGGTCATCATCTTGGGACAATTCTACCAATTCATGAAGACCAGCCATAGATGCAACTAAAAACTGAGCTGTGTCCTGACCCCAGAGCGAGTCAGGCCAGAATTCTGCTCCTTGATACACGTGGGTGCCAAGGAATGGGCGAGAGCAGCGAGGAACTACGCTAAACTCAGACCAGGATACAGGTACCAGGGTTCTGGACTTCAGAAGAACAGGAAACAGATACAATTCTAACGGATGCGGTAAGGTGTCAGCCTAACGAAGGCAAAAACTGCAGAATGGATGGAGGCGACAGTTCCTTCTGCTCTGCTACCCGACAGCTCCACACTCCTGCCTTTAGAAACACACTATTGATGGTGCTAATTCTTCCTCCGACCAGGACTGATGTTTTATTTATTTGCAAATATTGTTAGAAGCAACGATTTTGGTTTTTTTTTTCTCTCCTTTTACCATTTCAATAATTAACACAGGATTCAGCAAGGTCAACAGCTGCAGCCCCGGTCACTGGGCACCGTGTGCTCCAAGTGCCACATTGGGACAACAACCATGGACACGTGGGGCACCCACCATGGACACGTGGAGCCCCGAGTATTCACAAGAGGGAGTTCTGCCCTCTGAAGGCCTCTTAGATTTTGGAGCGTTGTCTCCTCAGCACCAGGTCATTAACATTGACTATTCAGGCCATGAACAGTGTTAAACCCAACTACACATTTCTCTTGAGTAGGCTAAAACAACCCAGAGAAACCTCAAAGTTGGAGGGAAATACAGAAGAGTTTCTGCAAATGAAAAGAAATAAATGGCATTCACACCAGAGGAGGAATAAATTAAAAGCGGGTAGGGAGACTTTCACATGTGTCTGTGAATGTATGTGCATGTGTGCACACAACGTATGCACTTATGCACCTTCTGGCCTTGACTGCAAACACCAACGTCTTTCGGCACAAATAATGTAGCACATACATATCACAAATCTAGCGAGGGGAGCTCTCCTTGAAGGAATGAAACGTCTACTGGGAACAAGAAACCTCCTCTCCTTCCCTTAGTTTTCAGCCTGACTGAAGACCCACACAAACACCAAAAAAGGCAACAAATGATAAGGAAGATAATTTTTACTATGTAACCTCCACCACTAATCTACTTAACCTCACTCAAACAGTTCACAGAATCCCAGAGTGTCAGGGGTTGAAGGGCCCTGGAAAGCTCATCCAGTGCAATCCCCCCATGGAGCAGGAACACCCAGATGAGGTTACACAGGAAGGTGTCCAGGCGGGTTGGAATGTCTGCACAGAAGGAGACTCCACAACCCCCTGGGCAGCCTGGGCCAGGCTCTGCCACCCTCACCAGGAACAAGTTGCTTCTCACATTTAAGTGGAACCTCCTGTGTTCCAGTTTGAACCCATTGCCCCTTGTCCTGTCACTGGTTGTCACCACAAGAGCCTGGCTCCATCCTCCTGACACTCCCCCTTTCCATCTTGATCCCCAGGAATGAGTCCCCCCTCAGTCTCCTCTTGTCCAGCTCCAGAGCCCCAGCTCCCTCAGCCTTTCCTCACACGGGAGATGCTCCACTCCCTTCAGCATCTTGGTGGCTGCGCTGGACTCTCTGCAGCAGTTCCCTGTCCTGCTGGAACTGAGGGGCCACAACTGGACACAATATTCCAGGTGTGGTCTCCCCAGGGCAGAGCAGAGGGGCAGGAGAACCTCTCTGACCTACTGACCACCCCCTTCTAACCCACCCCAGGTACCATTGGCTTCCTGGCCACAAGGGCCCAGTGCTGGCTCATGGTCACCCTGCTGTCCCCAGGACCCCCAGGTCCCTTTCCCCTACGCTGCTCTCTAATAGGTCATTCCCCAACTTATACTGGAACCTGGGGTTGTTCCTGCCCAGATACAAGACTCTACACTTGCCCTTGTTCTATTTCATTACATTTCTCCCCGCCCAGCTCTCCAGCCTGTCCAGGTCTCTGATGGCAGCACAGCTTCCAGTGTCACCACTCCTCCCAGCTTGGTGTCATCAGCAAACTTGCTGACAGTCACTCTATTCCCTCGTCCAAATCACTGATGAATATATTGAATAATCCCGGCCCCAGCACTGCCCCTGAGGCACTGCACTGGGTACAGGCCTCAACTGGACTCTGCCCGTTGACCACGACTCTCTGGCTTCTTCCCTTCAGCCAGTTCACAGTCCCAGTTGTTTTAGTAACGTCAAGTACTAAGAAAGCAAGTGAATTAACTCAGCAGCAGCTACTTCAAGGAGCAGCAATTGAATAATCAACCAAAAACACCTAGAGAAGAGCAACTGGGATGAGGTTTTACCGTTCTACTGTGTGGTTTTACTCTACTATGTGAACAATGAAAGGGAAAGACCTTGACAGGTTTCAGGAAAACCGACAAGAATTATTCAAACTCTAGAAAAGCTGTTGTAAGGCGAGAAGTTTAAGAGGTTCAATCTATTTAGAATATCAAAGAGATTGCAAAGATCTGTCCTGATTACAGCTGACAAGCATTCGCTTGATGAGAGGATTTATGATAGAATGATCTATCTAACAGACACAAAATTATGCAGGATTCCAAGATTGTTAGTTGAAGGCAGACGATTTTTAAAACAACCTGCATGGTTTTAGTTTTACATTGAGCATAATAAAACATTTGATGGAGTATGTGCTGCACCTCTCATGGATTTTTCACAACTGGGAATGGATGTCTCTTTCCAAAATACAACCCTTTCTCCAAAAGCAAATGAGTGCAGGAATCACACTGTGTCAAATTTAACCCTGCTGATAGGATCGCAAGGCTTTTCCTGGCCTGAGCTCCACTAATTTGGTTTTAATCCACTAATTAAAAAGGGGAGGAGTGGTATATACAGGGGGCTGCTGGTCAGGCTGAGTTTATTCCTCAAACTCACCAGTGCAGGTAGTTAATTGAATAGCTCCAGTGGTCTTCTATGTGCCAACAGAATGAAGAAAAGCACATTCCCACGTAGAGCCAGGGTAACTTCATTCCACATATGTCTGCGGTGATGTGAGCAAGAACCGACTGCTCCATCACGGGCATGTTGTTTAAATTCCAGCCGCTATCAAGGTATTCCTGAAAATGGAACAGAACAGCCCCAGCTTTACACAACATGAAGACAGAAGAAAAGCGTCTTTCCCAATTGAAGAAGAAACAGGTGAATGAATCAAAGAACAAAACCTCCATTGTTTTTGCTCTTTTCACAAACCTTATCTGAGCTGCTTTGCTAAAATTAGACTTGTTTGTTTCCTTTTCAGTCTGGAAGCTAATACACAACTCCCAGGATAAACCTGTGGCTTTTAACGTCTGATCACAGCAAGTGTTATTTATCCAAAATTCTGTTGTCATTCCCTTCAAATACAGTGTCAGATACACAACGCAGAATCTTTGCAACCCAGTTCCATTACTTGGTTTTGAACTGAAGAGACTCATTTCATCAAGAACTGCAATCCAAACATTCACGGTGAACTAATAAAGACCTACCTCTTCTTCTGGTCTAACTTTGAATTTCCCACCCCTAACGGGGAAGCCACTGCCGAACTCCTTTGAAGCAATATCAGCTCCATATTCCACTGTCACATCCTCTTCAATGGTACTAACGAGTCTCCAAAACTCTTTTTCAACCAGCTCGGTGGGAACCATCTAGATAAGAGAAGAAAAACAAGGAGTACCTATTCAGGAAGATGTATATAAAAAGCATGTGCACAAAAGCGATCTCAGGGAGGAACCTCCATTAGCGTGAAACATTCCCCATTTCAAAATAATTTCAGCAAGAGGACAAAAAAAAAAAAAATAGAGCAGAAATGGAGTTCTGCCCAGGCCAGACTGCTGCTTTGTTTGCTTGGGAATCGGTCATAGATAGAGAGTATTCCCTTCCTTACAGACACATCCTCACAGAATCCCAGAGTGTCAGGGGTTGGAAGGGCCCTGGAAAGCTCATCCAGTGCAATCCCCCCATGGAGCAGGAACACCCAGATGAGGTTACACAGGAAGGTGTCCAGGCGGGTTGGAATGTCTGCAGAGAAGGAGACTCCACAACCCCCTGGGCAGCCTGGGCCAGGCTCTGCCACCCTCACCAGGAACAAGTTTCTTCTCAAATTTAAGTGGAACCTCCTGTGTTCCAGTTTGAACCCATTGCCCCTTGTCCTGTCACTGGTTGTCACTGAGAAGAGCCTGGCTCCATCCTCCTGACACTCTCCCTTTATATATCTGTAACCATGAATGAGTCCCCCCTCAGTCTCCTCTTGTCCAGCTCCAGAGCCCCAGCTCCCTCAGCCTTTCCTCACACGGGAGATGCTCCACTCCCTTCAGCATCTTGGTGGCTGCGCTGGACTCTCTCCAGCAGTTCCCTGTCCTGCTGGAACTGAGGGGCCACAACTGGACACAATATTCCAGGTGTGGTCTCCCCAGGGCAGAGCAGAGGGGCAGGAGAACCTCTCTGACCTACTGACCACCCCCTTCTAACCCACCCCAGGTACCATTGGCTTCCTGGCCACAAGGGCCCAGTGCTGGCTCATGGTCACCCTGCTGGCCCCAGGACCCCCAGGTCCCTTTCCCCTACACTGCTCTCTAATGGATCATTCCCCAACTTACACTGGAACCTGGGGTTGTTCCTGCCCAGATTCAAGACTCTGCACCTGCCCTTGTTATATTTCATTACATTTTTCCCTGCCCAGCTCTCCAGCCTGTCCAGGTCTCTGATGGCAGCACAGCTTCCAGTGTCACCACTCCTCCCAGCTTGGTGTCATCAGCAAACTTGCTGACAGTCACTCTATTCCCTCGTCCAAATCATTGAGGAATATATTGAATAATACCGGCCCCAGCACTGCCCCCTGAGGCACTGCACTGGATACAGGCCTCAACTGGACTCTGCCCATTGACCACGACTCTCTGGCTTCTTCCCTTCAGCCAGTTCACAGTCACCTCACTACCCGATCGTCCAGACCGCACTCCCTCAGTTCAGCTGTGAGGATGCTGTGGGAGACTGTGTCAATGCCTTACTCAAGTCAAGGTAGATCACGTCCACCGCTCTGCCATCATCCATCCATCTTGTTGTGTCCTCATAAAAGTCAATGAGGTTGGTCAAGCACGACTCCCCCTTGGTGAAGCCATGTTGACTGCCCATAATGACCCTCTTATCCCTGATATGCCTTGAGATGGCACCAAGGAGAAGTCGTTCCATCAGTTCCCCAGGGATGGAGGTGAGGCTGACCGGTCTATAGTTACCCGGGTCCTCCTTCTTGCCCTTTTTGAAGACCGGAGTGACATTTGCTTTCCTCCAGTCCTCAGGCACCTCTCCCATTTCCCAAGACTTGGCAAAGATGATGGAATGTGGTCCAGCAATGACCTCAGCCAGCTCCCTCAGCACCCACGGGTGCATCCCATCCAGACCCATGGATTGATGGATGTCCAGATTGCCTGACTGCTCCCTAACCCAGTCCTCATCAACCGAGGCAAACTCCTCCATTGTCCTGCCTTCCTCTGGGGCCTCAGCGGTACGGGATCCCCAGGACAGCCCCCCGCAAAGCAGTGAAAAAGCCCCAGGAAGCCGGTGGAACAAGAAACCACGACACCAGCAAGAACAAGGACTCACATGAGAACCTCTAATTTGGGATTTCATCCCATTCAAAACCACAACTCTCCCATCCCCCTCCAAAGTTACCTATTTTAATTAAGCACAATAAATGAAATCTCCATGATGGCATCAGGATAAATACATGAACATACGTGTACTGGCATGTTAAAATAGTCCGACTTGAACGCATCTGCCATTTCTCCGAACGTGCGAAGCGTGTAGTCTCTTGCTGCCTGCTCAAAACCAAACGCTTCTTGAGGCTTATTGCACTCCTGCAATGGAAAAGGTTATTATTTCTATCATGAATTAATAAGACAATCTGTGCTCAGGTGTGACACAAATGGGCTCGAATTACAGCACTGGACAGGGGAGGAAGGCAGGACAAACAACTGAAATGGAACGACTGCCCCAAGTCACACAGAAGAAGAAATTACCCTGCTTAATTTATCAATAAAAACACACTGATTTGGTGAATCTGCATAAGCATTGATGAAATAATATACCTAATTTCTCCTTCCTATAGTTGAGCTAAGCAAAAAAACCCCCATGCATAGACCTCCACACTGACGCACCCAGTGAGACTCCAATTTTAAATACAGAGGAAAGGTGCCAATTAAAATTGAATGTATTCTTTCAAGTTTTAACAATGCTAAGGCAGACCGATTTTTCGCCTCAAAACGTTAAGTGATAGCTTTGTCATTGAAAGCACGCTGAGCCTTTCTTTTAGCTTTACCCTCTATCGCCTTGTTTGCACAACCTTAAGTAATAACAATAGTTTCAATCCTTAGGATCGAGTTAAAAAACCAAAACAAAGACCAAAAATAACCTTCAGCCTAAATGTTATGGCTTGTCGAATTACCTGAGCCAAACACTGGGGACACCTCCAGTCCCCTTTGGGGACATCGTGGAGGGGTGGAATTAAACAGAAGGTGTGGTAACTGTCATCGCAGCCGTCGCACAGCAGCAGCCGGTCCTCGTCGTTCCCGCTGCCGCACAGGAGACACACGTACAAATCCACCTGTAACACACCCCCCGTACAAATCCACCTGTAACACACAATTGCCAGAGTGGGAACTGGAGCACTGAAGGGAACTCCCAGTGAAGGAGCCGTTTGGTAACTCTGGGACGTTTGCCAGAGCTTATATTGATTTCCTCTCTGAAAGGGCAATGAGACAAGCAAACGCAAAATACTTACACTAAAGTTTAAATACCCCCTCTATGTAATTTAAGGAAGGACCACCAGAGCTGCAAGCCCTGCCATGTTATTTTTCCAAATGACACTCAGCGGCCAGGACAGTCTAAATCGGCCACGCCATGGATTCGGCAGGTATAGTATAGCATAATATACACCTGATGGCTCACAAACCCTTTTTCTGGTTGGGTGTCAGGCTTCTTGGACTTGCACACGTCATTCTCAGGTATCTATAATAGCTACAGGTGGGGATTAAAGAAAGAACAACTTTGGTTTTTGGAAGGACCCACGTGGTAGCGTGTGCAGAAAGAATCTCGGTATCAGCTTCTCAAAAGCCAGACAAAATAGCACCACTTCCAGCTCAACAGGGTTGTGTTTTGAGAAGCATTTGAACAATGAAGCTGCCGTGTTAGTGCTGAAATCGCAGATGGAGGGGCCGGTCTGCTGGGGAGCCGGAGCCAAGGCTCCTGGTAAACTCGTGTTAAGCTCCCTTGAGGTTAAAGAGAGATCACAGCAGAACTGCTTCTATTCGGACTCTTTCAAAGTGATTATTTTGAGACTGCACCTTAGAGACAGACAAGTTACTGTAGTTATGGACATCAAAACTTAACTATCCTGCTGTTTTCAGTGTTCTAACGGTAGGAAGCTTTATGTCTATTCCAGCAGGCACACATACGGCTTTGCTCGAACCACAGGGTCGCATTAAGAATACAAAAGAGTCCTTAGTGTGACATAAATGACATGAGATTTCCCGCCATACCCAAGAGAAACCCAGGAGCACCTGCAATGGACACGAACCAGCGGCAGGGCGGGGATACTCACAGCGTTGGTGGGTTTTTTAGATCGAACTTTGGATTTGTCTTTCTCTGGCTCGTGTTCTCTCTTCTCAGGAGGTTTCACTGCGCTTTGCATTTCCTTTTCTGCTGTAGCACAAAAAAAAGATGAAGGTATTTCCAAGTGTTACAATGCTTAGCTTGACTTAGTATTTACTAGTACTCTACGCTTTCCCTTGTTATATTTGATTAAGCTTTTCCCTGCCCAGCTCTCCAGCCTGTCCAGGTCTCTGATGGCAGCACAGCTTCCAGTGTCACCACTCCTCCCAGCTTGGTGTCACCAGCAAACCTGCTGATAGTGCACTCTACAATACATTGCAGTTGCTCTCTCACATAAAGAGCAACTCCACCACCACGCCTGGCTGGCCTGTCTTTCCTGAAAAGGACACGGCCATCCATGCCCACATTCCAGCCATGTGTGCTGTCCCACCATGTCTCTGGAATTGCCACCAGGTCATCATCTCCTGCCCTAACACAGGTTTCTAACTCCTCCTGCTTATTCCCCGTGCTGCACGCATTGCTGTGCAGGCATTTCAGAGAGCGAGCTGAGCACACCCATTTCACCCCAGGGTATGGGAGGCCTCCCAGGCCTCATCAACTCCAGAGCGATGCCCCACTGATGCAAGCCCAGCTACACCCCATCCCCTTCGAGTTAACAGAAGTATTTCTTTTAAAAGCATTTTGAATTGGTCCAACTGCTGAATTCAACTCTCTACAAATTCATTGTAAGACCAAAGTAAGAGAAGTTGCATTAACGTTTTGTTTCTCTCACCGTTTTCACACTTTGGGGGTGCGCAGCCCATCCTGCGCCTCAGGTTATGAGTTCGGGCTTCTGGAGCATCAGATTCAGTTTTAATATTGGTTGCCTTAAAAAGAAATAAAAATAATAATTAAAAACAATCAGTTAATGGCCTTAAACACTCTGCTTTTACACTTTATACTTAAAGTAAATGACAGTCTGAATTGCTGACACACTGCATTCAATTATTACAAAATAGAACAACAATTCCGTGAGAAATAAGACAGAACAACGTGAAAGGCAATCCCACGAAAAGCCTGTGCCCAGAACGATACCTCGGGTTCAGTTTGATTTCAGTGCAACTAATAAGAAGCAAAGGAGCGAGGAACTTCGGGTGTCATGGATTTTGTGAACACACTTCGGCCTGCTCAGCGGGGAACTCCGTGCGTTGCGGAGCTTTCCACATGGAATCATATCTTCCTATTTAATTCTTGTATTTCTTCCCTGAAGTTTTGGGACTGGGGGAGAACGATTCGCAAAGCCCGCGGCATAAAGCCAGATTTCTCCAACACTGTGCTTTTTCAGGCTAATTCCTTAAGGAAATGAGGTCTCACAACCACTGTCTTGCTACAAGTCAGTCCAGTCCCTGACCCCAAAGCTCCTTCACTTCTGGTGTTGTTGTCCAAACCAGCGTCTCCACAAGAACAGGCAGAGGTCCCGTTGCTTAAGATATGCAAGAAAATGCTGCTTGTTATATTCAGTATAATAGTACTGAATCAGGAGGGGTCTGCACTGATCCTCAAGCAATGCAGCTGCCCCATTCTCTGCATCTTTAACTTTCATGAGTTACGTCCATATTCTGTGCTTAAGCCTCTATTTAACTTCACAAGAGTAGTGCTTTTTGTTTTGTCTTGAGCCTTTTATTGCACTGATTCATCTCACTTTCCCTTCTAGAGCATCGTTCTGGTCTTTTACATTTACCTTTTCTATATCAAGCATCTAAATCCTTTGCATTTCAAACCGATCCTGCGACTGTCCTTGCCCTTTTCCTTAAAAATTATTAACATTTTCTCCTATGTGTTTACTAACCAGCAGGAAAGGGCAAAGTGAAACTGAGAGCTGGGCAGGGAAAATTTAATGAAATACAACAAGGGCAAGTGTAGAGTCTTGTATCTGGGCAGGAACAACCCCAGGTTCCAGTGTAAGTTGGGGAATGACCTATTAGAGAGCAGTGTAGGGGAAAGGGACCTGGGGGTCCTGGGGACAGCAGGGTGACCATGAGCCAGCACTGGGCCCTTGTGGCCAGGAAGCCAATGGTACCTGGGGTGGGTTAGAAGGGGGTGGTCAGTAGGTCAGAGAGGTTCTCCTGCCCCTCTGCTCTGCCCTGGGGAGACCACACCTGGAATATTGTGTCCAGTTGTGGCCCCTCAGTTCCAGCAGGACAGGGAACTGCTGGAGAGAGTCCAGCGCAGCCACCAAGATGCTGAAGGGAGTGGAGCATCTCCCGTGTGAGGAAAGGCTGAGGGAGCTGGGGCTCTGGAGCTGGACAAGAGGACACTGAGGGGGGACTCATTCATGGGGATCAAGATGGAAAGGGGGAGTGTCAGGAGGATGGAGCCAGGCTCTTCTGGTGACAACCAGTGACAGGACAAGGGGCAATGGGTGCAAACTGGAACACAGGAAGTTCCACTTAAATCAGAGAAGAAACTTGTTCGTGGTGAGGGTGGCAGAGCCTGGCCCAGGCTGCCCAGGGGGTTGTGGAGTCTCCTTCTGTGCAGACATTCCAACCCGCCTGGACACCTTCCTGTGTAACCTCATCTGGGTGTTCCTGCTCCATGGGGGGATTGCACTGGATGAGCTTTCCAGGGCCCTTCCAACCCCTGACATTCTGGGATTCTGAGCCATATTTTAGGAGATCACCATGTGTCTCTTTTGCTGGCGAACTGTTCTGCTGTGATTTTGGTCCTTCCAGACTGACGTCCCCTCCTGAGTTTACTATTTCTTTTGTTTGAGCAGGGGAGGCTGGTTCCCAGGAGAGGGTCTTATTAGCGCTGACATCTCAGGTTAGGAAGGTCATGATTGCCTCTCTTTGTTTATAATCTAGATTTCTATTTAAGTTCATTTCAGACTCCCTGTTAACTCCCATTGTTCTAGTCTTACTCTTTATTACTACCAAGTAGTACAGCTTAGTTGTAGCAAATCCTGCCTTTAATTGTTCTTAGTTGGTAAGCTACAATTAAGGTTTTCTAAAGCTTTTCCACTCAAATACTCAGTTACAAGTGAGTTTATGATTCTGAGAAAACCTCACTAGTCTGGAAGTTGCCATTTGAAGTCTCTGCGGTTGAAGGATGCCGGTTCTCACGGGTCCTTTCAGGTTGAACAGCGGGGCAAATAGAGACTAAAATTCTGTCTGACAGGGTGTGAGGTGACACTGACTAACAAAGAGTTCACGTTCGTGTCATTTCTGTGAAAGCCAACAGCCCACACGTACCCAAAACACAGAACTGCCCTGTCAGCTCTTTCCCTGCGCACCACTGATGTCATGCGCCTCATTTTTGTGGCAAGAAAAGACTTGATTAAGAATAGAATTGAAACATATAGAGCTAAAGCTGAATGAAGCGACAGGGATGGACTCGCTTAGGGAGGAGCTGTAGCGCTTAAGACAACGATTTCTAAAAGTGAAGATCTGTTAATGTGTTTCTGTTTCATTTCAGTGCAAGTTGATTAAATCAATTTTATTCATCATTGAAGCTCCACACAGTTGATTTTTGTGCTGACCGGGTTGCAAAGCAGGAATGTTTGGTTAATGGGTCTCGACTTTTTGTTTGAACGAGATATATGAGGATTTGTCTTAAATTGCAAACGCCAAGTTCATTCTCATGTTTACTGGTTTGGCATTTCTTGCTTTTCAAAGGCATCTACTAAAAACCTTGAAAACAAGTGAAGTGCAGGAAAGAGCAGTAAATTATACTTACTAGCAAAAAATGCAGCATGTGGGATAAGTGTGAGCTTGAGGTGTAAGATAAGTACACAGAATCCTAGAATATCAGTGATTGGAAGGGCCCTGGAAAGCTCATGCAGTGCAATCCCCCCATGGAGCAGGAACACCCAGATGAGGTTACACAGGAAGGTGTCCAGGCGGGTTGGAATGTCTGCACAGAAGGAGACTCCACAACCCCCTGGGCAGCCTGGGCCAGGCTCTGCCACCCTCACCGGGAACAAGTTCCTTCTCAAATTTAAGTGGCACTTTCTGTGTTCCAGTTTGCACCCATTGCCCCTTGTCCTATCACTGGTTGTCACCAGAAGAGCCTGGCTCCATCCTCCTGACACTCCCCCTTTCCATATTGATCCCCAGGAATGAGTCCCCCCTCAGTGTCCTCTTGTCCAGCTCCAGAGCCCCAGCTCCCTCAGCCTTTCCTCACACGGGAGATGCTCCACTCCCTTCAGCATCTTGGTGGCTGCGCTGGACTCTCTCCAGCAGTTCCCTGTCCTGCTGGAACTGAGGGGCCACAGCTGGACACAATATTCCAGGTGTGGTCTCCCCAGGTCAGAGCAGAGGGGCAGGAGAACCTCTCTGACCTACTGACCACCCCCTTCTAACCCACCCCAGGTACCATTGGCTTCCTGGCCACAAGGGCCCAGTGCTGGCTCATGGTCACCCTGCTGTCCCCAGGACCCCCAGGTCCCTTTCCCCTACGCTGCTCTCCAACAGGTCGTTCCCCAACTTACACTGGAATTATGCTTATCCAAATAAATATTATTCCTTAAGCACATGTAAGATTAATCCTGTTTGACTGTACAACACCATACTGACTTAGTTATGCAATTCTTTCCTTATGTTACCTGCTGAACATATGGAGAACTGATAGGACTCAGCAAAAACTGAAATACAACAATGCTTGTGTTTCAACAAACAACTTCTGTGCTGTAACATCTGGCTGGAACTCATGGAAGATTTACAGAAACCTCCCAAGACACTTAAAGAACAGCTCCTGTCCTCTGGGAAAACAGCAGAGATCAAAGCTGCAAAACAAGCTTCACTTCTATAATTTGTCACCTGTATTTTAATCTATGAGCCCCATATTATTTGTAATTATACTAAACACACTATTACAGCATACACACTCGTAACTACTGTGTAAGTGGAACAGCTCCAGCAGAAAAGCCTTTAAGAACTCCCAACCACAGCAACACTTTAAATTACCACACAACCCTCACCATACTACTTATAATTTACACATTACGAGTATTTAGGTATGTTGAGCAATGACAAAGTTAAACAGCTTATACATTTAGCATATACATTTAGGGATCTGATCGAAACAACATCTGTCCCGTGACGTTAACTGGCCCCGGTTGTGCCGCGTCGCCGGGCAAACGGCCGTGGCACGAGGATCCCACGCAGCATTTACCTATCGAGACGTTTCTCTCACCTCTGCTCGCAGGCGTTTTGCTCGACGGGCGGGTGGACAAGTCTCAGACGGCGGAACCGACTGTCTCTGCGGAATATCATGGGGCTTGTATTCCTTGTCCTTTGTGTCACTGGTGAGATCTGGCTTCTGCAAACACTAGAGACACACAATTCGATCGGTTAATTTCTGCTTCTAATGCAAACTTTGTGTAGAACAATTTCCTGGTTTGTGTGAAGGAAGTAGACAGGGTTTTAATAATTACTGTGCTGAGTTAATAAACATAGTATTGATGACAACAGTAGCATGACCTATATGAACAAGTCACAATTGTCATATCAGAGATGGACCTACAACCATCTGTGAATAAAGTACTGTTGCATTTGACAAAACGACAAAGGAATCTTTACAGCGAGTCTGAACGTCCGTTATCGTGATGCTTCAATAAACCGCAGACAGAAGACACAAAAAGGCAGCATTCAGAGCGGGCAGTAAGAGGTCACCTTGAAGAATGATTCTAATACCTTCCCTTTTGATTAAAAGCTTATCTACGGCTTTCCGAATTCACAGAATCACAGAATGGACTGGGTTGGAAAAGCCCTCAGAGATCATCCAGTCCAACCCTTGGTCCAACTCCAGTCCGTTTACTAGATCATGGCACTAAGTGCCATGTCCAATCTCAGTTTAAAAACCTCCAGGGAGGGTGAGTCCAGCACCTCCCTGGGCAGCCATTCCAATGCCTGACCACTCTCTCTGCAAAGAATTGCTTTCTAATCTCAGCCTAAACTTCCCCTGGCAGAGTTGAAGCCCATGGCCCCTTGTCCTATTGCTGATGCCTGGGAGAAGAGACCAATCCCACCTGGCTAGAACTGCCCTTCAGGTAGTTCTAGAGACTGATTGAGAGATTGCTTCCATTGACACCACAGTTCGCATCTTGTCACCTACGTGCCACAAAGCACGAAACGCGGACTTTGGAAACATTCCATCAATACATCAAAACTAACAGGCTGGCTGCTAAACTAATTGCACTTCAATTAAGTTCAATATAGCTTACCAAGAGGCTCGCTCCGGACTGGAATAAGTTGTAAGGGTACAGAATGCGCTCGTAATGGGCACGGATGTGCGAACCCACGGCTTTTCCAGGAGCGAATCCCATTCTTGTGGCTATTTTGGTCCATTTTCTGTCCTTGCAAACGACATCAAATCCTCCTTCTTCTGCAACTAGCTAAAAAGTGAAAACAAAATGGTCATATATTTAACACTAAAATTATCAGCATTCAAGGAAAGTACCACTAGTTTAAAAGAAAAGACAGTGCTACAAATGCTATATAGGTTAAAAAAACTGATTTAAAAATATAAAAAACACAACAACAAAACCAAAAAAATTGTTTAATCGCAATAACGGAAACATGTGCCATAACACCTGTTCATGAAGTAGAAACTTTTGGAATTACTTTACAAACAAGTCGGCACCTTTAAACGTCCGATCAGTAATTCAGCCCACTTGGGAGAATTTGGCTGCACTTTGTCACGCCTCTATTTTGTATTCCAACCCCACTTTCTAGCACGGTACAACCAGTTCTCATTGGAACAAGTGCTATGAAATAGTTTTTATTTGGTTGATGTTGAGCCTAACGAAAAGAAACAGAAAGAACAGATCCTGGGAGTCAGTGAATTCCATCCCCTATCAGAATACAGAAACTTCTCAGAATCCCAGAGTGTCAGGGGTTGAAGGGCCCTGGAAAGCTCATGCAGTGCAATCCCCCCATGGAGCAGGAACACCCAGATGAGGTTACACAGGAAGGTGTCCAGGCGGGTTGGAATGTCTGCACAGAAGGAGACTCCACAACCCCCCTGGGCAGCCTGGGCCAGGCTCTGCCACCCTCACCCACAACAAGTTTCTTCTCATATTCAAGTGGAACCTCCTGTGTTCCAGTTTGAACCCATTGCCCCTTGTCCTGTCACTGGTTGTCACCGAGAAGAGCCTGGCTCCATCCTCCTGACACTCCCCCTTTCCATATTGATCCCCAGGAATGAGTCCCCCCTCAGTCTCCTCTTGTCCAGCTCCAGAGCCCCAGCTCCCTCAGCCTTTCCTCACACGGGAGATGCTCCACTCCCTTCAGCATCTTGGTGGCTGCGCTGGACTCTCTCCAGCAGTTCCCTGTCCTGCTGGAACTGAGGGGCCACAACTGGACACAATATTCCAGGTGTGGTCTCCCCAGGGCAGAGCAGAGGGGCAGGAGAACCTCTCTGACCTACTGACCACCCCCTTCTAACCCACCCCAGGTACCATTGGCTTCCTGGCCACAAGGGCCCAGTGCTGGCTCATGGTCACCCTGCTGTCCCCAGGACCCCCAGGTCCCTTTCCCCTATGCTGCTCTCTAATAGGTCATTCCCCAACTTATACTGGAACCTGGGGTTGTTCCTGCCCACATTCAAGACTCTGCACTTTCCCTTGTTATATTTCATTACATTTTTCTCTGGAAGTTTAAAGTCATTGGATATTTCCTCCCATATTTCTAATGAAAAAATGTGTTCCTCACTGCTATCACTATTCAGAAGGTTCCTTCAGCTAAGCCTAAGTTTATTCTTGACCAGTTTCTATCCAAGTTCAGCTTTAAAGAAGAGCTGGATATTTAATTTTATGTTCTAACTCACATCAAAACACCCATGTTTCCTATTATTTTGTCACATTAGCTATATTAAGATAAACAAAACTATAATTTTTCCAGCTCAGATACACTCCAAAAATCTCCTTTGAGCAACCACGATACCATCCCAGAAACTGAGATCACACAACATTTTAGGAAGAGTTTCTCCCTTGCAATATTCTTACTCTGTTAAGCTGAAATAAATCCAAGATCTTCCTCTCTACGTGGGGAATTTTCAGTGTGCATCCTTGAAGCTCCCAAAACTTTGCAATCTGGTCCAGAAAATTCAGCTTGACACGAGTTTGAGCCTGAAAAAAAAAGAAGAAACAAACAAAAACTGCTTATAACTGCAGGTGAAGCTGTTGTACCCCAGCGGTTATCGTGCTGCAGCCCCGGTTCCTTGCCTGGTTATTCTCTCTCAAGTGTAATTTTGCATTTTCCCCTCACATTGGATGCAGAAAAATAATCCAGCCCTTCCTCAAGTAATTTTTTGTTGACTTTTGCTGCATTTAGAACAGTACATTATGAGAAGAGACAAGCAATGAGTTATTATGGCTGAAAACTACCTGAACTAGCAGCACTGCTTGGATTTATTACGTTAATAAATGTCATTGTTTATTATGGTTTTATTACACATAAACCATAAAGAAACCAATGGTTTTCACAGAATCCCAGAGTGTCAGGGGTTGAAGGGCCCTGGAAAGCTCATCCAGTGCAATCCCCCCATGGAGCAGGAACACCCAGATGAGGTTACACAGGAAGGTGTCCAGGCGGGTTGGAATGTCTGCACAGAAGGAGACTCCACAACCCCCTGGGCAGCCTGGGCCAGGCTCTGCCACCCTCACCGGGAACAAGTTTCTTCTCATATTCAAGTGGAACCTCCTGTGTTCCAGTTTGAACCCATTGCCCCTTGTCCTGTCACTGGTTGTCACCAGAAGAGCCTGGCTCCATCCTCCTGACACTCCCCCTTTCCATATTGATCCCCATGAATGAGTCCCCCCTCAGTCTCCTCTTGTCCAGCTCCAGAGCCCCAGCTCCCTCAGCCTTTCCTCACACGGGAGATGCTCCACTCCCTCCAGCATCTTGGTGGCTGCGCTGGACTCTCTCCAGCAGTTCCCTGTCCTGCTGGAACTGAGGGGCCACAACTGGACACAAGATTCCAGGTGTGGTCTCCCCAGGGCAGAGCAGAGGGGCAGGAGAACCTCTCTGACCTACTGACCACCCCCTTCTAACCCACCCCAGGTACCATTGGCTTCCTGGCCACAAGGGCCCAGTGCTGGCTCATGGTCACCCTGCTGTCCCCAGGACCCCCAGGTCCCTTTCCCCTACGCTGCTCTCTAATAGGTCATTCCCCAACTTATACTGGAACCTGGGGTGTTTCCTGCCCAGATCCAAGACTCTACATTTGTCCTTGTTATATTTCATCACATTTTTCCCTGCCCAACTCTCCAGCCTGTCCAGGTCTCTGATGGCAGCACAGCTTCCAGTGTCACCACTCCTCCCAGCTTGGTGTCATCAGCAAACTTGCTGACAGTCACTCTATTCCCTCGTCCAAATCACTGATTAATATATTGAATAATACCGGCCCCAGCACTGCCCCCTGAGGCACTGCACTGGATACAGGCCTCAACTGGACTCTGCCCATTGACCACGACTCTCTGGCTTCTTCCCTTCAGCCAGTTCACAGTCACCTCACTACCCGATCGTCCAGACCGCACTCCCTCAGTTCAGCCTTGAGGATGCTGTGGAGACTGTGTCAATGCCTTACTCAAGTCAAGGCAGATCACGTCCACCACTCTGCCATCATCCATCCATCTTGTTATGTCCTCATAAAAGTCAATGAGGTTGGTCAAGCACCAACAAATCAAGCCCCCAAAAATACACCCCCAAAAAAGGTGGTTTCATTAGACCTTTCCACTCTGAACTACATTTGTTTCATTTTTATGGCGGTAAATCAGTCAGGACAGGGAATGCCGACTGGTTTGTTTGCACAGCAGTTCACACAGCAGGAAAATTGGACTGTAGCTGTGTTGAACAGCACTAGCTTAGACTTTGACACATTTAATTGTTATCACATTTTCTCTTTTTAAGGTAAAAAAAGGCCATGTCTATTCAGACTGGCTTGCTCTGAAGCTCCTGAGAGAGCTCTGAACCAGCCCACATCCACACACATCTTTATTTTTTAGTATCCAAAGGCAGTGTTCAAGCCCATACTCCGTGGCCAGGAAGGCCAATGGTACCTGGGGTGGGTTAGAAGGGGGTGGTCAGTAGGTCAGAGATGTTCTCCTGCCCCTCTGCTCTGCCCTGGGGAGACCACACCTGGAATATTGTGTCCAGTTGTGGCCCCTCAGTTCCAGCAGGACAGGGAACTGCTGGAGAGAGTCCAGCGCAGCCACCAAGATGCTGAAGGGAGTGGAGCATCTCCCGTGTGAGGAAAGGCTGAGGGAGCTGGGGCTCTGGAGCTGGACAAGAGGAGACTGAGGGGTGACTCATTCCTGGGGATCAATATGGAAAGGGGGAGTGTCAGGAGGATGGAGCCAGGCTCTTCTGGTGACAACCAGTGACAGGACAAGGGGCAATGGGTGCAAACTGGAACACAGGAGGTTCCACTTAAATTTGAGAAGAAACTTGTTCCTGGTGAGGGTGGCAGAGCCTGGCCCAGGCTGCCCAGGGGGGTTGTGGAGTCTCCTTCTCTGCAGACATTCCAACCCGCCTGGACACCTTCCTGTGTAACCTCATCTGGGTGTTCCTGCTCCATGGGGGGACTGCACTGCATGAGCTTTCCAGGGCCCTTCCAGTCCCTGACATTCTGGGGTTCTGTGAAATCAAGTGTCAGGACAAAGATGAAGCAGAGCCGCCGTCCTTCCAACTCGCACCAGCAGCGAGTTAAGCGGGACCCCTCTCCAATCCCTTATTTTAGCCGGAATTCATGGAAGGAGAGAATGAAAGTGCTCGCAACCAGCAAATTTTGCACCAGCTGAATTCAGATTTTGTAATTGTTACTTCCAAATGGCTTGTTATTTTTAAAGCACTCTGTAAATGTTTCATCTCTCCTACTTTTCAAAGATGCTGCACGTGTGCAAAATGCAGACACAAATCCACGGCACTTGAGAATTTGAGTTCAAGCACTTATAAGCACCTCTGTGTGGAAAAGGCCTGAATTACATTCCTTCAATGAGCGTTAACTTTACTTTTTATGCTTGATATGTTTTTAACTAAGTTCTGAAACAGAAGAGTTTCTGTGCTGATTAAAATGTGATGTTCGGAGGTCCCGAGTGCCGTCAGCTCACGTCAAACACCGCTCACAGTCACTGGAAACGCCACCGCTCAGAAAAGTAGTTAAGCATTTTCAAGTAGAAGCAACATTCAGCTTTCCAGTTTACCTCCAGTTCATTGAGCCTCTGGATCCTTGGTGTAAAGTGAAGCTTATCAACATCACATGCAAATGGAGGCTGCCAGTCCTGGAAAAAACAGAAGAGCTTCATCAAAAGACCAGGAAGATAATGGAAAATTCTCTATATGCCAGTCTATATGTTGAGGCCCAAAGCATGAAGAGGTCTCTGTGGTTTCCAGACCTTCCTCAGGCCTAAATGTCACAGTATGTGCCACCCTGCACGCACCCATCAGCCACCCCATCCCACCCGCTGTGGTGAGCTCTGGGTCCACCCACCCCAGGGGGGCAGCTGAAGGTGCAGAACAGGCCACAGACCCCATCTCACAACCCGGGTCTGTTCCCAAATGAGAACCACACGACAGCCGAGGGACAGCGAGAGCAAAATCCCAGGAAGAGCTGCTGCTCTGCAAGTCAACACTGTTTGCTCATGTTCAACTTGGTCAACGACAAGTTGAACATGAGCCACCAGCGTCCCTGGAGCCAAGAGGGCCCCGTGTCCTGGTGCACCCAGCACAGCACGGCCAGCCGGGCAGGGAGGGGATTGTCCCGCTCTGCTCTGCGCTGGGGCGGCCTCACCTGCAGCATTCACTGTGTGCAGGGCGGGGGACACAGGAGAAAAGGAGATAAAGCTACTGGAGTGTCCAGAGGAGGCTGCGAAGCTGGTGAAGGTTTGGAGGGGAAGCCGGATGAGCAGCGGCTGCAGTCCCTGGTCTGTTCAGCTGGAGCAGAGCAGACTGAGGGCAGAGCTCATGGGCTGCAGGTTCCTCAGCAGGAGCAGGAGGGGCAGGGTGAGCTCTGCTCTGTGACAGTGACAGAGCCCAGGGAACGGCAGAAGATGTGCCAGGGAGGGTCAGTGGGACATGAGGAAAAGGTTCTTCCCCCAGAGGTGCTGGACACTGAACAGGCTCCCCAGGGAGGTGTCACGGCCCCAACCTGACAGTGTTCAAGAAGAGACTGGACAACGTCCTCAGACACACGGGGTGACCTGTGGGGTGTCCTGTGCAGGGACAGGAGCTGGACTCCATGATCCTGGTGGGTACCTCCAGCTCAGGACACTCTATGATTCTAAGTCAATCCACCCAGCACCTTAACTGGGAATAACAGCAACTCAGTTCCAACTTGGACAGGACGCCATTTGTGTCAGCAAATTCACATTGGTACCACGCAAAAAACCGAAGTTGCGTAAACCCTGATCCAAACTGTAGCGCCTGCCTCCACCCAGAGGACTAACATTGGTAGCAGAGGCTTTACGTGTTCACAAAGGACAAACGCAGCGGTTAGTGTTCATAAACACTGCTCTCCAAAACAAACCGCAACTGCACTAAAACCATTTTTTAAAAACCTTATTTTCTTAATTCCTTGTCTGCAAACATTCAGAAACAGCTGGAATATGACCAATTAAAAACAAGATTACTACCTTGACAAAATACCTGCAACCGGTAGTGCTATTTATAAATAACCACAAGAAAGCAATTTTATCGTTTACATCTCTGCCATCTACCACATGCCATTGGTTTGCCAATACGCAGCTTCACTCAACCAAATTAGATTTGATTTAAACTTGACAGTCATTTATTACATATAAAGCCACCTTATTATCACTAATTACAGAATAAAGATAATGTGCATCAGAGCTACTGAGAATGGAGTAAGAGAAGAGCTTTCTACCAGGAAAAAGAACGTTTCCTCAGCACCTGCGGACTAGGGCGACTTCAATAAGACCAGCGTCACAGGCAGAATACTTGTTATTTTAGCAGATTTGCAAAGCAATTATCTTACATACACACAGCCAGGCTGAATTCTGGATTATGTGAACCCCACCATGTCAGTAGAGCAAGCCCATGGGGAACCGGGTATGGTCACAACAAGACACAAGAGTCACCGAGAGCACGGAAAACCCGAACAGCAAAGAGCGACATCAACCCGCGTGTTTCATCAAACATACGTTGACTAATCCAGACCTCTAAATTACCAATAAAAGAGAAGCTTTTTGATCCTATAAGACATTTTCAGCACATCAAAACGCGACTAGGCCAGGTTGAAATTAGGATTTGAACTGGAAATTAGATGAGAATAGGAGGGTTGTGATGACAAGTTATCAAGAGGATAGTCAATCCTCAACCAGTGCTTCTCAATCTTTTCTGTTCTTTTAACCACAAAACTAAGACTGGTGTCCAACAGCACGATGTTATTAAGCTGTCCTGGTTTTGTTAAAAACAAGTATCTCTTTCAGTGAATTTTGCCTGTCAGCTGAAGCTTCATATTAACTGCATTTTCCTGGAGAACCAGACACATGTTTTGGTAAACCTAGCAAATGGAATGCAAACTTATTGATAAACATGGAGGGACATCTCGGGAGAGGGGCGACGAGAAACAAGAGACCAAGAAACTGACCAACTGGGTATAACATCCCATTCACGTGAATACTTCATATAAAAGTGGGAGATCACGAGGATCTCGTCCCTTTTCCCTTTTTCCTTATGGCCGACAGTAGGAGAGGACCTTGCTAGTCAACCCTGCAAACTGAGGCCTAGTGAGAGACTGAATCCAGCTCCGGTTGGCTGCAGAGTCCAGTCCAGGACTTCAGGTGCCAGCTCTGCAGTTGCTGAGACTTTCAAGATTGGTTTTGTATATTTTGTATTATTTTCTCTATTCTTATTAGTAGCATTAGTAAAACATCTTTAATTTTTTCCAACTCTCTTCACTCTGTGCTTCTTTTCCTCCCAATCACCTCCCCTTAGTGAAAAAGGGGGGAGAGGGAGGGGGAAGTGTGGGAGGGGGACAGGGGGTTAACAATACATCTGCCAGGGTTTGATTGTCACCCCGCAATCTTAACCCTCGACATAAGCTAACTAGGTAAAGCTAACCCTACATTTTTGTTTGCCAGGCCATCAAATTCAATGAAAATTGCAAATCTGATGAAGAAAACATTTGATGTTTTTTGCCAGTGTCCTGATATCTGATGGCCCCCAAAGTACAATGAGAAACATGACTGGGA
Organism: Columba livia; assembly: GCF_036013475.1. Lineage (NCBI taxonomy): Eukaryota > Metazoa > Chordata > Aves > Columbiformes > Columbidae > Columba > Columba livia. The sequence goes on along the minus strand of NC_088623.1, from coordinate 1,737,915 downwards.
GCATTCAGGACAAGATTTAAGTGTTGTACTTCATCCCAGCACATCTGACTCCCAAGCTGAACCGACTGGTCACAACATCAGGCACAAGTCTGGGGGACAGAAGATGGGCGACCAAAGCAGGCGAGGACACAGTGGAAATGACACACAGAACACCCATGGGACATCCTGGGAACCAAATTAAACTGCTGAAGGGAGAGCTGTGAGATCCCAAGCGCTTTGCTGAGGCTGAGAGAGCAAATGAAAACAAAGAGGCATGTGCTGAGTGATGGCTTAGCTCAGTAATTAGCCAAGGCTGTCTGCAGGTGGGCAACGCTTCACCCTAAACCAGGATCCTGTAATGAGGACGAGGAACAGGAATATGAGGGGCAAGAATTCATCTCACGCTCATAAAGAAATAAAGACACAAGGGTGCCCAGGACAGACGCAGACCTCAGAGCCACTGCTAGAAAGCAGCCTGTCTTAGACAAGACAGAAGCCAAGGTTGTCCTCTCCGCTTATGAAAGCAAATGAAGTTGTTTATGTGCATTATCTTACAAAAATACCTCGTTCACAACATGGTGCACCAAAAACATACTACTCCACAATTAACTGATTAGCTCCAGACATCTCCTGTTTATTACTGATAGGGGCATGTTTTGGGAAATAAGGCTGAGAGAGCTGGGGTGTTCAGCTGGAGAAGAGAAGCTCCAGCGAGACCTTATTGCAGCCTCTGTGGACTTAAAAGGGGATGATAGGAAATAGGGGGACAGACTTTAGAGCAGGGTCTGTTGCCATAGGACAAGGGGTGATGGTTTTAAACTAAAGGAGGGAGATTCAGGCTGGACATGAGGAAGAAATTGTTGGCTCTGAGGGTGGTGAGAGCCTGGCCCAGGTTGGCCAGAGAGGTGGTAGATGAACCATCCCTGGAGACATCCCAGGCCAGGCTGGACGGGGCTCTGAGCAACCTGAGCTGGTGAAGATGTCCCTGCTCATGGCAGGGGGAACTGGGGGAGCTGGGAAGGTCCCTCCAACCCAAACCATTCTGTGATTCTATTAAATTATTGGCTTTTTTGGCCAAAGACACTTGCTCTAGCAAAGCACTAGTTTTCCAGTTCATCAGAAGAAGTAACACAACCCCAGACAACACCAGCTTCCAGCACAGGTATTTTCTACACCTTGCAGTTTAAGTTTAATGATACTGAATGAACATTAAACACAGCACAAGACTTTGATGGCACATCAGCTGCTTCGCAAAGCGCAGCTTTGGAAACTCCATCTATTCAACACAGGACTTTCAGCAGATGGGTTTTCAATCTATCAAGCAGACAGGTCCATCAACTATAAACACAAATTTAACAGCCTTAAAGCGTTTCATTTTGAGCCAAGAGAAAGTCATTGCAAGAACTTCTGTGGAGATCTGGTAAATTGACCTAATGAGGGGTAACGCTGGATTTCATCTGGCTTTTGACATTTTTAAGCAGGTAGAGCTGAGGAAAACTCATGCTATATATTATGTCATAGGTTATATTAGATCATTATAACAAGACTTGTGACTTCAGAAACACACAATTGCATATCCCATTTATCACAAACCTGTTCCATACGACATTAGACAGTTACAGAGCCATTCACCATTTGGAGAAATCACAGCACATATAGTAAACAGGCCACCCTATCACTGATTCAAGTCACAAATGGTTCTTTACGGAGCATCTGAACCACTCAAAATTGATATAACCAACGAGAATAGCATTTCTCATCTTATATTCCAGAGTATGGCAAATTCCTCAATTCCTAAACAAGATGCTTTCAACCTTTCCTCAATAAGTATATTATTTCCCCAACAAAATCTTGCATACATCGTGAAGCACAACTTACTAAGGTAAATGCGATGTTCACTGAACACAGCATTAAGAGAGGCGTGTTTTGAAATCAATGCCTTTATCCACCTTGCGGTTGCACCACAAGAGGGAGCTGGTCGTGCCAAGGCTAATTCTGCAAGTCTGATCTGCACCATGAGTGTTGCGGTGGAAGAGAAGAGCTCGCACAAACCAGCCCAACGGCCCCGCTACCCTGTATTTGTGTCTGGGGAATCTGTGAGAACAGACAGTCCCACTTGCAAGGTCCTCAAACCCGAATTTCCAAAACAACCCAGGAGTTTTTACACTGCTCAGACTCATCTGAGCTGACTTTGTTGCTTTCTGTTGTCCATGGATGATTGTTCGAAGCCTGCAAGACACACACAAAACCATTTGCCTATGTTAGCGTGCATTTGTTAACCAGACCTAGCAGAATAAACCTGAACACCAACCCATGCCAAAGATGAGTCTGGTATCAACATTTCAAACTTTGCTATAAACTTTGTAGATGAATTGAGCTGTGCAGAGGATCCCAGAGTGTCAGGGGTTGGAAGTGCCCTGGAAAGCTCATCCAGTGCAATCCCCCCATGGAGCAGGAACACCCAGATGAGGTTACACAGGAAGGTGTCCAGGCGGGTTGGAATGTCTGCACAGAAGGAGACTCCACAACCCCCTGGGCAGCCTGGGCCAGGCTCTGCCACCCTCACCAGGAACAAGTTTCTTCTCATACTTAAACAGAACCTCCTGTGTTCCAGTTTGCACCCATTGCCCCTTGTCCTATCACTGGTTGTCACCAGAAGAGCCTGGCTCCATCCTCCTGACACTCACCCTTTCCATCTTGATCCCCATGAATGAGTCCCCCCTCAGTCTCCTCTTGTCCAGCTCCAGAGCCCCAGCTCCCTCAGCCTTTCCTCACACGGGAGATGCTCCACTCCCTTCAGCATCCTCATTGCCCTTCGTTGCATCTTCGTGCAGGAGGCATACGTCAAGAATCACAGTAATATTTCAAGTAGTAACACAAATTAGAAAGGGTCAGGAGAACTATTTCTGTACCATTTTGATATTCCTCCTTCCAGATTTGTTGCTACAGGGATCCCAGCCTTCAGAGAATTTCAGCTGGTAAACCCTGCTCCTCATCCATACTCACTCTCTAATTAAAATTTAACCACCCCCACCCCCTTGAATTGAAGGGAAGAAATTACCCCATCTTTGGGAAGCTGTTCTACAAGTTGGTTGGCTTCGACTTTTCTCCCCCTTATCCCCATTTCATTTTTAAGCAAATATCTTGTTTACTGTCCAAGCAGCTATTCACGAAAGCTTCCTGCGAGCAACGTTTCAAGACATTTTTCAATAAACGAATACTATTTTCTTCTCTTTACAGAACCAGCTTTCCAGCCCCGCAGATAAAGACTTTCCTCAGGCTCTTTTCTGAAACCTCTCCTATTTTTTTCACCAGCTTTTGAAAACTGCGAGTAGCATTTGAGTTGCAATCCCTCCGATGGCAGCCACAAAAAAGGATGTCACTTCCATTCTTTTGCTAGACAGCGTCTCATAGTAAGATCCAAAAGAATATCTTAGTGATTCTTGCCAGGGAAACACATATTCATTCAGTTAACTCGAGCGACTCCCGCTTCCCAGGATGCCCACCCTGCGAGCGTGACCTACATTCTTTGTTCCCCGATCTCTGATCTCGCTGGCGAAGGTGTGAGGTGATTGCTGATCCGGAGGGACGGAGCGGACGTTGACTCACGAGGTCCCTTTCAGTCGCACGGTTTTACGACTACATTAAAAACCCCACTCGAATGAAACTCGGGTGGCAGGATGGGATGCGCAGCACCGTTTATCGCCCCGGCCGTGTCAGTGGGTCAGCCACAAAGCTCCCTGTGGAACGGGAGTTAATCCCTCCCTGACCCTGTTACAAGGCTGCCATTAGTTGGTAACTCCAGGCACCAGCCAGCCTTGTTTGTGGTGACACGGCCTTTGCTTGGTCATACTGAGTGATTTTTCCAACAAAAACACTGAATTCCTCCTTGCTAAGAAGGGGCCCTGGGTGCTGCAACATACCCGACACACAGAACTCTTCGATAATGTAAGCTGAGCCGAATATTTCTCATTTGAGACTAAATTGAGCTCCGTTATGTACTGCAGACTAGCAAAGGAGAACAAACACAACCAGAAATCAACGGCAGCCAAAGACGAGCTTGTGATGGGAATCACCTCTCTGGACCCCAGTGTTTCTGTGCCAGCTCCAAACTTGGAGACAAACAAAAGCTCAGGTGGACTGGAGATGATTCTCAAGCATCAGGGCCAGCTGCTCCCTGGAACCCGACAGCACAGTACGGGAACTATCCACAGGGTTTGAACATCAATACAAAGCAGACAGCAGGGGATCCATACAGCAGACACCAGCCTTCTCTGCATGGATGGGCCTGCACGCACAGAACAGGTACAGAGGCTCTGGCAGCACCAGGCAACAACAAGCAACGCAGCGGCAGCACCGCAGCCGGCTGGAGATGCAGCGGGGTCGCCGCAGCAGCGAAGCCAAGATCCCCGATTTGGTGCGGAGACCTTGAGCTGGCAACTGAGCATCCCCCGTCCCGCGGCCAGACCTGGCTTTCAAACCTACACGTTAATCCCAACCTAACTTGGATTAAGAAGAGGTCCAAATTTAACAGCCAGCCCAGAAGAGACGCAGAGCAGCACGGGCGATGCTGCCGGCTCTGTCCATCCATGGGCTCTGTCCATCTGCAGCCACGGAGCCTCCGCTCACCAGGGCTCTGCCGGGAACCCCCGCGGCTTCGGCCGCTGCGACCGCAACCGGCTGCTGCTCCCACAACAGCCTCCGCTCGTGCTGCTGGGGTTCATTTTCACCTGTAAAGCACCTATTTTCAGCAAAGAGCATTTACTGACACAGGCTGGATGATCCCAGAAGTTGTCCCTGGTCTCCTGAAAGCGCACACAGCATCACCCAGATATAAGTCAGTAATTTAGGCTGGAGAGAAGCCCCATCCAAATGGATGCACAGACATAAATCAGCGCCATTCACCGGCAGCTTTAGTTTCAACGCTGGGGAAGTGAGTTGTATTGAACCTCTAATTTCAGCTTTTTGCTAATTGACATTTTTATCTTGAGTTAAACAAACAAAAAACTGCCAAAACTCCCCAAACCTGCAGCTACTATTGCCGTGCATAGAGAGTTCCAGACTAAATTGCTGCACGTAGATGAGGTTCATAGGGACATGGTTTAGTGACAGTGTTGGGTTAACACCTGGACTTGATGACCTTAAAGATCTTTTCTAACCAAAGTGATTCTATTATCTTAAACTTTCAATGAGCTTAACAGTGTCAAAAACACTCTATTAAGTGTTTTTCTATCAAAAACACCGGCACAAGAGGATTGGGACCTTCTCACCATCCTCTGAGTAAGCTCCAATATTCCAGGGTTTCCCAAGCGCAGGAACATTCCCCAGGTGACCGCGCTGCACAGTGGGAAAACACCGCTCCTTTTTCCTATTTTCCTACTAATGATCAGAGGAGACCATTAAATATCCGACTATGAATTTACCTCATTTCACCGCACAACCCCTGTACTGAACACAACAAATTCTTCATTTCAAGTAAACATTTTCTGCTGAGCTTCAGGGACCGATCTATTTTTCCTCCCAAGGATTTGACAACGTGTGAAGAGGAACCTCAGCACTGAGACACCTCTTGCCATAAACCCGCTCATTCTTGAGCCAAGGGGCAAATCCCCCACCACACTTTAGTATTTTTTCCCCTGATCACCCTCCCAATTAAATTCCTGTGCCCGTGTGTCCAAGTGAACCCGCTGGTGCTGAGCAGGACCCAGCAGCTCCAGCGCTTCTCATTGAGACCGACACAAGATGCCACTTTTGTACTGTAATTGAGATCTCTCTGTTTCACAGAACCCCAGACTGTCAGGGGTTGGAAGGGCCCTGGAAAGCTCATGCAGTGCAATCCCCCCATGGAGCAGGAACACCCAGATGAGGTTACACAGGAAGGTGTCCAGGCGGGTTGGAATGTCTGCACAGAAGGAGACTCCACAACCTCCCTGGGCAGCCTGGGCCAGGCTCTGCCACCCTCACCAGGAACAAGTTTCTTCTCAAATTTAAGTGGAACCTCCTGTGCTCCAGTTTGAACCCATTGCCCCTTGTCCTGTCACTGGTTGTCACCAGAAGAACCTGGCTCCATCCTCCTGACACTCCCCCTTTCCATATTGATCCCCAGGAATGAGTCCCCCCTCAGTCTCCTCTTGTCCAGCTCCAGAGCCCCAGCTCCCTCAGCCTTTCCTCACACGGGAGATGCTCCACTCCCTTCAGCATCTTGGTGGCTGCGCTGGACTCTCTCCAGCAGTTCCCTGTCCTGCTGGAACTGAGGGGCCACAGCTGGACACAATATTCCAGGTGTGGTCTCCCCAGGGCAGAGCAGAGGGGCAGGAGAACGTCTCTGACCTACTGACCACCCCCTTCTAATCCGCCTACTACCAAATCAAACAGATCATCACAATCCGCTTCCTGGACAATTCTCTGCATTAATTCCTGGTTTAGCCATGGATGTTTTAAAACTCCAACTCCAGAACCCTCAAAGCTGCTCCAAAAGAGAACTGGTTTTAGTCCACAGTTTAATGAAGGGGTTTGAGGTTGGGTTTTGCTTTCTTGCCATAAAAATGAAAATAAATCAAACAGCTGAATGAACAGCCAGAGCAGACGCTGCTTAAACCAACGTTGCTCCTGAAAACACGTCCCTGGAGCAGCAGCTTCGGTTCTCCGGTGCCCTTTGCCTTCTCACCACTTGAGTTTTGTTCAGGTTCCACTTTACAAAATTCCTTCTTTCACTTGTGACGCTTCTCCGCACCCTCTTTAGCTGCGCGATCCTTTTAAAAATCCTCCAGCAGTATTCTGAACTCGGTATTTTCTACTCCCATTCTACCACAGAGGCAAAACCAGCCCATTTCTCCCTGAGAACCTCAAGAGCCACGTTCCCAGTTCAGCCCGAGCGTCCGTTCCACCATCACACAGGTTTCCGCAAGGATCCACAGTTATTTTCCTACGATCCATCCCGCTCTAATACTGACTCAGGCTCCTTTGTTTCTAAATGCAAACCCTCACACTGAGTTCTAGTGAAGCGATTACTGTTCCATAACATCCACTATTGATCGGGCAATCGGGATCCCACGCGATCTAGCTGGAACAACTCCTGTTGTTCTTCTAATGAAAAGTAGATACTCTTGGCTTGAGGTTGCAAAAGGAGCGTTTCCTTCATTACAAATCCTCATTAATAGTTGAAATCATTTGTGATGTATCAATTTTGCACAATAACAATTATTATAATTACAATTCTGAAGCACACTCAATTTATAGATCTCGGACCATGACAACACAACCGACTTAACCAAATACACCGACTTTCTAATCTTAAGTTGTTAGGCAGACCTAAGGGGACTGGGAGGCCTTGACTGTACTTCACCATGTTCCCATTATTTAAAGCAATGAAATTTAGCCTGAATTATCTCCATTTTCTTGTGTGGCCATGGGAGAATTCCAATGCTTCTGGTGTATTGTACAACATTGTGTATTTTGCAATGGATTAATATGCTAAGTAAGGTTTAAGTAATTGTTGTTAGCTACTTCTTCAGGGCAGCAAAACAACTACAGAACGAAGCAAAACGAGAAGTTCGTTCTCAAGAAAAACGTGCTCAAGATCTATTAACTCCCTACTTCAAATAACGATACCATTCTCAAGCAATTCCTCGCTTCATCCCTCCAAAGGCCCCCAACAATGTGCAGAGTGCCCGTACAACCTCCCGGAGCACAAGGACATCGCTCGACACGCCGAGATCCGGAATAAACCACTGATCCACATCACCGCCTAAAGAAAAATCCTAATAAAGGATGTTTTCAGTTCACTGAAGAAAATTCTATGGACAACACAGCACGTGAAGGGCTGTAAACAAACTGTACAGCATCCGCTTCTCTGCATCCACCTCCCACGGCCGGTTCAGCAGCAGAGCTCACGGATCTCTAATTAACGTGGCGCATTAACGACCAGAAGCGGCGGCCGCTGGTAAAGCCCGATGTCTCATCTCGACGCTTTGCTGCCAATGGGAACGACCACTCAGGCTCAAGACCGTTCACAAAAAGCCTTTGCTTTGCTGTTCCATGTCACAAAAAGTGTGAGGGAAGATGGTTATTGTGACACCCTCTACCAGACAGGGTCCCACAATCACCCAAATCATGGCGGAACCAAGTCACCAGTGACCAGTGGAACAAGCCAGACTGGAAGGAAAAGGTAAAAAGCTTATGGAGCACTCCAGTGGAAACTGCTACGCAGAAATTACACCTCACGTTATACTCCCGAACGGTCTTTCATCCCGTGAACCTGCAACCGTCACCGAGGATCCGTTGTCTTCCACCCAAACGTCTACAGACCCTCAGGTGCCTCAACACACCCAAGAGAAACCATCACAAACGTGGTTTTCTCCAAGGTGTCCAACTATTACCAGCAGAAAGGCACCAGCCAAAAAGCCAACACTGGTTTCAGAGAGCAGAGCTCTCCTCTTCACGGGCCACTGCTGACCCACCAGCGCCAGCTCAGCACTAACGACCTCTTCACGGGCACAAATTCATCAGCTGATAATGAACCGGCAGAGTTTAAGCTACAATAACGCCAGCCCAGCAATCAAACGTTTAATTGCTTTTGGGGCAGTTCGCGGTGCTGCCGACCTGCCCACCGGCACATCACCCGCAAAAGCTCCGCTTGGACGCACCAAGACTCCAAACCTCGGTCATCGCTCCGCGTTGGAACACGCATTGTTTTGGGAAGAGGTCGGTGGAGTTCACAGCTCACAGTATTATAAACCACACAGAAAAGAACAACAATTGAATATGCATCGCGTGTCCTGTGTTCAGGAGGAAGGGCAGGAACTACGTCAACTCCCCGGCTGTTGCTGGTGGGGTGGAAGGGCTCCCTCTATGCCGGTGAACCAACAGCTGCGCTTGCACGAGTCACCCCAGCCACGAGCCGGGCGCCTGAGCCGCGGGAGCCGAGCTCTCAGCCAACCCAGGCCCCAACAACCACGGGGCGTTCAGCCCTCAGCACCTCCAAGCGTTTCCATCCTGCTTCTAGACACATTCAGTCTCATAAATACACGGCTATGAGCTCTTTAGGAAGTGAGGATGAGGGTGCCAAAAACTGAGTTGTAATAAGTAATTCATTCCTTAGGAGAGCTGTTCATTTATGAGTCTCTAACAGATAATACAGCCTACAAGAAACCTTTATGATAGTGTTTTGGCTTTCTATGCAGGCAGCCAAGAAACACAGGTGAGATTATTTGTTTCAAACAGATCACAGAAGAAAATACCTCCATAAAAATTCTGTTCTGTTGCAGAAATACTGCTGATAATACACAACCCCAAAGGATCATTCGACTCAAAAATATTACATAAGTTCATTGTTGGCTGTATAATGAAAACCATCCTACCCCCTTAACTGTGTCAGCATCTGCATGAAAGGGGGCACTGGCGTTTTCTACCTAGACAGAAATTCAAGAGCGTTCTTGTGTGTTCCCAGCACTGCAAGCCGGGACTCTTCCTCCAGAGCACAGAAACACCTTCCCCTCCAATGAGAACCACATCTTTCAATCCGCTACAAACATTTCTATCACCTCAGAGAGCACAAGCTGCTTCTCTCCTAACTCAGAAGGAAAAGGATGGTTACCAACGGGAGTCCCCATAACGACCAACACACAAAACCGAGCAGCGTGTGCTTCCCAGCATCGCTTCTCCGAACTCAAAGTCTCGCACGCAAAACTTGAGTCTGCGGAAACGTTTTGTCGGCTTCACCTCTCGCTGGGTGAGACGGGAGGCTCGGAGCTGCCGGTCGGCGTCCCGGTTGCTGCCATCGCGTTGGCCCCCTTGACCAGCTGCGCCGCCCCGGCCCGCACCCCCCTCCGCCCAGAGACAGAGCGATTCGCTCCAAATGAAGGTGAATCGCATACTCTTGTTCGTGAGGTTTTCGCTCTAGGAAGCCCCTCTCCTCACCAGTGCGGTTGTTTATCGCTTTAAGAGAGCTAACAATTATGACTACACAAACTATCTCTGTGCTATTTCTCAGCAAATTGAGTCGGCCAACAAAAGAAAATCAGCTTTCACACCCCACTTTTGAGCTCACATCACCATCGGTGGCGATGATGATGATGGAGATGAAGGCTTATTACTCTTCCCACTGTGTGTTGCATTCTAAAATGGTGGCCATGTCTGTCTGGGCTTCAGCTCGCAAAAGGCACCAGCCCAACTCGCAGCTGCGGAGTTTGCTGGTGTCCGACTGGAGGGAACGGTGCCCGTGTCACCCCGGGCAGGCGCGGGGAGCCCCGCGGGACCGGGGGGGCCGTTCCCCGCAGCCCCAACACGGTCACAATGCCAACATGGAGGGCAACACCCCGCAGCCGCCTCCCGCGGGGCTCGGCCCGGCCCCCGCTCCCCCGGCCCCGCTCCGGCCGCGGCCCCGGCCAACTCGTAACTTTCGGGGCCGGAGGAGCGGGAGGCCGGGCCGGGGAGTGCGGGGAGGCCGGCTCGGTCCCGCTCGCACCCCGCGGCCGCTCCGGCTACTTTCCTGCCGGGCAACTCCGGCACTTGGGAGCGACTTTGCGGGAGAGGCCGGGCCGGCAGCCGCCCCCCCCCCAGCTCCGCGCCCCCCGGCCCAGGGGCGCTGAAACTTCAGAGCGGCGGAGGAGGCGGCGCCGTCTGCGCAGGGGTCACCGAAGCGCCCCGGGGGCAGGGGAGCGGCCGCCGGGCTGAGGGGGGGAAGGGGCGGGTGGCCGGCGGTGCGGGCCGGGCCGGGCCGCCACACAAAGGCCGTTCCCCGGCGGCGCCATGCGGGCACTCACCGGCGGCGGCCGCACCTTGCAGATGCCGGTCTGCTCGGCGATGGGCCGGATCTTGTGGATGAAGGCGAAGGGGTCGGCGAACTCCTCCCAGCTGGGCTCGAAGACGGGGCACTCGGGCGGGGGCAGGAACTCGGCCATGGCCCGGGCCAGGGGCCGCTCGCCGCCGCTGCCGCTCCGAACAATCCTCCAACAGCCGCCGAGCGCCGCTGGAACGGGACGTGCACCTCCGCCGGGAAGAGGGGCTGGGGGGGGGGGGGGGGCAAAGAGCTAGCGAGAGAAAAAGAGTCCGCCCCGGCCTGGGCGGGGGGAGGGGGCGGTGGCCGCCCCGCCCCGTCACGCGCCTTTGTGAGGGGGCGTCGGGGCCGGACCCCGGGGAGCGGTCGGTGCCGCCGGGGCGGGCAGCGCTGCCCTGTGTGGCTGTGGCGGGGACGAGCTGGCGGCTGTTCCCTCCGCTGACCAGGCCGCGGCCGCCGGGCCGCTCTGGGGCCGTTGCCCGAGCTCAGCGCTGAGAGGCCGACAGGGACCGAGGCCTCGGGAGGGCCGCTCGCTAACGCTTCCCGGGAGCCCGCCTGGCCTGGCCGGGCCTCAGCCCCGCGCATCCCCCGCGCCGGGACCCCCACACGGGCGCCTTTGTGCGCAGCCCAGCGCCTCAGGCCCGCCCGGCCCCTCTGGTGGCCGCTCCCCCCAGCACCGCTGGTTCGGGGAGGCCGCTCACTGCTGGGCCGCACCCGCCGCCCGGGCAGCCCCGTCCCAGCGGCGCGGGCCGCTCTTTACGCGCTCGCGGGGCCGCAGCGTCCGGGCCGTTAAACGGCCGCAGCGGCGGCGGCTGCACATGGGCCGCCGGCCCCTCGCAGCTCTGTTTACATGCGCGGAGGAATCCGCCACAGCTGACAGCCACCGCCAGCCGGCGCTTCTTTTTTTAAAGAGCCTCTCCGCTTGCCGCCATTGGCTGCGCCGCCGGCGCGTCACGGGGGGGCGGGGCCACGGGGCTCCGCGCGCCCGCATTGTCTGGGCCCGGCCCCGCGCGGCCGCCGCGAGCCCCGGGCGGCCCCGGGCCCTTTGTCCCGCGGGGGGGCCGGGCCGGGCCCATTGTCCTCCCGCCGCCCGGGGTGGGAGCGGAGAGCCCGTCCCACAGCCCCGGGGGGGCTCCCCCGCCGTTAACGGGGACAAGGGGGCTCCCCTAAGGGAACACAGCGGGGGGGCACGGTGAGGTATCGCTCCCCCGTTCACCGGGTCGGCGGGCGCCCCCCTCTCCCCCCCCCCCGCGCCGAGGGCTCCCGGTGCGGCGCCCCCGTCCCCCTGTGGTGCTGGGGGAGGGGCGGCCCCGCCGCCGCAGCAGCCGCTGCCGCACGTAGCGCACGTGCGTGCCCGGGAGGCCCCGCCCCCTCCCGGCCCCGCCCACCCGCCATTTGCCGCAGCTGGGGGGGGTGCGGGGAGGAGGAGACACGAGTGGGGGACACACGGGGGGACACCGGGACCTCCGGTGGGTTCCGGGGACACCCGAGGGGCTCAGGGCATAAAAGCGCCTTATTGTTGTTGGAGATCTCCGCACGCACCGGAAACCTTTGTGCTGCCACAGCCTCCAACTGAGTTAAAACTCTCGACTTCTAAGACAAACGCTCAGCGCTCATGGGGCAGTTTGTAATAAAACCGCCCTTAACGACCCAAAATTTTGAATAAAACGGGGAACGTTCACTAATTCGTGAATAAAGTGGTTGAAAAACTCCAAACACACAACAGCAGCTGGTGGTTCCGAGTCCCTCAGGTGGTTTAACCACTTGGAACGTTCCATGAGGTCTGTGTAATCCAGGTGAACGCTGTCCCCATGGAACGCTCAGAGGCAGGAGGAAGGTGAATAGAATAGATAAGAAATTATGTACAGAGTTCACTGCCAGTTTAAGACAATGAGCCTTATTCTCTGGAGAACGTGGGACACCCCTCATGACGGGAGAGACCTTGAGGTGCTGGAGAGAAGGGAACGGAGCTGGTGAGGGGCTGGAGCACAAGTGTGATGGGAGCGGTTGAGGGACCTGGGGGGTTCAGCTGGAGAACAGGAGCTGAGGGGAGACCTTCTGATCTCTGAACTGCCTGAAAGGAGCTTGGAGCCAGGGGGGTCGGGCTCTGCTCCCCAGGAACAAGCGCCAGGAGCAGAGGAAACGGCCTCAAGTTGCGCCAGGGGAGGTTGAGGTTGGATGTGGGAACAATTTCTTCCCCCAAGGGCTGTGGGGCATTGGAACAGGCTGCCCAGGGCAGTGCTGGAGTCACCATCCCTGGAGGGCTGGACAGACGGACATGAGGTTCTCAGGGACATGGGGCAGTGCCAGGGGTGGGGGAACGGTTGGACTCGATCTTGCATGCCTCTTCCAACCAAAACAATTCTATGAGAATCTGGGTACACAATGGGTGTCAGCACCGAGAGCCAAGCTCTGCTCACAGTCTCACCCTTGCAGGGACAGGCCAGTCCCAGGGCTCACACCACAGCATCACAGCATGGTTTGGGTTGGAGGGACATTCCCAGCTCCCCCAGTGCCCCCCCTGCCATGAGCAGGGACATCTTCACCAGCTCAGGTTGCTCAGAGCCCCGTCCAGCCTGGTCTGGGATGTCTCCAGGGATGGTTCATCTACCACCTCTCTGGCCAACCTGGGCCAGGCTCTCACCACCCTCAGGACCAACAATTTCTTCCTCATGTCCAGCCTGAATCTCCCTCCTTTAGTTTAAAACCATCACGCCTTGTCCTATCGCAACAGCCCCTGCTCAAAAGTCTGTCCCCATCTTTCTTATGGGCCCCTTTTAAGTCTGGAAAGGCCGCAATAAGGTCTCCTCGGAGCTTCTCTTCTCCAGCTGAACAACCCAACTCTCTCAGCCTGTCCCCCAGCAGAGCTGTTCCAGCCTCGGATCATTCCTGTGGCTCCTCTGGCCCCTCTCCAGCAGCTCCATGTGTGTCCTGTGCTGAGGACCCAGCACTGCAGGGGGTCTCACTCGGGTCAGGTTTTCGGGGTTCTCAGAGCACTGCAGATTTCTCAGCCATCCCTGAGCTCTAAGAGGCTCCTGCCTTTTCCTTGGCTGAATTCTATCGATAGTCGACAAGCAAATGAACCCACTTCCTTATACAAAAGCAGTAGCGAGTTTAGACAAATCTCAAGCCATATATATAAAAATACACCATATCTATTTTCCACTTTCATTTTACACCAGACCCTCCAGCATAAATCACCTAATACCACAATCTGGAGAGTGAACTAAGCTGCTTAATCACTTTGGAACAGCTGCTCTGCATCCCATCAGAACTCGAGGGTCTCTGGCGCAAAGGAGAACACTGTGGGCAACGCTCCTTTTGTGACTCCGGGCCTGAGAGCTTCTCTAAGAGTTTCAAGGATGCTTAAACAGTTTTTCTGGTGTACGACAAATCAAGTGTTTCTGGCAACGACTCCCTGAGGCCTCGTTCTGCCCGAGCTGAAAGGCCCGAGTTTAGCAGGACTGTTTCTGCTGATACAGCCACATACAAAGGCCTCCCACGGGAGTCTGATGGAAAAACACTCAAGACACAGACACTTTACCTGGAAGTTACGATGGAGGAGACAGAGCGCTCGCTACACAGTTCTAAAGGTGAGCGGAGCAGGGAGATGAAGAGCCAGGGGTGACAAGCAGGTGCCTGAAAGGGAGGGCAAGTGGCTCATGTCTGGATAAGACAGATTTAAGGTGAGCAGGAAGCCCTGGGGGGTCTGCACACCCCATCGGGCATCTTGTATTTGCACCTTGCTGCCTGCTAATGGAAACGCTCCATCCGCACAAACGCGTTCGCTCGCTGCCCGCTCTCGTGTCCTCCTCCTGCCGCAACATCTGCAGCGTTTGTTGTATCAGGGGATTAACGCTGCACGGCACCGCCTGGCTTGGAAATCAGCGGCTCTGGGTACCGTGATGAATTCCCCAAGTATTACAAGCAGCGCAAACTGCAGAAAGAAAAGGACATTGCACCCGGTTGGAATGAGAACGCAGACATTCCGCCTTTGTGGCTCAGCTGACTGTCATTAATTAAAACCTTTCATTAGATAGGCTTCAAGCCGGTTGTATTTGTTCGCAGGGAGCAGTTTCGGCGCTTGCTGCAGTTGGGTGTTCTCCCCACGGGACAGCAGCTGCAGACACCAAGAAATCAGGGAGCAGGTTGGGTGAGCAGTGCCAGCGCTCCCGACCCCCGGGCGCTCCTCACCGCCTCGGGGGTGCTTCCTCGGCACTTCACAGAATCACAGAATGGACTGGGTTGGAAAAGCCCTCAGAGATCATCCAGTCCAACCCTTGGTCCAACTCCAGTCCGTTTACTAGATCATGGCACTAAGTGCCATGTCCAACCTCAGTTTAAAAACCTCCAGGGCCGGTGAGTCCAGCACCTCCCTGGGCAGCCATTCCAATGCCTGACCACTCTCTCTGTAAAGAATTGCTTTCTAATCTCAGCCTAAACTTCCCCTGGCAGAGTTTAAGCCCATGGCCCCTTGTCCTATTGCTGATGCCTGGGAGAAGAGACCAATCCCACCTGGCTAGAACTTCCTCCCTTCTCGCTCGGTTGTGCCTCGTCCTGCGGAGCACCCGTCCATCACGTTCGCTGTCCCCTCACGCACAGCTTGATTCATGTACCGTTTGTTTGCAGGGAGTCCCAGCAACCTGTAGGATATTAGCTCATCCTATTTGGTGTTTTCTCAGATGGGAACCATACTGAACTTTGCTGCCTTTCTGCAGAGCCAGTGTCTGCATGGAGCACTTTGCTCACCAGGCCAACATTGACTCATATATCCAATTCAGACCCTGCAAAGATTAATATTTTGCCTTTTCATGTACATGCCCATGCTATCCCTAGACCACTTTTCCTTTTGAGACAGAGGCTGATAACTGGAATTACTCTCTTTGAACTGGATAAGGCGGCTTTAATTCAAACTGATCCTCGGTAACTTTGAACCGCAACCCATCTGTTCCCCGGCCCTCGCTGTGGATCCCAGCACAGAGAGCGCATCTTCCATCCCAGCAGCCGGGAACCTCTGAGGTTTAATCCTGTAGCGCAGCAAGAGCTTTTACTGGTGCTGGTTGCACCAGCCTGGGACAACAGGAACACCGAGAGGAGCTTTGGGAAAGAGCAGACAAGCTATCTGCACTTTGGGTATTGAAAATCTAACTGAACCCCTCCGGGGGGTCTGCAATCAACCATACTTAAAAGGTGCTAATATTACACAAGTTTCACTCCGGAATGAGCTAGAAGCGAACCAGGGGGATCCTGCCCATGAGAGTCCAGGTTTTAGACCATCATGTCCAGAGAGAGCATCAAATATAGAATTAACAGTCAGGGTTTTTACAAGTCACAGATAAGTGAAACTCCATTGAAGTCAAAGCACTCATTTAATCAGCAGAGAGACAGGCCTAATTAAAATACTACGTGTTTTGATGATCACAATACAGGGCAGGGAGGGAAATACGCTTAGCCGCTCAGCTCTTTAAGAAAATAGGTTCCTGGGAACAAACAGAATCTCTGACAGATCACACCAAACCAGTTTTCCTGGGCAAACAGCAGCCTGCACCAGCCTGCAGAGCAGCTTGACTTTCATCACCAAGGCTAGAAAAGGGCTTTACATCTTCCAGAAAGCTGCTCCCAGAGATGCTGATGCATGTCAGTCCTCGAGAAAAAGGACTGTTGGTAGAGCTGCCGCAATCTCAGGATCCTGGTTAGAAATATCCTGGATACACCAGGCTATGGGCAGTTTATAAGCACAGCTTCTGCTCACAGGCATCATAATGATTCTTGCTTTGATGCTACATACCCAGACTGTCTTATTGTGTCCTGAGTCTCAGCAGAAGCGTTGCGAGATGCACCATCGGTGCTTTGCTGGCAACTTTAGCTATGAGAGAAACTTTGGTTTCAACACATAGATCCCCGGTGTCTTTCCGCTTCCCTCCAGCAGCCACTGCCCCGCTCTGTGTCTCCGTGACGCCTTCGACACCCCGGGGAAGCCTCGCAAGCCCCACGAGCTCTTAACTCTTCCAACTGCCAGAGATGTCAGCTACAGGAAACCGTGAGAGGGGCCGTGCCGGGGGGGAGCAGGAAACCTGAGCCTGGCTTGCGGGCTGGAACCGAGCGGAGGACGGAAACCCCACAGCTGCGTACGGCACCGCGCGGGGGCCGCATCAACAGCCAGGTAAAAACAGCTGGCGAGCATGTGGGGGACTAAAATGTCACACCTCTGCTCAAATACAGACAGCCCCCTGCAGTTGTGCAACTGCCTCCAGCGTTACTTTATTAATAAAGTTCTTCAAAGCCCATACTCTGTCATTAGCTGCTATTAAAGGTTTAGTAAAGCCTTACTCCGAATCCTCGGCCAGACTGCCGTGCGGACCAGGATAAGCAAACCGCAGCCGTAGGAAGCGCAGGACGGCGGAGCCGAGGTGCCGTTTCACACGCTTCACTCTGGGGCGGCCGCTGACTCACGCTCAACAAATTTGGGTTGTGCCTCCTTGCTCTTCGGCATCGCTAATGGCAAATGGTGCAGAACCTGCTCCGGGCGGGACGTGCACAGGGTGGGATCCATCCGGTGGAGTGCGGAGGCCGACGAGGGACCGGTCATCGATGGAGCACTTGGCGAGGCTTTAAGGTTCAGTATCCTAAAGCAGGTGTCTAAAATAGGTCAGAGTAACCCTTACTTCTTTGCATTGTACAGGGAGCCTCGAGTTCAGCGCCAGAGCTCCATGCTTGGGAAAGCGAACCCCGCTCTGAAGCCCCGGCAACACAACAGAGCGACGTGGGAAATACAACTTGCCGCGATGTGTAAAACCAATGTGTATCTTTTTCTTAGAAAAACTATTTCGGAAAGGAAGACGCAGCTTTTCCACCCCTAACACCTTGGCTGCAGTGAAACAGAAAGTACCGTCAATTGGTCCCTCAAAGTATCTGAACTCAGCTGTGGTTTCTGCACAAGTGTAGAAGCAGCACTAAAAAAAACACCAAAAAACACCCAACAGCGGCAAAACAAAACACACACAACCTCAGAGGATGGTACCTCCGCTGTCACAAAGCGGCGATTGTTGCACCGCCACCGATAAACCACTGCCCTCCTCTCCACCACCGATAAACCACTGCCCTCCTCCCCACAACGGCTCCTACACAGGCCCAGGCGAGGGGGGAAGCTGGTTTAGCAGAAAGTGTTTAGTTAACAAATCTTGTTCCTAGTCAAGCTTCCCACCTCCACTATGTCTGAAATCCCCCTTGATTACCCAGACGTGCGCTCCAGGACCCACTTGCTTTTAAACACACAGCAGGAAACATTGAAGAGGCAATGAAGAGACTTCATGAGCTTGTGCAATGGGATTCGGGGGACCCTTGTGCTCGAGTGACCTGCAGCTGCATTCGGGATGGGTTTATGTTCAAATATACAGATACTGCCCAAACCCTCACCAACCCCACACTATTATCCAGGTTCCAAACAGCACTTAAAATACACTAAAAATTTATAGTCCAAGGCTGAAGAGACAAGGAGTCAGAATATACGAAAACTTGGCGTTTTAAGCCCCTGTCGTTCTTCAGTGATGAAGAGTCATGGGAAAACTGCATCCAGAAGGGCTCGAAACATGCAGAAATAGCGACAGGTTGCCCAGCTACATTGGAGAATGTGCAAGAGCTGCACGAATTAAAGCAGAGAAAATATTGCAGGCAAAGCTGATGACAAAGGTGACAATGTTAGCAAAGCAAAGGTGGTGAGAAGCTGCATGAATCACACAAGGCAGGCCGGTGCAGGGTCTGGTGGGTGGCACACAGGTTTAAAACCAGCTGGGGAGCCTGAAAGCATTCCAAGGGGAAAGGTTGTGATTAAACAAGCTGGCAATGGAGAGAACTGAGGAGCTCCACAGTCAATAAACCACCAGAATAAATCAGAACGCACCAAGTTCAGAGGGATTTTTGCAAGGTAAGCCTGGCTTATTGTGTTCGGACCATGCACAGCTCATGAAGATGATGTAGAGGTTTCTAAGTCTCCAACAGAACTTAGAGCATCTTTTGGGAGGAAGTACAAGGCTGAACAACAGAAAAGCTTCCAAGTGACAAGGACAACAGCAAGGATTGCTCTTGATCCGCCAGCACCTACAATTAGCAAAACAAATGGGTGTATCAGCACATGGGTGTTTTAGAGAAGTGTCTGTCATACACACATATGAGCATTTGATCAACTGAATCAAAAGTAAACAAGGTCTAAATCAAGACGCAGCCAAGCTGCCCCACTCAGCCTCATCAGGCAAATCGCACACATGCAGACACACTCACCAGACATTCAAATGCTTGTAGGCAGTGGAGATAACGAAGCCAGCACACATATGCTGTAATAGACAAAGCTGGAGCTTGAACACACTGTTGGTATCTGCAACAGCAGCGAACAAGTGACAAAACAGACAGAGAATTTGAAAACAGAGAGAGAAGATAAACACAACAAGGAAAACAAGAAACAGAAGAGGACTCTGCACAGAACTGCCAGGAATTGTTGCCTGAATTACGAGGGAAGTCACCGAGAAGGAAACTCCCCATTGCTGGGCGCCATATGGGCTTCCTGCAAGACATTAACACCATTTTCAAAAGCAATGGCAGAAGCTGTTCTATAAGCTACTTGGAGACGTGACTGGGACACTTCCATACATACGTGCACATGTTTTGCCTTCCATATAGACACTCTGTATAAGTTGTGAAGAACGAAGGCGGAAAGGCTTTTAGAGAACAGTCGAGCCCGTGGTTCAACAACAGTCCCCGCTCCAGCTGAGCCCACACTGAGCCATCCTCATTCAGAACAGCAAGAGAAAACTGCGTCCGTCCTCCTGCAAAAGGGGATAAGGGGTTTTGGCCAATAAAACAGAAAACATAGAGCTAGGGGCAGCATAAGAGCGAAAACACAACTGCATGGGTGAGAAGAGGGAGGCCTGGGTCAGGGATAGCCAGCGGTTAGGCTGGCTTAACAGCACCTACAAACTGAAAGTAACTTGGCATGGGACGCAGCGTTGATAACCGGTGCAGAATTGCCCAAGATCGACCCCGGCACCGCTGGCAAACAATGCCAGGCTCAAACGGGTCCATTAACACCCCTTGGAAACAATGCAGACGCAAGGCAGGTTCTACAGACTGGGTTTTGAAATAACTGAAAAGCCACAAAGATCCCTCCGTTCAGTATAACCCACTGATAAGGAGCTTTTGCAAGCAGCAATGACGCAAGACTGTGAAAGGCGTTTGACAGTTGTAGCTCCAACAAAAGGGCTCTAAAAGTGAGATGAAGACGCTGAAGGTCTCGGCATCCTTCTCGGAGAACACGGCCCGGGATTCATCGCTCGTTCGAAGCGCTGAAACGAGTCGCCCGCAGCAGCCGCCTCCGAAAAAGGACCATTGACAGCCAGTAACCTCAGAGTCTTTTAGAGAACTGCACAAAAATGACGTTAAAAGTGCAGCGTAAGAACAGATTCTCAAAGAGTCCGAGCCATTTTGGATGGAGGAAATTGTCCCAATTCAAGTCTCTAGGAGTTGAACGCACAGTCCTGGACTTGACACCTTAAGGCTTCGACAGGCACTTAGGAAATCCACTTAATTCTAACTTTACCATCTAGGATGGACAGAAGAAGCGCCCTGTCCCTGTTCTTTTTTTCCTCCTAATCCTCTTGGTCCTGCAGAAGATTCCCAGTGCACCTGTAGACAAGAGGTAACTCACTTTCAAGCATAACACTTGGAAAATGGTTCTTCCGCACCAACCGTAAGGCGCAGAGTTCAGGAGAGGTGTGAACTGCCCGGTCACCTCCCTCAACCATCTCTGTTCCAACCGCCCGAGTAGCAAAGCCGATGGATGTTTGAGCAGCAGGTAGAGACCAGTGATGGCACCTCACCGGGTCAGCCTCAAAATATATAGAGATGAGAGAAGCGCAGCTCTTCGGGAAGGGCTGGAAACAGGCCCTGCCCACAGTGTGACAGTGCTCAACATCACCAGCGCCTCCGAAAGGTGACAAAGCTGAAGCGGGAGAAACGCCGAACTAGTATTAATGCAACACATTTGGGATGGCCTTTCTGGAGCTCGCATTGTGTCCAGATGGACAGAAATTCCAGCCTGTTAAGTTGCCTTGAAAATCGTTTTCGGCTTCTCCATGGCCATCTGATGTCCTTGTAAAGTGGATCTCAGTATTCCTGCCTATGATCAAAACTCCTCCCCGCTTTTTGAAACCCACAAAGGCTGAAACCCGTGTTCTTCCCGGCCTCAAAACCCACTGAATTTTGCGGTTGACGTAACACAATTACTGTTGCACATATTGTGCCAATATTGACAGACCACTCGCACAAACAGTTGCCGGTATCCTATGGGAAGCCTGGGTTAGACCTTAGTGCAGAACCGAGCTCATCTCCTGGGCTGGAACACTCAATTTTCAAGAGACTAAGATGCATTTCCTTGCTCAGAGCGAGTAATTCACTTAAGAACTCCCAAGTTTTCCTGCGTTCTTAAAGATCTGTGTGAAATATTAGAAAAAACTATTTCCTAAATGTTTTCCAGACGCTCACACTTGGTATTTACAGCTGTTTTCTAGCAAGCATTTGAAAACAACTGAACTTTGTGCTCGAGCGCTCCAAGCTCTTGATGTGAACCATGAAAACCAAAGCAATGCCGCCGAGCAGCTGTGAAACACCCCTGGAAATGGACCGAGTTTGACACATCGCTGGGGAAACCAGACCCTGTCACAACTAAGAACATCTTTAAACAAGCTGATGTGTTCTGTGCCACATGAAGCTGGTGATGGAAAGTGGCATCCTCACAATGCCGACGGACAGACATCAGAAAGATGAAGAGACGGGGTTTTAACTGAAGCAGTTCACTGTTTCTTCCTTTATTCTTCTTTAATTCAGTCTCCTGGGATTTCTCAGCCTCTCATCAGCCAGCACCTCCGACACCTTCAGAGCAACATCATTTCTCCCACTTCATTAGGCTCTCATTCCTCCTCTCCGTTAACAGCCTGTCGAGACCACAAACCTTTAATCCTCTTGCCCAACTTTTACAAGAAATCTGCAGATCAAAGTCTTTGCGCGGTCGGGAGGTTACAGCCCTCCCTCCAGCACAGACCCAGACAGGACAGGATTCATCATTATCACCCTGCCAATACCCACCAAAAATCCCTACAGCGCTTCCAGGGCACTTCTGCCGTAGGATGGAGAATTGTTCCTCAGCTCTTTACTGCTGAATTTGTTTATAAGCCCAAGCCCTGTGTTCTTTTGGAGTAATTCCTTATAAACATGACATAAGGACTGGTGAGATCAGGAGTCACCTAATCCAGCATCTCATTCCTGACAGGAGCCTCAGTTCTCTTTCTCTGTGCTTACCCAACCGCCAGTAATTCACAAGATACATTTAGTCCTCTAGCTGAGTTTACTCACCAAACTTTTAAAGCTTCAAAAAGAAACTAATTCAAAGGTACAAACGCATTAAGCAAGAAAATCTGCAGCGCAATTTGCAACTTCAGTCGCTACAATACTTCAGCAAGTTGCGCAGGGAATAAACTGATGAAATTTAACAAGGGCAAGTGTAGAGTCCTGCATCTGGGCAGGAACAACCCCAGGTTCCAGTGTAAGTTGGGGAATGACCTATTAGAGAGCAGTGTAGGGGAAAGGGACCTGGGGGTCCTGGGGACAGCAGGGTGACCATGAGCCAGCACTGGGCCCTTGTGGCCAGGAAGCCAATGGTACCTGGGGTGGGTTAGAAGGGGGTGGTCAGTAGGTCAGAGAGGTTCTCCTGCCCCTCTGCTCTGCCCTGGGGAGACTACACCTGGAATATTGTGTCCAGTTGTGGCCCCTCAGTTCCAGCAGGACAGGGAACTGCTGGAGAGAGTCCAGCGTAGGGCAACGAAGGTGCTAAGGAAAGGCTGAGGGAGCTGGGGCTCTTTAGTTTGGAGAAGAGGAGACTGAGGGGGGACCTTATTAATGTTTGTAAATATATAAAGGGTGAGTGCCATGAGGATGGAGCCAGGCTCTTCTCGGTGGCAAACAATGATAGGACAAGGGGTAATGGGATCAAGCTGGAACACAAGAAGTTCCACTTAAATGTGAGAAGAAACTTGTTCCTGGTGAGGGTGGCAGAGCCTGGCCCAGGCTGCCCAGGGGGTTGTGGAGTCTCCTTCTGTGCAGACATTCCAACCCGCCTGGACATGTTCCTGTGTAACCTCATCTGGGTGTTCCTGCTCCATGGGGGGATTGGACTAGATGATCTTTTGAGGTCCCTTCCAATCCCAAACATACTGTGATACTGTGAAGGAAAGCAAAAAAGCTTATTAAAATAGCTCCGCGTTATAAATAGCGACAACTGCAATTTTGCTTTTGTGAAGCATCTCCTGCACAAAGGAAAACACGACCTTGTGCAAAGGCAAATAGTTTTATTTGGCAGAAACACAGGCACTTAAAGACCTCAGGGGAGATGCAGCGCTGCGTTTCAGATGGCAAGACCTTCACTGTTGCCGTGTTCGGGTGGGTTTGACTGAAAAGCGGCGTCGAGCACCCACGACACCGGCCTTGGGCTGGAGAACTCACTGCAGTGTGGGCAGGATGGCGACAGGAGGCCCAGGACCAGAGAACTCACCACAGTGTGAGCAGGATGGTGACAGGAGGCCCAGGACCAGAGAACTCACCATGGTGTGGGCAGGATGGCGACAGGAGGCCCAGGACCAGAGAACTCACCATGGTGTGAGCAGGATGGTGACAGGAGGCCCAGGACCAGAGAACTCACCATGGTGTGAGCAGGATGGCGACAGGAGGCCCAGGACCAGAGAACTCACCATGGTGTGAGCAGGATGGCAACAGGAGGCCCAGGACCAGAGAACTCACCGCAGTGCGGGCAGGATGGCGACAGGAGGCCCAGGACCAGAGAACTCACCATGGTGTGGGCAGGATGGCAACAGGAGGCCCAGGACCAGAGAACTCACCGCAGTGCGAGCAGGATGGCGACAGGAGGCCCAGGACCAGAGAACTCACCATGGTGTGAGCAGGATGGCGACAGGAGGCCCGGGACCAGAGAACTCACCATGGTGTGAGCAGGATGGCAACAGGAGGCCCAGGACCAGAGAACTCACTGCAGTGCGGGCAGGATGGCGACAGGAGGCCCAGGACCAGAGAACTCACTGCAGTGTGGGCAGGATGGCGACAGGAGGCCCAGGACCAGAGAACTCACTGCAGTGTGGGCAGGATGGCGACAGGAGGCCCAGGACCAGAGAACTCACCGCAGTGTGGGCAGGATGGTGACAGGAGGCCCAGGACCAGAGAACTCACCATGGTGTGAGCAGGATGGCGACAGGAGGCCCAGGACCAGAGAACTCAGCGCAGCGTGGGCAGGATGGCGACAGGAGGCCCAGGACCAGAGAACTCACCATGGTGTGGGCAGGATGGCGACAGGAGGCCCGGGACAGGGCAACCAAACCTCCATTTGCGTTTCCAGCAGCACACTGACCGAGTCATGAGTTGACACTGCGATTCCCTCAGCTCTTTCACTGCTTCCTCAATATTTTCACAGAAATCGTGCTAAGCTGCTCACGAGAAATCCTGAGTCCTCACTGCTACACTGTGGAGAAAGACAGAAGGTAAAGGTAGAGACACTTTAATGCCAAGTCACTGTATCCATATTTGTATTTTCCTAAAACACTGCCACCAGCAGTATAATTTGCTACCTTACCTCTACTTTTTCCACCAGAATAATGGAGTCACCCTGTTGTTTCTTGATGAACTTTCAATGACAGTCTCACTAACTCCTCCTGAGCACGTCCATGCTATTCAGCAGCGGGCTGCTGGTCAATGTTATCCGCAAGGTTTGAAGGATCCGAGGCACAAAAGCTCTTGCTGAATTTGATTGGAGAAAAAGCCACTCTACAGGGAGAAGGCGGCAGCACAGGCGGCTGTGTGCATGTTACCTATACCGCCCATAAAGCTAAGACAGATTTTTATCAGCCAGTTCCACTGTGGCGTGCTTACTATAGAAACGTACATAATTATATATATAATATAGACATTAACCCATTCAAAGGGATTCATATTGCTTATTCAGAGGGGAGAGTGGGTGGAGATCAGGTCCTGCTGCTCCGCACTGCCCTGGAATGGCACCAGAACCATCTTAGAGCAGATCTCGAGATAAGACGACCAATTCACAACCGAGTTCACAGCAACCGCCACGGGCCCCAGCTCACTTCCTCCGCCTCCACCCGCTGAGTCACAGCGCTCCTTCCGTACCAGGTGACAGCTCTTAATTGCCAAGCTCGATACTGGAGAAAGCTGTGTCACCGCACAGGTAAAGATATATTTAGTTACCCTGAGATAATACCTGCACTTCCGCCAAGCCAACAGGCACACGGCTTTTCAAAGCAGATCTACGGAGATTTCTTCCCAAATAAAACACGCGTTTGAAGTTTAGAATTAAAGAAAGGCTTGTGGAGTGTAAAGAAAGCGTTTTCTTTTAAGCGACAGATAATAACCTCAACAAGTTTCAGATATTCGCTTGCACGCTCACATTTTAATCCAGTGTAGGGTGTCTTGCGTGTTTCAGGAAACAGATTAACCACCCATTTGTTAATTCAACCGTACAGCCAGTAAGTATAGCATGGTTAAGGATTCCTGCTGAAGCAAGAGCAGCTCGAGCAGGATTTTCCTGCTGTAATTATCTTGGTTTCATATCTGAGAAAAACATCTCGGCTCAGTGTGCAGATGCCTACGCTGGGAGCCAACTGCCCACCAACACAAGAGCGTTTCTTAACGCTAATATCAAGAAAATCTGAGTATGATGTAGACTGAGAACGCATAGTTTATTTCCAGCACCAGTCCCATGGCCAACGAGTGACACAGCATCTCCTGTCGCACCCTCCGCCAGCGGCCGCTCGGCGTGTTTCAGCTGAGCACCTTTGCAAAGCAGCACTACATGTCGTTTTTAAAAATTAAAAGCATAATGCATCTCAAATCTAATGCCGACCCTGAACGCGATTCCCTTGTCGGTCCAGGTTTCTCCAAGAGCTCGGCATTCAATATGCAGAAGCCTTTTCCGAGGGCGCTGGAGCGCTGTGTCCTGCACAGACCCATCGTTGTACATGCCCAGATAGAACAGTTTGACACGCTGCAAACCAATTCCCATCACATAAGCAGCAGCAGCGTTCTAAATAAGGGTAATCCCCTAAAAAAACCCAGACAATATCAGCAGGAAACAAAGCGTGCCAGCCTCAAATAAGATGAAGAATCCCAGAGAGAAGAGGCAAATCATCGCTAGAAGATCACACTGAAGGCCGGTTCAGAAATCCACTCCTGCACAACCCCCATACACAACTTCTAAAGGAAACCACGGTGCTTTCGGCCACACAACGTTCTTCATGATCTGCTGGTATTGTAGCACTAGGTTTCGCACTGAAGATCTAGACACCCGCAAGGCATCAAACAGCCCTTTGCATATTCCTCCTGTGGGCACTGCCTTTACATTAAAAATCAGAATGCGTGCACTGAAACAGTCAGTCTGACTGCAGCGAGTGTGACTGTCTCTTGGGCTGTGCCCAGCACATTTGCTTAATCATCCAGTAAGCAGGAAAATAAGTTATTCAACAGGACTTGAAGTTCTCTACACTTATGTCTACCCTTGAACATAAAACAGAAGCAAATGAGAAACTCGCTGAAACATCAGACATGCTCAGCTACACTGAATGGCAGGAGATGCGACTGACACAGATCTGTATATTCTGCGTAAGACCATGGCCAACAAGACAGTCCAGGGTGCTCATCTGGGTTATAAAGCCTGGAGATTGTTCTCCCCCTCTACATAGAATTAGTGACTTTTATATCCAAGAAGTCAGATTAATTTCAAATCAGATTGACTCAACCCAATGGCCACAAGAACACACGCAGTAATTCAGGACATGTTTTCAGCCTAAGGAAATTACTGGTCAGCCCTTGCAGACCGGGCTGTTCTGTTAGACCCCCGAACAACAGCAGCCTGTTAATCCAAATTAAAAACAACACCCCATTTCAGTAGAAAAAAAGTGCATCCAAGGCACAGTTAACACAGTGGGGTTAGGGAAAGAGTCCCAATTTATGAGCTGATGTCAAATCCTGCAGCATCACCAGAGCACCGTAGGTTTCCCACACAGGCATTTGGGCACTTTTCATACTGCAGCCAAGACTCCTGCTGAGCAGGTCTGTGCATCCTCCTCAGCTAACACAGGCCGCAGGGCTTGCCCTGAGTCATGCTCTGCTATTAAATCAGGAAGAGTATAAATACGGTTCAAATAGGACAGGGAGGAATTCTCCAGCTCAGATCTAGTCTTGGAGTCAGACTTGGGTATCTTATAATCACACGGTTTTCAGTCAGCATCTTAACATATTTGCCTATTGCACCTTGGCTGCTTCTGTGGGAGAGATTCCCCAGAGACACCAGCTTAGCAACAGGTTCTGTGGTTTGTGGATCGCTGCCCTGTGTCCCCAGGCCCCCACGCAGCCCAGGTAGGAGCTTTCAGACAGAGGCTGCTGCCCACATGAAGATAACCTGATTAGCCAAATCCTCTCCTGTTACATCAGCTCACACAGGAGGATGTTCTAATTTGCATACTTGAACCTAGGGACTAATTATTTCTGCAAAACAATTAGTTTTAGGGAAAACTAGTGTTTAATCCTGGCCAGCTAACCCAGAGAGTTTGCTCCGGACAGCTTCAGGCCATGGGCTGACTCCACACAGCCAGCAGAGGAACCGCAGCTGCTTTGTGTGAGGACAACAACAGAGAAGCAGCAGGTTCCTCACACCCTTTACTGACATCTCTTCCAGGCTACAGCATCACTAAGACACTGACCCATGCTAATTCTAAGAGAAAACTCACCCAAATGGCCTCTGGTTTTAAAGGTGTTGCATCTTTTCTTAAGGGTAATACAAAGTTAGTTCCTGTTGCCTCTTGTTACACCAGCTTTGGAGCCTTGAAAAACGTGTAGTTAACTAATCTGCCACCAAAAGCTCAAGCATATTCTAGTTTTGTATTCTGGGGGAAAATAGGCACTATTAGCTCTTCAAGTAGCAATGTTTTAAGGACAAGAACTTATCTAACTGTGGCATGAATATTTTATTCAGTTATCTTTCTCAAATAAATTCTATCTCCTGGACTACTGACTACTTGCATATAGTTAATGAACACAGTCTTTGGACACTATCAATTGTCTTGAATTACAAAGTTTATTCCAATTATTTGACATGATTTACACCGCTACTGAAGAGGCAGTAAGATGGCAAAGACTTGCAATTCACTTTGCTGTATTTAATATTCTTCACCTTCATCTTCTCCATCCACTGAGTCTGTGCCCACTTCTTCATAATCTTTCTCAAGCGCAGCCAAATCTTCCCGAGCCTCTGAGAACTCCCCCTCCTCCATCCCTTCTCCGACATACCAGTGAACAAAGGCCCGTTTGGCATACATCAGATCAAACTTGTGGTCCAGACGAGCCCACGCCTCAGCGATGGCCGTGGTGTTGCTCAGCATACACACCGCCCGCTGCACTTTGGCCAGGTCGCCACCAGGAACCACCGTGGGTGGCTGGTAGTTGATGCCAACCTGTGTGAAGAGCAGAAGAGACCATGAGGTTTTTCTAAAGTGTTTCACAGGCACTATAATCAAAGGAGTCCTCGTTAATGTTTATAAATATGGAAAGGGGGAGTGTCAGGAGGATGGAGCCAGGCTCTTCTCGGTGACAACCAGTGATAGAACAAGGGGCAATGGGTTCAAACTGGAACACAGGAGGTTCCAGTTAAATGTGAGAAGAAACTTGTTCCTGGTGAGGGTGGCAGAGCCTGGCCCAGGCTGCCCAGGGGGGTTGTGGAGTCTCCTTCTGTGCAGACATTCCAACCCGCCTGGACACCTTCCTGTGTAACCTCATCTGGGTGTTCCTGCTCCATGGGGGGATTGGACTCTATCTTTCAAGGTCCCTTCCAATCCCTGACATTGTGATTCTGTGAGTCAGTAGCTGAATGTATTTCACTCAGCTCTGTATAAGAACATAAGTCTCAATTTCTCAAAATACAAATCAGGTACCTCCACGACATCTTAATGAGAAAACATCCTTCACAAGCCCATGACAGTGAATAAGAAATCTATTAAAAAAATCATGATGTAACAGACTTGCCTTAAAACCAGTAGGGCACCAGTCCACAAACTGGATCGTGCGCTTGGTTTTGATAGCGGCGATAGCAGCGTTGACATCCTTGGGGACGACGTCCCCGCGGTACAGCATACAACAGGCCATGTACTTGCCATGGCGAGGGTCACACTTCACCATCTGGTTGGAGGGCTCAAAGCAAGCATTGGTTATCTCGGCCACAGAGAGCTGCTCATGATAGGCTTTCTCTGCCGAAATAATCGGAGAATACGTTACCAATGGGAAGTGGATACGAGGGTAAGGCACCAGGTTAGTCTGAAATTCAGTAAGATCCACGTTCAAGGCACCATCAAATCTGAGGGAAGCAGTAATAGAAGAGACTATCTGACCAATGAGGCGGTTGAGGTTGGTGTAGGTCGGGCGTTCAATGTCCAGGTTCCTACAGCAAATATCATAGATGGCCTCATTGTCAACCATAAAGGCACAGTCGGAATGCTCCAGCGTGGTGTGGGTGGTCAGGATGGAGTTGTACGGCTCAACAACCGCTGTCGAGACCTGGGGCGCAGGGTAGATGGCAAATTCCAACTTGGATTTTTTCCCATAGTCAACTGACAGACGCTCCATCAGCAGCGAAGTAAAACCCGAGCCAGTGCCGCCCCCAAAGCTGTGGAAGATCAGGAAACCCTGCAAGCCGGTGCATTGATCAGACTGCAAGAGAAAACGTGTGTTAAAGCCATCGTGTAGACATTAAGAATCCCAAAACAAGCTCGAGAAAGACAACTCTGAATTCTGACACATGGCAACAGTTCAGGCTTCAGGGAAATAACACTGAATTGGATTCATTCGCTGATAATCAAGGAGATGTCCCATGAAAACCACTGTATTCTTGGCTCTTTCATGCCCCCTACATATCAGAAGGTGACCTCTCTGCTTCAGATTACTACCTCAAGACTTCCCCTGCCCCCAATTCTCACACCAAGGTCATTAACAACGACCAGGAAAAGAAATAACATTCAAAGCACTGCAGACCATCCATCCCTTATACCAATTTAACATTCTCTGCCTGCACAGAACCTGAGCGATCCCCTGTCCCAGAACTACCGCTAATCCTGTAAGAATTGCGAGCACGTATCTCAGCTCAGGGAGGCGAGCTGTCAAAATGTATTACAGCACCATTCCGGTTTGGTGTCCTCAGGTGAAGAAACCAGTCTGCTTTGTCCTCAGAATGCAGCGCCACATGATGCTCAGCTTGATTCCCAGGACTGACAGCACTTCTCTTATAAGGAGAAATTACGACCGTATTTTTCAGGTCAAAGTACAGCCTGCTGCAAACTTATCTTGGCTTTAATTAGAGACAGTTGCAGCCAAGTGTTGAGAATAGTACCAGTTTTGATCTGCAAAAGGTGGACTTTTCAGGAAGACTTGTTTAGCATTTCATATTAAAGCACTAGAAGTATACCTGAGCTTTTTAGTGCAATGAGGATTCCTTTGTGACACAGATTAAGTCAAGTACATGCTTAGCAGCCCTAAAGAGGGAACTAACCTGCCATCTTCATAAATTTGTCACATGATCAAAGTACCAGGGAGCCTGAAACATCCCAACTTACTGGTATTTATTCCTTTTCTACCATTATTACCATAAAATTAGTTCAGAAGTTATAACAGTGGGAAATTCAAACAAGTCTAAACCCCAGAAGTAAACACTCCTATTTAAATCTCCTTGCAAGAGCCCCAGCCAGAGATGAACCCTTTTCCAGCAGGAACTATGCAAGTTAATTCTCAGTCCTGGCTTTTGGGCACATCATCAGCCTTGTAGGCCACTTAAAAGTCATATCTGACAGGAATAATCCAACCATTCTCAGCTGGCTAAGGCTAAAAACAGATGCAAACAAAATCCACAGATTCTCCTACCATGGAATAAATTAAAGCGCAATTCATAGGGCTATATATTTTTGATAACCTCATTTCCAAATCCTGTAAAACAGGATAAAGATGTTTAAGAGCCTTCGGTGAAGAAAAGTCTTACCAGTTTCCTGATACGCTCTAGAACTAGATCAATTATCTCCTTCCCAACTGTGTAATGACCTCGAGCGTAGTTATTTGCCGCATCTTCTTTACCAGATATCAGTTGTTCAGGATGGAAGAGTTGCTTGTACGTCCCATTCCTAACTTCATCTGGGGAGACAAGAAGAATCAGTTATAAGAAGCTAGTTTATGTAGACCAGGTTTTTCAAACTCCTGAGGGTGTCCAGAATAAGAGACCTAAACCCTTAGGGAGAAAAAGCAGCTTGATTTCTACCTATGAACAGGCAACTGTACTTAGTACAGTCTAAATGAGTACCCAAGAAAAATGAAGCTACTGCTTAAGAAACTGTCCCATTTTATATGTCTAAATTTTTGGCCTGCCAGAGTAATTTAAAACTGAACTGTAGCAGCAGAATCATTCTTCCACAGTTTAGGACAAGTTAAGGCCAACCGTGCAGATCAGCATTTGAAATAATGCTTTTCCCCCTTATTTTCCACCCCTCATTGCTTCTGCAGCTGTGGGCAGAGCCTGCACTGCTCACCTGTCCCCTCCTTTGCCTTAATTGTACTTTCTGCCAAGGTTAGAGAAGATGGTTCAAAAGGAACAGGATGCAGACAAAATCCACAGATTCTCCTACCGTGGAATAAATTAAAGCGCAATTCATAGGGCTATGTATTTTTGATAACCTAATTTCCAAATCCTGTAAAACAGGATAAAGATCTTTAAGAGCCTTCAGTGAAGAAAAGTCTTACCAGTTTCCTGATACACTAGAACTTGTAGATCTAGTTCTTGTAGCTTTCTCTCTTGTAGAAATATCCTGTTATTCAACTATTGAGCTTACAGCACAACTGGCTGTGTTATAAGGAAACAGCGAATGAACACAGCATTCACCCACTAGCTGCAGATTGGAGAATGATTTACAGTTATTATCTCCACCAGTTATCAGAAATATGCACTTACATCTAGCGGACTAAAGCTCCATCCTACCACAAAGGTACAAAGATGCTCAGCAAAGCTTTGTCTCTGGTTTAGCCCAAGCCACTCTTGAGTTGTATGCTAAAACAGTTCTGCATCCTTTAATTAAAACCAGGTGGAAAGCAAAGAGCTTTATTAACTACAGATGAAGCTGCCTGTTTGCATATATTCTTTTTTAATCTGAAAAAGAGCAAGACAAAGATAAACAGAATTTGAGATTTCAAACTACAGTTACTATCTGAAGCAATTTGGAGTGGCCAGCTACCACTGCAGTTTGCAATCCAATACTCTAAAGTTATTTTCCAAGCCTCACAAAACTAAAAACAATTTGGAGAAGTCTACCATTCAAAATATCGATGTTTTCAAGATTTTCTGCATTATCAGTCCACGTTATGAAGGAGAAATATTGTTAGAAGGGTAAAATATAGAACCTAAAGTAAAAGATAGCTGGTAGGGGCAACATGATGGTCCTGGAGAAGATGGTCTGGAGGGTTCAGAAATCGCTGGTGCACACACATGGCAGCTGCTGTATGCACAATAGACTTAGTTTATTGTCAAACACAGTGCAGACGGACACGCTGCGTGAATGGGAAGAACCATGCCAGTCCTACCCAGGAAACTGGATCCGTGATTTTCAAACAAGCAAGGCCAGTCCCTAGAAAGGCACATGATGTAACCTTTAACAAAGAGCCATAACCCTTTCAGTATTACCAAGGATTTCATAAGAAACTTTTGCCCATCTCCCCATGCTACACTTGCA
Organism: Columba livia; assembly: GCF_036013475.1. Lineage (NCBI taxonomy): Eukaryota > Metazoa > Chordata > Aves > Columbiformes > Columbidae > Columba > Columba livia. The sequence continues at coordinate 1,705,287 of NC_088623.1, read as the reverse complement.
TCATTCACAAGTGCTGGAACCTTTCACCATTTGTCCCCAGAGGCAAAGCAAGAGCTTTGCCACCTGCTTTTCCTCACCTCATTTCTCAGCCTTTTCTGGTTGTTTAGAGCCACCACCTGGTGAGCAGCAGAGGAAGCAACAGCCATGGGGCTCAAGAAAACAGCCAGACCTGCAACAGCTCCTGGGAATATCAGTGTATTGTCAAGAGCACTTTGGCTCATCTCAAAGTTATCAGTCCAGCGCTCCCACCCTGAGCTGCCCCCCTGCAGAGGTTCAGTCTGCTGCATTAGGCACAGAAAGTGCTTTGGGGTGTTGCAATAAGTCGCAAGGAACCCATACTTTGGGTACATACAAGTAGCCTAAGCCTATTCTCTCATCCCCCCTTCCCAACTCCATGTATTGCAGAAAGATGAAGACAGTGACTGCACAAGCACCACAAATCTCTTCTGTGAGAGTCCCAAATGTCTCCTAAAGGCAACACAGCCCCAGAACTGGCTCCAGCAGAATTACTTCAGGCACACACCAGCAGGAAAAGAGAAGCGATCATGCCACTCTACTCAGCACTGGTGAGGCCTCACCTTGAATCCTGGGGCTAGCTTGGGCCCCTCATCATAAGGACGTTAAGGTGCTGGAGAGTGCAGAGGAGGTGGTTAAGCTGGTGAGGGGCTGGAGCACAAGTGTGATGGAGCGGCTGCGGGATGTGGGGGGTTCAGCTGGAGAACAGGAGCTGAGGGGAGACCTTCTGATCTCTGAACTGCCTGAAAGGAGCTTGGAGCCAGGGGGGTCGGGCTCTGCTCCCCAGGAACAAGCGCCAGGAGCAGAGGAAACGGCCTCAAGTTGCACCAGGGGAGGTTGAGGTTGGATGTGGGGAACAATTTCTTCCCCAAAGGGCTGTGGGGCATTGGAACAGGCTGCCCAGGGCAGTGCTGGAGTCACCATCCCTGGAGGGTTGGACAGACAGAGGTGGGGTTCTCAGGGACATGGTTTAGTGCTACAGATAGGTTAGGTTATGGTTGGACTCAGTCCTGAGGGTCTCTTCCAACTGAAGTGAATGTCGATTCTAAAACCAAGGTGTGTGACACAAGGCACAAGGCCTTGAAACTGTGGAGCTCACCCTGGCAGTGCAGCCAACACCACATAACATGGGACTGATGTGTGGGATCACATCTGAACACCACAAGCCAGCATTGCCAAAGCTTGGGATACAACTGATTTTCAGGATAAGGCAGCAGGAAGGCGAAGTGCATGTTTAGAAGTCTCTGAATTCAGGCTAGCGATTCAGACTCATTTCTGCAAGCACTAGTGAAGCTACAGAGAGCAGCAGATTTTTTTTTTGAAAGCACAGGAATAATTCTAAGGTAGGAAAAGAATTCTGCTTAATGATACATATCACATCTGTTTAAAAAGTTCCTCTTGACTGCTGTACACATTATGCCATATTGTTTCAAGAGGTTATAACTAGTTCCTTGCATAGCAAAAGCATGAGGCATGTTCAAAAGACTCATTTATTTCCACAGGCTGGCAGAAGGTAATACTTAAATACTTTAGAGTTCTGGAGTGCACATCTGGCCAGTCTCAGTGAACATAAAATCAAGTATTTTCCATCACTAGGAAGACGCAGGCAAGCTTCACACTGTAAAAATTTAAAGCATTTTGCAGGAGTAGAGAAATGGATCCTTTAGTCCAAAAAAAAAAAGTGTGAGTTAAATCAAATCCTACAGCATGTTCTACAGTCCCTCACACAGGTCACTGTATTTACCTATTACTGCTGGTTCAAGGTCCACAAACACAGCACGAGGGACGTGTTTTCCTGCACTGGTCTCACTGAAGAATGTGTTAAAGGAATCGTCCCCTCCACCAATGGTTTTGTCGCTGGGCATGGTGCCGTTGGGCTGGATGCCGTGCTCCAGGCAGTACAGCTCCCAGCAGGCATTGCCGATCTGCACTCCGGCTTGACCAACATGGACTGAGATGCACTCGCGCTGCATGGAGGAAAAAAACTGGATCACTCAGCAGAAACAGCAGTTTCCTTGTTTAAAAAACATTTAGCACACACAGCTTGAACTCCCATGCTGTAAAGCTATTAAAACATTGGTCTTATTGTCTTGGTGTTAGGGGCATTTGGCAGAAAATACAACAGGACACAAAAGCCTCTTTCAGTCGCCGTCCAGTTCCACCTAGAAAGACCCTTTTAGACATTGTCATTTTTACAGACGCATTCTGCCTTCTTGTTCCTATCCTCAACCAGGCAGTTGAGTTTGATCAACTCTTCCAAATCCTTCAGTCAACTTCCCTCTTCATAACAAACACTGAAGATAGAAAAGCTGATGACTAACCTGTCAGTGGCCTAAGTGTCCCAAAAACCTCCACCCCAGGAGCCACATGGGCACAGCCGCTAGAGGGAGGGAGACCCTCCGCAAGATCCAGGGTGATTTTGTTTGTTAGGCATAAAATGAGGGGAAAAAAATATCTCCTGATTACTTTGGAGATCTTTGCCCTTCTGTAAGAAAGTTTTCACCTAACAAAGCCCTTAGTAACACTTGATAAATACAGAACATCAGGCCTCACGCCACACTGCTGCATGCAAAGTACTAAACTCCTTAACACTAGACCAAACTCTTCCTCATTTAAGCTACACAGAAAATAGCTCATGTCAGCAAAAGCACCTATTGACACCAATTTATGGATTCCCAAGTTGCTTTTGATGTCCAGAGTGTAAACCCAACTTCATTAGTATTTCAGCATAGCATTTTCACAGAATCACAGAATCAACTGGGTTGGAAAAGCCCTCAGAGATCATCCAGTCCAACCCTTGGTCCAACTCCAGTCCGTTTACTAGATCATGGCACTAAGTGCCATGTCCAATCTCAGTTTAAAAACCTCCAGGGCCGGTGAGTCCAGCACCTCCCTGAGCAGCCATTCCAATGCCTGACCACTCTCTCTGTAAAGAATTTCTTTCTAATATCCAGCCTAAATTTCCCCTGGTAGAGTTTAAGCTCATGCCCCCTTGTCCTATTGCTGATGCCTGGGAGAAGAGACCAATCCCACCTGGCTAGAACTGCCCTTCAGGTAGTTCTAGAGAGTGCTGAGCTCAGCTCTAAGCCTCCTCTTCTCCAGACTAAACAAGCCCAGCTCCCTCAGCCTCTCCCCATGGTTCTTGTGCTCAAGTCCCTTCCCCAGTCTTGTTGCTCTTCTCTGGACCCGCTCCAGCACTTCAATCTCTTTCCTGAGCTGAGGGGCCCAGAACTGAACACAACACTCCAGGTGTGGCCTCCCCAATGCAGAGCACAGGGGAAGGATCACTGCCCTTGTCCTGCTGACCACGCTCGTTTGGATACAGGACAGGATACCATTGGCCTTCTTGGCCACCTGGGCACACTGTTGGCTCATGTTGAGCTTCCTGTCCGTTAGTCCCCCAGGTCCCTTTCTGCCTGACTGCTCTCCAGCCACTCTGCACCCAGCCTGGAGCGCTGCAGGGGGTTGTTGTGGCCAAAGTGCAGCACCCGGCATTTGGCCTTATTGAACTTCATCCCATTGGAATCAGCCCATTTTTCCATTTTGAATATGAAAAGCCAAACCACAACGGACCTATCTCCAAACTCCTGGCCCTTCTGTGTAGGAGAGTTTTGAATAACAGTCATGTTTAACTATGTTCAGACCAGAGGTGCTGGACACTGAACAGGCTCCCCAGGGAGGTATCACAGCCCAACCTGACAGTGTTCAACAAGAGACAATGTCCTCAGACACACGGGGTGACCTGTGGGGTGTCCTGTGCAGGGACGGGAGTTGGACTCCATGATCCTGTGGGTCCCTCCCAGCTCAGGACACTCCATGGTTCTCTCTGCAACCAGCCTTACTCGGAGCCGCTGTCACTCCACCCCTCTCCACAGCCACTGCTCTTTCCATCTCCAGGCCCAAGCGCTGGGCTCAGCGATGTACTGCAATGGTAGAGGAGAACCAACCTTCACATTGTGCAAAGGGCAACAGAAAAAGCAGCTCCAGCACACAGCCCAACAAGACTGCACTGTCAGGACAAGCCAGGCTACAGCAGTGAATTAGGCCACTTCATTCTTCAAGGAAAGCAGGAGGCCAGACTGTGAGTCACCTGTACAGTGAGAAGACAAAGTCTAGAGCCACATCATTTTGGTTTGAAGCTTCATCTCTATTGAGGTTTACCAGTGATCTAAGCCTTGTTAGAAAAGCCCCTAAGCAGCTGGGGAAGGTCACTAAAAAGAAACATGTAGGGGTTAGCAAGTCTAACCAAGGTGAACACATGGAACACAGACTACGTATGAGCTTTCCAGCACCAAAGGAACTAACACCGCTACTTCAGACTACACAGAGCAACAACCAGCCACGTTCTGCAGAGAAAATGTAAGTCTTTGAAAGTACAGTTTGGGCAATGCAGCCACAAACCAGGTCCTACAGGTGCAATGTTAAAGGAATTACATGGATACCTTGACAAAGTTCAGCACTTAGGGCAGAGTAACTCCCCACATCAGCACAAAGAAGCAATTAATGGAGATGCAGCCCTGCTGAAAAGATTCTGGGGGTTACCACAGGAACTGTCCTGGCTGTTCAACATTCTCATCTGCAATAACACAATCAACGTGCCAGGCTACAAGAGGAGAACTCTTACAGTACCAAGAGTACTGAAGAACAGAACAAAATCTGAGCCTTGAAAGTATAATCTCCAAGTTGTAAAGACATGCAAGAGAACTGTTGCACATTACAGCTCCAGGCCTTTACACATCGCTGATGGAAGGCTCGTGGTTAGTAAGGTTTAAATACATATTACAGACAGCACTCTTAAGTGCAGTATTCAAAGCCACAAGTCAGGACACAGAAACCTTAAGTAATTAACACCAAATATCTCCACCCCTTACATATGCTATTTTCAAGCATAGGACCAGATTCAGGGAAAACTTCCAGAGAACTTTCCCAGCACAACCTGAACCTCTCCAGCCTCTGTCACCTTATCTGCTGTTGCTATAGGATGTGCTCCAGCTTAAGACCACTGGTTTGTGTTCTGTAATGCCCTTTCAGTAGCTGTAGATCACTCCTGGGGGGCCCCTTTCCACACTCTTGGTGAGGCTGAAGAAACCCAGCTCACCATCATCCAGGTGGATCGAGCTCTGGGTCCTCAGCACTGCCCAGCACAGTATTTCAGGCACAACTTCATCTGTGTGAAGCTGATGGAAAGCCAGGTTTCATCAGAATGGCTGTCCCAGCTCACACCAAGTTCAACAACATAGCACAGTGAGGAGCGTGGTTCCCTTAGGATGAAACTCAAGGGAATTTGCATCCTTTGCAGATGCGAGGAACTGCATTAATGGACTTGATTAGGCTTAATTTTTTAAAAAAGTGACCACAAACAGCCCCTCATAGAAGAGCAAGAACAAGATAAGGGCAATACTATACCCCTCCAATGTTCTAACTTGTAACCATTTTCAACAAATGTTTCCCACACATTGACAACCTTAGAGATACAGTCTGCTACATTTTTAAAATCCACATAACCTTCTGACACCCACAATCTCTTTCCAAAGAGAGACAGATGGGGCAAACACCCACACAAGCAGGCGCTCCCGCTGTCCCGTCTGCAGCTGACAGCTCCCACGTGTTGTGCCCACAGCTGGACTCTGTCCTCTCACCGTGTCCCAATCTTTTATCGCACCTTCCAGATATTCCTTCAGCCTGACTCCCAGCTCACAAGGTCACTCCACATCAGCTTTATTGCCCAGCCAGTCTCACAAAGTCCTTCAGGAAATCTCCACCACCAGCCCCTTCTGCCAAACCCCTCACCCCACAGGTGGCACCTGACAGGGACCAGCAAAAGCTGCACAGAACCCCAGAGTGTCAGGGGTTGAAGGGCCCTGGAAAACTCATCCAGTGCAATCCCCCCATGGAGCAGGAACACCCAGATGAGGTTACACAGGAAGGTGTCCAGGCGGGTTGGAATGTCTGCACAGAAGGAGACTCCACAACCCCCTGGGCAGCCTGGGCCAGGCTCTGCCACCCTCACCGGGAACAAGTTTCTTCTCAAATTTAAATGGAACCTCCTGTGTTCCAGTTTGAACCCATTGCCCCTTGACTTCTCATTGGTTGTCAATGAGACAACGCTGCAGCACCCAGCGCGATGGCTCCTCTGCCACCCCCGCTCCCACCCCCCCCCAAGGAGGATTTTTTCTCCTCCCTGTTTTTATTCAGCCTTTCCCCTGAGAGCGGCCCCGCCGCTCAACCGCCTCACACGCCCCGTACACCCTGTTCCGGGGCCCTGGACCGTGCGAGCCCGTGCGGGTCACTGTGCCCGGGGTCACCTCTGCGGGAGCCGCCACCGCAGCACCGGCCGGGGCTGAGGGTCCCTCCGCCGGGTAGAGCCGCCCGCCGCGGGCCGCCATGTTCTCGGAGCGGCCACCACCATTTTGGGACGCGGCACCGCGAATGCCCATCGGGGCGGTGCAGCTCGGGCCCCGCCGGTGAGCGCGGGCCGGCGCGGTGCCCGTCCCGCCGGTCCCTCCTCTCCCGCCGCTGGCCGGACCCGCGCTTCCCGCCCCGCATCCCCCCCTCAGCATGCGGAGCTGCGCCGGAGCACCCCTCCCCCGGTGCCCTCACCATGGTTCCGGCCGGCGGGCAGCGCTGGGGGCAGCAGACGCGCTACGGGTCTGGGCAGCACCGCGAAAGCGGGCGGCCTGCCCCGGCCCGAGTTATATATATGGCAGGGGGCGGTGCAGATGGCTCTCTGCGCCTTGCTCATTGGCTGTAACTCGCCTGGAGGCGTCACTTCCCCGCGGCGCTATTGGGTGTTTGCACATCAAGACCGTCTGCTCTCCCAATGAGGCCCGGCGGCGGCCACATGAAATGCGCCCGACTGTGCGCCATTGGATCGCAGATATGAATTTCACCTTCCTGAGCTAGCTATTGGTTGATTCGTAACCAGGGGCGGGGAGGAGGCGGGGCTTAGCCTTCCCGCCAACGGAGATAACACCTCCCTCCTCAGACCCGGGCTCCCGTCGGTGCCGTCGCAGTACCCCTGCAGTATCCCCGCGCCCTCGGGGCCCTCGTCTGAGGGGGAACACTGAGATACGGTCAAATCTTTACATTTTCCCTCCAGAGAGGGCGGGCACGGCTCCATTGCCCAGTTAACAGGCAAAGCAGCACCCGTACCAGCTGTTACTGCAACAGTCACTCAGTGGAAAGGATTTGAAGCCCAAGGACTGGATCCTGAAAGCCACGCAGATCTTACTGAAGTCAGTGCCTTTGGTGTTAAAATGCCCCGATTTAAGCTGGGTGTTGTCGGGAAGTGTAAAACCCCTGCGGTGTGTCCTGAGGGTTGTACTAACAGAGGCATGGAGGTTGTCCAATTTAGTTCTTGGGTGGAAAGTGGCTGCAGTTGGGTAAGGGGAGCACCGGCCGTTCAAGGGCAGCTCGGGCACCTCTCTGGGGAAACGGCTCCTCCCCGCTGGGTTTGCAGGGCAGGAGAGGTGTGTGAAACTATTTTAAACAATAACAAAGCGGATCGTGTTTTCCTCTTCCTGCCTGGATCTGCATTGCTGCGAGCAGCCTGAACAAAAGCGACGCTGTTGCGGGGAGCGAGGTGGAGCCGTGTCTGCCGTCCGGGGGCAGGAGAGGCGGGAAGCGACGAACCCCTCGCTCTGCTGGCCTGAAGGGCATGGACCAGAGGTGGTTCAGGATGCTGCTGATGCTGCTGCCCATTTGATTGTGATCATTTCGACACAGGGTGTGGAAACGAAACCTCTGTGGGAGTGTCCTGGTTTTGTTAAAAACAAGTTTCTCTTTCAGTGAATTTTGCCTGTCAGCTAAAGCCTTCATATTAACTGCATTTTCCTGGAGAACCAGACACATGTTTTGGTGAACATAGCAATGGAATGCAAACTTATTGATAAGCACGGATGGACATCTCGCGAGAGGGGCGATGAGAAACAAGTGACCAAGAAACTGACCAACTGTGTATAACATTCCATTCACGTGAATACTTCATATAAAAGTGGGAGATCACGAGGATCTCGTCCCTTTTCCTTATGGCGACATTAGGAGAGGACCTTGCTAGTGGTCCCTGTGAACTGAGGCCAGTGACAGACTGAATCCAGCTCCGGTTGGCTGCAGAGTCCAGTCCAGGACTTTGGGTGCCGGCTCTGCAGTTGCTGAGACTTTCAAGATTGGTTTTGTATATTTTGTATTATTTTCTCTATTCTTATTAGTAGCATTAGTGAAACATTGTTAGTTTTTCCAACTCTCTTCTCTCTGTCCTTCTTTCCCTCCCGATCGCCTGTGGGAAGGGGGGAGAGGGAGGGGCAAAAAGGGGGAAGTGGGGGGGAGAGGGGGTTAACAATACACCTGCCAGGGTTTTATTGTCACCCCGCAATCTTGACCCTCGACAGGGAGCACGCTCAGAATTACTGCAAGAAGACAAAGGCAAAAGGCTCTCCGAAAGCAAGGACATCGAGAGAGAACGACAGAGGTGGAAGGAGAAGAAAAAAGCAGAAATAGTGTTGATATACTTGATATACTTGTATTTTGATGCCAAATGCAATGAGTGCCTGAAAAACATAAGATATAAGAGAGCGCTAAGCTGGCGGTACATGGAGAACTTGGCTGTCTCCACACCAGAGGAGCTTGGGGAACCACTGGGAGCGACCACACACGCATACAAGCACCTCTATGTTGCTCTTGTTCAATAAACACACCGTGGCTATGAGACAAAAACGTTTTTTGACCCATGAGCTGGGTGGGCAGGCCAGTTGCCATGAGGGGAGTACGTACAGCTTTGCAATTAATTTTTTTAAAAAATAAGTCTCTGCTTTTATGTAATCAAATCCTCAACAAGCACAGGCTATTTGCTGAGTGCTATTGAGCTGGTATATATTTGCAGAATGCAATCAACACTAATAACGCCCGCCCCCACTCCAGCTGAGCTCCTGTAATGCACTCCAGTCAGCTCTGAGACCTGGAAGGACTTGTCTTTCTCTTTTTCATCTCCTTCCTTTTACGCTAATTGCTTGGCCTAACTCTGCTGGGCTATGACCTTGGCTGCAAAGTGCCCTCAGCTCAGACAGAATCCAGTTTGGTAAAGACGACCAGAACTGAAACCTGTAGGTGTTGGTACACAGATGGGAGGGATCACCCCTGAGGCGACCGTGAGTCATCAGAGCGATTACTAATGGAAGATGAAAGAGGAAAATAGCTGCAATGTTTTAGTTTCTTTTGTTCTTTTTGGAGAAAAACTAAAGGCAGTTAAATGTTTGTGTTGGTTTTTGGTTTTCTCCTCTTATCATCTGTTGTGCTTTTCTCATTTGGAAACAAAAATAGCACCGCATGACTGATCAGACCTTTGCAAGCCTGGCTTTGGGAATCCTTTTCCTGCAGCATCAAAAGGAAAACAGGCAGAATTTGACTTAATTCTTCTGTATGTTGTGATTGTATTACAAATATTTCAGTGTTCTATTTTTTTCCTTCCCCTTGCAGCCTCCCCTATTAGGCATCAGGTGAACCTGGGAGACTTTCATGTGTTCATTCAAAAAAATGTAGTTAGTTGGTTCTGCCCTTCCAAATCACTAAGGAGACCTTCAACCCGTGCGTAAAGCAGTACAAAATCACACCGTGGCATTTTATTCTGCTTTAGAAGTGTTACAAGACCATGGAACTATAAATAGAAGGGTAAGCACCTTGCAGATAATGAAGATCATTTTGTGAGCGCGGTGAGTATGCTTTTCAGCTCAGCTGACTAATAAAATTGGAGATTCAGGCCAGGCTGGAGTACACCCTGGTCCAGCTTAAACTGAGGTTTTCACGTACTTAACTACTCTACTAATTACCTGGTCTGATTTGTCTTAACAGCTACTGAGAAACGGACTTCTGGTGGATTCTGAAAAGCTCTGATGCAGTGAACTGCATAAGCCAGGTGAGCAGGGACAGATCCGGTCACTCCTCTCCCACCGCAGTGGGACACGGCTGTGGCTGGCTGCAGCCTTTATGGCCACCTACTCACCATTCTGTGTGCCATTTGCCATGTAAAATCTTCTTTCTTAGCTTCCAGACACTAGTGCTGCCCCGTGTACTTTCATTTTTCATTCTCATTGCTCCCTCATCACTTTGCACAAAATGAGCACCCAGGGTTTCTCTTGGCCAGGTCGATTAAGCGCAGCAGGAAAACACACGGTTGGGTTCAGGGACGGGACTGAGTTTCAGAGGCAGGGAAGGTACAATGCAGTTAATCATTCATGAATACGGCCCCTTCCCAGCGCAGGGCCCGTCGGGAGGTTATTGATTTGTCACCACGCTGCAGGGCTCCCCGGTGCCTTCCAAAGAGGGGATCGACCGCCTCAACACACGCACAACAAGGAGGTTGTTGCAAGCGAGCGCCCGCGTCCCTGCTGATGCATCTGTCACAGGCTGACACAGGAGCAATTAGCCCTGGGCTGAATGTTTGCGCCGTTGTGCTGGTGTGGGCTCCCTCTTTGCATTGTTAACACCTCCTGGCTGGTTTGGTGGTGTGGCAGGGAATGAGAGCTTGATTTTAGATACATATTTTTTAATCCTGGGCTGACTAAGCACACGAGGAACTTGCTAAGGACACAAAGGTAGGAAGAGTCCCACAGGATCAGACATACACCTGCTGAGCTCAGTATTGCTTCACTCTTGGTGGCCCATAGCAAATGCCTTGGGAAGAATTTAGAAAAGGGCCAGTGCCGGAGCATCGCTACCCCAGGATATTCTCCCCACCTGTAGAGTTTCCCATCTCAGAGGATTCCTGAACCACTGTATTTTCTCATCCCAAACTATCATCTGGCTGCAGGTTTTTGCTTGTCTGTTTTATCCTGCCCCATTCCCCACAAGTAGGTGAACACCTTGCCTGGGTCTGTGAGGGTATCACAGAGTTACCCTCCCTCCAAAAAATCCCCTCCCAGATTTGGGGTCCTGTACTGTTACAGGAACAAGTATTTTTTAGTGTTGACAAGGAATTCCTTCCAAATTGTCTTGACAGGGATCTTCATGTATTTTGGTTTTGTTTCAATCTTCTTTTGCAACGCTGGGTGCAGTTCACCTGAGATCATCTGATTTGGTCTGACCCTTTTCCTCTAGAACATAGGCCTGACACCCTGCCTAGGGCAGCTTGCTCTGGAGCTTTATGAGGCCTCCTATTGCACAGCCCCGACCTTTGGCTGTTGCAAAATACACTCTCAGCTCTGCAGAGGGAAAAGGTTCCTGACATCAAGTAAAGCGGCACCTTCGTTGCCCTTTTGGAGAGGTGGAAGTGGTAGAGAAACAGAGATTTTGTTCTATTTTTTCCTCTGTAGGCTGGAAAGGGAATGGCAGGTGAGGAAAATTGTTGTATAAAGCCTGGCTAGCAAGAATCATAGAATCATTTCGGTTGGAAAAGACCCTCAGGATCATTGAGTCCAACCATAGCCCAACTCTAGCACTAACCCATGTGCCTGAGAACCTCATCTAAACGCCTTTTAAACCCCTCCAGGGATGGTGACTCCAGCACTGCCCTGGGCAGCCTGTTCCAATGCCCCACAGCCCTTTGGGGAAGAAATTGTTCCCCAGATCCAACCTTAACCTCCCCTGGCGCAACTTGAGGCCATTTCCTCTCATCTTATCATTTGCTACTTGGGAGAAGAGCCCCAAAGCAGTGCTGTCCTGCGCTGTGATGAGAGTTTCAGTTGGTTTTGCCCTGGCTGTGGTTGCTCACTGCCAGCACCAGCTCATCTGGCTGTTCAGGTCTGGATGTCGGTACGAGCAGACAGCGCAGTGTCCTCTGCTGCCTAAACGTATTGATGGGAATTAAATGAATTATGCAGATCAATAGAAGGCAACCAAAATGGATTGCTCTGTTTTGCTAGATCTGTTTAAAATCAGGAACCATTGCAGCTATCCCTGCAGACCTCTCCATGCCCCCGCGTCCGGGGTGCAGAGGGGTCACCCTGCAGCAGCAGATCTCCATTTCCTCAGCTGGTTGTATATCACAGTATCACAGTATGTTTGGGATTGGAAGGGACCTCAAAAGATCATCTAGTCCAATCCCCCCATGGAGCAGGAACGCCTGGGTGAGGTCGCACAGGAACATGTCCAGGCGGGTTGGAATGTCTGCAGAGAAGGAGACTCCACACCCCCCTGGGCAGCCTGGGCCAGGCTCTGCCACCCTCACTGAGAAGAAGTTTTTTCTCAAATTTAAGCGGAACCTCTTGTGTTCCAGCTTGATCCCATACCCCTTGTCCTATCATTGTTTGCCACCGAGAAGAGCCTGGCTCCATCCTCCTGACACTCACCCTTTATATATTTATAAACATTGATAAGGTCCCCCCTCAGTCTCCTCTTCTCCAAACTAAAGAGCCCCAGCTCCCTCAGCCTTTCTTCATAAGGGAGGTGCTCCACTCCCTTGATCATCTTCGTTGCCCTACGCTGGACTCTCTCCAGCAGTTCCCTGTCCTGCTGGAACTGAGGGGCCACAACTGGACACAATATTCCAGGTGTGGTCTCACCAGGGCGGAGTAGAGGGGAAGGAGAACCTCTCTCGATCTACTGACCACCCCCTTCTAATACACCCCAGGATGCCATTGGCTTCCTGGCCACAAGGGCCCAGTGCTGGCTCATGGTCATCCTGTTGTCCACCAGCACCCCCAGGTCCCTTTCCCCTACACTGCTCTCTAATATGTAATTTCCCAACCTATACTGGAACCTGGGTTCAACAAGCCCTGCCCAGCCGGAGCTGAGCTCAGGGCGTGGGGCACAGCCCTGCTCAGGAACTGGTTGTGCAAGTGAAGGTGCATTGGGGTGCATGGGTCTGGGCAGGACGCTGCACCTCTTGTCACAAACCAGTTCACATCACTGGGCTTTGACTGCCGCGCAAGATGTTTATCCCATCGCACATACCTGCACACTTCAACCACATACCTGCACTCTTCAACCATCAACCACTGCACGCAGCAAACAGAGGAACAGTGTGGGGAGAATACACAGCACTTGGAAACGCTTAATCCCCTGCTCTCAGGCCAAACCCCCATGGGAGGACATGGATTCTCCATGAGGGTTTTGGGAATGTTTGCTGGGCGCCAAGAAATATCTTTCTTTTAGAGCTGAAAACTATCCAACTAGACAAGGCTGAATTAATTTCTGGCCTAAACACTGCCCATTCCACATGGGCTGGAAATCCTCAGCTAGGGGAACGATGAGCGCAGAAGACACAGCTAGAGTAGTTTGTACAAGGGAAGGAATTGTTCCCCTCCTGAACACAGAATATGTGCAACAACTATATCTCTAATTATATGATTATACCCTTTTTAAACCTGGCCCTCCCCATGCAGGGAGTGTCAAAATAAGTGGAAGGATGTGCTTGAGTTGCCAGATTGCAACCCCAAAGGGCTGGGCTCTCCTTTTGTTTGATGAGATTTCCTATGTGATAAGTCAGCAGAACCGCAGCAGAACGTATATACGCAGGAGATTAACATTTCACAAGTTTAATATCAGCGTTCTCTACCTTGATCATTTGACTTCGTAACCTTAATGTGCTATTACCGTGGCTTCATGTAGATAATCCTTATATAAGATGCTGTTTTTAATGGCCTTAAATACATTCCCTGGTTTTAAATCTTACAGTATTCGCTCTTCCAACTGTTTTAATCCCACTCCTGCAAGCATGGACTCGGCTACCTGTTCTCTGCGAGCCCCCATGGCAGGGGCTGCTCCATTCCCTGCTTGCTCCAAACGCCACTGACTCTCACGCTGTCCCCCCCTGCCCGCTGTCCCGCTGGTGTGCGGTGACAAACCTCCATCGGATATTTGTCAAAGCTGAAACTGCTTCTCCAGCAAGTCCACTGACTTTTTCTTTATTTTACAACGAAAAGATCTTCTGAATTTTTCACCTATTTGCAGTGCAATCACAGGATTGTGAGTTTTGTGTTGCTCTTCTGGTTAGTACCCTCTGTTCAAATAATGCCAGATTTTGCTAACTATTGCCTGTACCAGTTAAAGTTCTTGGCCCAGATTCTGTTTGTTACTTGGGTGTAAACTGAGTCTAACTTACAATTGGTTTTGTGTTCTCTGCCACCTTTTCTCCTCTAGAGCTGGGTCCTGTGTTTGCTGAGTCCCCGCACTCCTGGCCTCCTGCCATTTTTGGTGCTGGCCCCTTGGACCTGCCACCGTTTGTCAGACAGAACTGAGTCTTTCTGCCTGTTTTAGACAACTGGAGTCACAGATTGCTGCCGCCCCAGAAAAGCACAAGGTAGCAAGTTCTTGAAGCCACGTCCTCATGCTCCATCGCCAGAGATTCCAAACTAACCTGGGATTCTGCAGTGAGCTGCGGTCTGGACGTTTGCCATGGAAAGAGCACTTTGTTCCAGGCATCGCACGGAGCAGTCGCTCAAGGAGGGGAAGGATACCTGTGCTGACATGGCTGTGCTTATTTTCCCTTGTTCTCAGGGCATCTCTTCCAGTTGGGCTCGAGCAACCGCAGATGGTGGCTCCTGGCAGCGCTCAGTTGAGAGCTCTGCCCCTGCACGCACAGCGATTAAGGCTGGCAACTGGCTCCCTTCCTCCGGGGGAATTCAAAGGCTCCTGGAGGACAAGGAACACGAAAGGGGGAGCAGAAGCACAGCTGAGCACACACATACACACACAGAGTCCCTGCTGCCGCCCCAGCCGGGAGAGCCGTGGATAAACACATCCATGTGGGGAACTCTCCTAGCGCAGCTTCTGCCCTCGGGGACATGTGGCTCCTGTCAATGCCACAAATGGCTCTGAAAGACTTTTCAAGGACAGACTTTGCCTGTGGTTCTGCCCTGTCCTGCCAGACTAGCCTGGGCCAGGACGGCAAGCTGCTGAAAACACCGCCCTGGCTCTTTGCTTTGGCCTCCTCTGGCGGCTGAACGGCAGCTGCTTTGCTCAGAACATGCCCCAGCTGATGTATTTGTGCCAAGGAGGAACACGTAACTGCGTTTCTCCATGCACAAGCTGTATCCAAACTGTTCATATTGTAACCAAAGCCAAAACTGAACCCCCCGGAAGCGCCCGTGTGATGACCAAGGGATATATCCACTGTCACAAGCTGTTACCACCCATATAGCTCTCTCAGGTTTGGGCACACGGTACCTAAAAAGCTGAGCTGCAGCAATGCAGGTTGGACCGTGCCTCCTGGACTGAGATTTAGGAAAGACACGAGAAACAATTTATCCAAAGAGCTTCCCGCTTCCCCCTCCGCGGAGACAGCAGCGTTATCTCAGTGACCCAGGAACCTGCTCACCTCAGTGATTGCATCTGGGGAGCAAAGCACTTGATTTTCACTCTGTGTGTGGTCAGATGATTTTCAGACGCCAGCGCACACTCCTGCAAAGACAGTCTCGGCTTCTCTCACTCATCCGGGGACGCAGCCCCCAGGTCGGTAACTCTCTCCGGCTGCTCCCCAGTATCAGGAATCCACATGTACAATTTATTTGTGAAGTGTCATTTACTCAGGATTCATCAAGCCTGTTCTGCACAGTGGCCTCTTCAAAATGAAACTGTTGTGCAACACGTATTATATTTTAGTAACATGGACTATAATCTAGGTATTACAGGTCAAAACACATTCCCCAACAGATGAACACTTAAGTGAAAGTGTGAAGTTAAAGTGAGGTGATCCCACTGTATCCAAGTCGAAGCTCTCCCGCCCTTCTGGGTGCACTTCTTGATGAACCTGTTCAGTTACCGAGCTTAGGGCTAAAAGACGTGAAGGGCAGGAGGAAACCAGCAGTTTTGACATCAAATGTGCGTCTGACACATTCAGCAAGGACACAAGACCCACCTCCTGCCCAAGTAAGAGCTCCATCAGACACGAAGTTCTGCCGCTCCCTCCAACCACAGATCTGACTGCCCGCAGCAGGTTTCTGGCAGAGCAGCCCAGCACAGCCAACACCTTGGTTGTTCTGCCCCTCCACTAAGGCAAAGTCTTGAATCTTAGGAGTGCAGGTGCTCAAGCACTGGAAGGACAGGCTTGTTCTCCCTCATGTGCTGCCTGGATGCTGCAAAACCCACCTTGGGCTGCGCCTGCCTTGCAGACCGCGGCCAGCAAAACCTTCAGCAGCGCAGTGAGGAAAAGGTCTCTCCCACAGCCCTGTGGCAGCAACACTGCTCGTCTTTAAATACAACTGATCTTAGCTTTGGTGGCAAATACAACTTCATCCTCCCAGCGCAACGACAGTTGTGCCTTTGTACCCAAGGTGTTTATTAGCACAGCACAGTCACACAGCGCCCGCAGCCCGTCCCAGGAGCCCAAGCGATTGCTGCAAAGCTGTTGTATTGTTCATACAGGGGTTACAAATGGAGAATGCAAACTGGACCACGATCACCAAAAGACATACAGTGAGAACCGTGTCAATCAGCTTTGTGCCCATCTTTTAAAATGCAGAGACCAAAACTGGACACAACAGCCCAGCACTGCTCCTACCAGCTGCTTTTACAGAAGAGAAATTCCTCCCCGACTTCTATTTCATACACACACGGCTGTTTTGACATTCTTCAGCACTGACACACAGTCACCGGACACTGCTTGTCCAATGATTCAAATCCTTTTCAGGTTGGAATCTCTTCATTCTTGTTGCCAGGAAACACGACGACCTTGCACATTATCTTTATTTGCCCCTCTATCAGCCTATGTTGTCCACAAACTCTAATTGCACTTTCCAAGTACTCAGTTAATAAAACTGCACTCAACATCAGTTAAAATGCTTTTCACGCAGTTTAAGTGCCACATACGCTTACACGCTACATTTGTCAGGATGAGGTTTTAGAGAACCTAAATGTTAAGGTTTAGGGCAGGGAACCTTTCTTCTGAAAATCATCACAAGATACAGCCTTAAACCCCGCAAGTGCTTTGGCTGCAGTTCGGGCAATTTAAGCTGCTGTGATTGTTCGATGCAGCCCTCATGCCAGCACCCACACTTATTTACACAGTTGTGTCACAAACCAGCCTGGATGACACCGTAACATGTCTGAAAAACAGCAGCCACACAGGGGAGAAGTGACGGGGAGCAGCCAGATCAAGCTACTTGGCAAAACTGTCACAGAGAGCTGTCCCTGCAGGTCACAGGGGCCCTCCTGCCCACGACGTCCTTCCCACGCAGGCTCAGGTGAGGAGGTGGCTGTGCCGCAGCCGTGGGTCTTGGTGCCGGTCAGGGTGTGGATCTGTGGGGTGGCCAGCTGGGCTGTGGTCGGTGCCGGGCTGTATGTTGGGTACGTGTGGGGCGGGCAGGCTGTGACACTTGGCATGGGGCAGGCTGTGACACTTGGCATGGGGCGGGCTGTGACACTTGACGTGGGGTGGGCTGTGACACTTGACGTGGGGTGGGCTGTGACACTTGACGTGGGGCGGGCTGTGACCGCGGGCGCGGGGCAGCCCGTGGCTGGCGGGGCTGTGTGGTGGCCATGCCGTGGTCAGTCTGCTGGGCCCGGCTCTGTGGGGCTGCAGGGCTGGCGGTGCTGGAGCCCAGCTCCAGGCAGGTGCCCGGGCCCACGGCCCCAGCGTCGCTGTCACTCGTGGGCCACCCGCTCCAGCGCCACGTAGAAGCTGTCCTTGTCGTCCAGGCAGTGCCAGCCGATGGGCCCCGCCTCGCAGTCGGCGCACACCAGGAACTTGACGTTGCCCACGTCGCGGGTGAAGCCCACGTTCTCGAAGGAGAACATGTCCCGCACCAGCCAGTGCTCCCGCAGCACGTCCCCGCCGCCGCCGCCCGCGGCCGCCGCCGCCTTCTTCCTCATGGCGGGCAGGAGCAGCTGCGGAGACAGCGCGTCAGCGCCCGGCCCGCAGGGGGCGCCCGGCCCGCAGGGGGCGCCCGGCCCGCCCCGCCCCGCCCGCGGCGCCGCTCCCTCCCGCCTCACCCGCCGCCCGCCGCTCCCACCCGCCGGCCGCATCCCGGTACCTCACGGCGGGCGAAGGTGGCGGCGCCGGGCAGCAGCACCCGGGAGCCGCAGCGCTGGCACAGCACCGCCTTCAGGTTGCGGCCCTGCGCGCAAACCAGCTCGGCCGAGTCCGGCGCGGCGGCGGGAGACGGAGGATGCGGCGGCGGCTCCATCCGCGCACAGGCCGCCACCATGGCCGCGCATGCGCGCTGGGGCCGCCACAGCCCGGGGGCGGGGCTATGACGGCATCGGAGCCGTGCGCATGCGCGGTGCGGGTCCCTTCGGTGCCGCGGGCGCGGAGCCGGAGCAGCGGGAGCGGGCGGCCGCGGTTCCCCGGGGCTCCGCTGTCCCAGGCGGCTGCCCTGGCTGTGGGGTGCCCGGGGAGCCGCTGAGACCGAGCGGCCCCGCCCTGATCCCGGTGTGAACCCGGTTCCAGGGAACGGGCGGCACCAAAAGTCCCGTTGCCTGTTGGGACCCTCAGGGACCGTCAGTTGTGGGCACGGGGCTGTGGAGACGCTTCTGTCCAGCAGACGGCGAGAGCAGAGCTGAGGGGACTGCGGACACACTGCCCACCAAACTGCAGCGGGTGTTTTAATGTAGAGCTGACAGCAGCCTGTGCTGTGCTCACCCTGCGGCTCACGGCAGCTCAGCTGCTCGGTGCAGAGAACCCCCGGGGACTGGGCAGGACGAACAGAGCACCCTGCAGGGGGCTGGCACCGAGAGCAGGGCGTTTTCCAGGAGAGGAACCTGGCGTTCAGCCTGACCCGAAAGGCTGAGGGAGCTGGGGCTCTGGAGCTGGACAAGAGGAGACTGAGGGGGGACTCATTCCTGGGGATCAATATGGAAAGGGGGAGTGTCAGGAGGATGGAGCCAGGCTCTTCTGGTGACAACCAGTGACAGGACAAGGGGCAATGGGTGCAAACTGGAACACAGGAGGTTCCACTTGAATTTGAGAAGAAACTTGTTTTGGGTGAGGGTGGCAGAGCCTGGCCCAGGCTGCCCAGGGGGGTTGTGGAGTCTCCTTCTGTGCAGACATTCCAACCCGCCTGGACACCTTCCTGTGTAACCTCATCTGGGTGTTCCTGCTCCATGGGGGGATTGCACTGGATGAGCTTTCCAGGGCCCTTCAACCCCTGACACTCTGGGGTTCTGTGACCCGAGGATCCCAGGCAAGCAGGAGGTGGTGCTGGTGTCACAGACAAGGTCCTGGCGTCCCAGGGGCTCTGTCTGGCTTGCTCTTTATGGAGCATTTCTGAAGCTTCATGATTTTGTGCTTATCTCAGGACCTGCTGCTGCTTCAGCCCACTCTTGGAAAGAATTGAAAACAGGTCTGCTGATTCTTTCCACTGCTTCTTTAGGGGGTAAAACACATCCCCAAAGAGCCCCGATTCCCAAGGGAGATGTGTCAGGAGAGAGTATTTGACATCGAGAATAACCGGTGAGGGGTTTGCTGGGGGCAGCGGGCAGAGCATTCCGTCCTGGAAGGCTGCTGGGCACGACCCTGCAGTTTGCTGTGAAATCAACAGCTTCTTGAGAGGGAAACCAGGAGGGTAGTTTGTAGCCACACCATTGACAAATTAATACTGAGCTCCATTCATCCCACATTTCCACGTTGGACAAAAGAGCTGTTATTTTTTGCAACTGCAGGCTCTATTATAACGGTATTACCCCAGTCTGTTCCTCATCTCTGCTGCCACGCTCTTCTCAAGCGGATCGTGCAACAACTTCACTCCCGGTTGGCAAGTCCTCTGATGGGTTTTTGTGCCGTGGATTGACAGACGGAGCGGTTGTTGTTCACCGCCACAGGTGGCTGCCTGCTCTCACACCCTGCCCATCACAGTTCCACAAACGTCTTCAGGGTACAGAACGGAACCTGAATTCCCTCTGGCTCAGGAAATATTTTATTCTTTATGCTTTCATTAAAAAATAAACATAGGAAACAAAACCACAGAACACTTGGTGTGATAGAAACAAACGCAGAAGGTCTGAGCGTTGGCTGAAAGTGCATCGTTAAGTCATGCTACCACGTCCCTGATCCCCCCGTCCCCAAGCACGGAGCCAGCAGTAAGCTCAGGGAGCAGCACTACGCGGAGCCCGGGCGCTGCGGGGGACGTGGCAGAGCCCGTGCTCCCAAAAACACAGCGAGGCAGGAGACATGCTGAGCGAGCGCTCCAGCGAGCCAGCGGCGAAGCTCTGCCCCGGGGCGGCGGGGCAGGCGAAGGACAGCTCGTGTGAGGGGGACAAAGGGAAAAACCACCCTGGAAGCAGAAAGATCCCAGACAGAAAGATCAACACAATGAACTTGACTGAAAGGCTGACGTGGGTGCGCTGGACAGAGGTTGTGTCCGCGGATGAACCCCAGTCGCTCACCAGCAAGATCTACGAGAAGGGTAGTGATTGTGTCCCTACCTCCAGGGCTCAGGCTCTGCACGGGGACGTCCCCGCGGGGGTGGGAGCAAAGGCACTGCCGCACCACAGCAAGGCTCCCGCTGCCGGAAAACGCAGCGCTTGGCAGCTGCGTCTGCCAGGCTTTTTGTGGGAAATGCGACGCGATGAACCCCTGCTGAGCCCCCTGAGCAGAGCACAAATGCTGCAGACCTGTTTCTACACCAGGCGACGCGCTTTTCCCTGCTCCCTGCAGCCTCTTGGGTCTCAGTAGTTAACAGCTTTCATCTGCGACTCCGTTTGCGTGCAGACCTGTGAGGAACCGGCAGATGCAGCTGCAGAGCGGGACCCCCTCACACACACTCGCTCAACGCGGTTCTGCACTGATGTGCGCTTGAGGAGCACGTTTAAACATTCAGTATGTACAAGATGATTTGAAGCTGGAACATACGAGCAGCTGGATTCACCCTCACACATCCACGTAGTTGAGAGCAGCCAGAGGACCCGCAAAGTCCTGCGGCGGCTGTAGAGACCACCCCGTTGTATGTACATGTCCTTGGAAGCACCACCAGGCTGGGTGATGCCAAGGCTGGGGGCATCTCTGCTCTGCCGACAGCCGGAGCCACAGGAACAGCAGAGAATGCGGCTTCTCCCGACCCGCTTCACCACCTTTCTCCAGCTTCCAGAGCCCCCGATTTCAAATGACTGCTGGGATAACACGTTTACGCACATGCTCTAGTCAAAAGCAGCACAGAAAGCTGCTGTTCCGGTGCCTATTTCCACGGCATCCACAACTCTCAAGAACAGTCACTGCAAATCACTTGGGACTCTTCCTCCAGCTGAGACTCCTTATAACGTTCTTTGTCGGGTCCCTCCAGATCACTTCTCCCGAAGGACGCAGACCCCAGCGTCACAGCGCTGCATCCCCAGGGAGGTCACCACTTCCCAGCTGTCAATGATGGGGTCATAGCACTCGATGCTGCTCAGCAGTGAGTTGCCATCGTATCTGCAAGGACAGAAAGTGACAGGTGAGGGACGCTGTGGCAGGCAGAGGTTCAGAGTCCTCCTGGGAGGCCGGAGAGCCGCGTACAACAGGAACGGCCTGACATTAAACCACCGCGTCGGGCTCCCTTTGCTGCGTGCTGCCGCTCTCCTGCCTGTCGTGGACCTGGACCATCACGCTGCCTATTTATGTTGGGCACGGTGACTGTGTGGGTGACTCTCCTCTTGTAAAGCTTGAATTATAACGAGATGAGAGGCCACTGAAACACGGCAGCAGGCTGCGTGACCTAAATTCCCTCGTTTCATCAAACAGGCGTGCAAGGGATCTCCCTTTCCAGCCCGGGACAGCCGCTTACCCCGCGATCGCGTACAGCCGTCCCCGCAGCACGGTGGCCCCCACGTAGCAGCGGGGGGTTGTCATGCTTGTGACAGTTGTCCAGGAATCAGTGCGAATGTTATAGGCTTCCACGGAGGAGAGATGTGCCGTCCCGTCGAACCCACCGACTACGTAAATATGGTCATTCAGCAGAGCCACGCCGGCCCCTGCGGAGAGAGAAGGCGGCACCGTTACAGCTGCGAGCGACTCGGGGGAGACATCGCTGCCTACAGCTGCCTGAAAGGAGGTTGGAGAATGGAGGGTGCTGGTCTCTTCTCCCAAGTAGCAAGTGGTAGGACAAGAGGAAACGTCCTCAAGTGCGCCAGGGGAGGTTGAGGTTGGATCTGGGAAACAATTTCTTCCCCCAAGGGCTGTTGGGCATTGGAACAGGCTGCCCAGGGCAGTGCTGGAGTCACCATCCCTGGAGGGGTCTAAAAGGCCTTTAAACGAGGTTCTTAGGGACACAGGTTAGTGCTAGAGTCAAGTTATGGTGGGACTCAATGATCTTGAGGGTCTCTTCCAACCCACATGATGTTATGATTCTATGACACTGCCAGCTCTGTGCTCAGGGATCACGGATACAAAGCTGAACTAGATCAGTTCCTCCCTCTTCTGAGGACATTTTCTTACGCTCGTACCTCCCACAAAAGAGCTGACAAAAGAGTGTCTCTGTTGTTGTCTCCATTGCGATACACAAAAACCTCTACCTCTGCCAGATGCTGCTGGAGCTCTGGCCTAAGGGGGACTGAGCGACACCGCAGCCAGGGCAGCACCAGCACCAGGAGACGTTCACCTTGGCGGAACAGACCAGCACCGGGCTCGCTCTGCTGGGACTGTCACCACACAGGCAGGTTTCTCCGGTGTTTCTGGCTCCCCGGTGTCACTCAGCCCCTGGCGGTAGCAGGGACAATGATGCTGCTCCACGTGAAGCTGAGGAGGGATTTCGTTGACACTGCTCCTCTGGGAAGCAGGGAAATGAGAACTGGTGTCCACTGCAGTCACACAGGCTTAAGTGGCCACGGTATCTGTCCGAGCAGCTGTTCTCACCTGACCTGGTAAAAGCAGTCAATAATACAGCTGGCCCAACCAGGAACTTACGATAACAACAGAGAATAAACCTCTGCCAGCCTGTTCCTCCTCTGCAGCCCCTTCGGGCAAAGCCCCAAAGCACGCAGGAAGATAAAAATGCACATGGTGGCCTCAGGTGTTCCTGCCAACAGCCGTTGCTGGTTTTTTGAGCTGCACCTTGAGAGTAAACACGTCAGGCTGTTACCATCAACATGTTGCACTGATGAATATCCCGAAGGAAACGAGCCAGCTACCCTGCAGCTCTTGGGCACCGATCTGGTTCTTCTACAAACAGGGAATAGGAGACTTTGTGCTCCATTACATGCGACCTCACTTGCACCGTCTGTCCCTGCTGAGAGCACCAAAGCGGCTGGGAAGGGCCCGGCTGCCCTGACAGCTTCGGCGAGGAAGAACTTGGCTGAGAAGAGGGACCTCGAGGCCTTAATCAGGGAAGCCAGGCCTAGCAACGCAAGCTGGCCATGGCCTCTGAGGGCTGGCCTCCTGTCCTGGTTTTGTTAAAAACAAGTTTCTCTTTTAGTGAATTTGCCTGTCAGCTAAAGCTTCATATGAGCTGCATTTTCCTGGAGAACCAGACACATGTTTTGGTAAACCTAGCAATGGAATGAGAAGTTATTGATAAGCACGGATGGACATCTCGCGAGAGGGGCGATGAGAAACAGGTGACCAAGAAACTGACCAACTGTGTATAACATTCCATTCATGTGAATACTTCATATAAAAGTGGGAGATCACGAGGATCTCGTCCCTTTTCCTTATGGCCGACATTAGAAGAGGACCTTGCGAGTCGTCCCTGCGAACTGAGGCCAGTGACAGACTGAATCCAGCTCCGGTTGGCTGCAGAGTCCAGTCCAGGACTTTGGGTGCCGGCTCTGCAGTTGCTGAGACTTTCAAGATTGGTTTTGTATATTTTGTATAATTTTCTCTATTTTATCAGTAGCTTTAGCAAAACATGTTTAATTTTTCCAACTCTCTTCTCTCTGTCCTCCTTTCCCTCTCCATCGCCTGTGCTGAGTGGGAAGGGGGAGAGGGAGCGGCAAAAGGGGGAAGCGGGGGGAGAGGAGGTTAACAATACACCTGCCAGGGTTTGATTGTCACCCCGCAATCAAAAACCCTCGACACCTGCCTCCAGAACAGGCCTAAGAGGTGACGAGGATCAAGGAGAAGACAATCTCTGTGAACAAAGGCAAGATTGCTTTTAGTCCTGATTTTCCTTGGAACCCAAAGATCCGCATGCAGACAGCTCTAGGAAGAGCGTCAAGGTCCTCGGGCAAAAGAAATCCATCACCAAGATGGAGGGACTGGAATCAACACCAGGATGGAGGTTGCAAGCACAGCTGGTACAACTGGTAGTTCAGGGTGTTGGTACCGCAGAGCGGCAACACCAAAACTTGGGCCAAAACCCGTTCTTAGGCTCAGGTCTGTTTCAGGCTCAGCAACCCAGGTCACAGCGCCGAGGAGGGAACCTGCCCGGGGTCACGAGCCTCGCGACGTTCCTGCTCAGCCGTGGCGCTGAGGAACGACTCCGTGGGCTGAGCACCGCTGCCAACAGCCTCCAGCTCTTGCGGGAAGATACCGTGGGCCTGGGAAACGCTCCTCAAAGGCTTTTTACCCTTGAACCCTTTGCTTTCGGTCTTGCCTGAAGCCATCTCCGTGGTGCACACAACGAGCCCCTGGGGAAAGCCGCCTCACCCTTAAGCTTTTAGAGATCTGTGGATCGGTCTCACACGTTGCCGCTGACATCAGAAAACATGCAAATTTTATTAGGTATTTTTTATTATGTTTATGATGTGGGGTCTTCCTGGACATGGAAAGCGACCGACTGCTAAATCACATCCATTCTTGGCATATGGGAAATACTTTCCAACCCACACTTAACAGGAACAGCCCCAGCAAAGGAGTAAATATTTAAAGCTTGGGGTTTTGGTGAATGCCACTGCAGGCACAAGAAAGCGGAGATGTTTTTAGAACAGAGACCAGTTTTAATTGAGTAAGCAGCACTTGTCCCTAAACAAGAGCACTGCAGCAGAGAACAGACAGGAACAATGCTGCCTGCGAAGGACATTTATTGAAAGAACTAGAGAAAGAGCAACTTCAAAAGGATTTCAAAAGAGGGCCTGTGAGCACAGAGCTGCTTCATCCAGAACCGCAAAGCTGCGGCGGCACCGAGCACCCTGAGGCACCGTGTGAGAGCGGAGCGGCACCGCGGAGCGCACAGGAGCCGCACGAGCCCCGCGGGAGCTCCCTTGAGAAACGGAGGAGAGCTGAGACAAAGTTACTCCAAAACTCGGATTCAAACTGTATTTCTCTCCTGCCCCAGCAGCTCACAAAGCAGACGGGTGCAGGGGAAGGCCGGGGCGCTCCTGCCTTCGCTGCGTCCTGCACAGCTGACGAGCACCAACTCGGCAAACTGTCCCGTTATCTCACACTGTGGTCTGTGGTTTGCTCCTTGCGAGCTTTGCTCCAAGCCGTGCACAGTTCCTAGTTAGTGAAGTCACACAAGACTTCACCTCCCTCTTGTAGCCTATAAACCCGCCTCCGCATTCCTCTATACGCTTCTTAGCATGGGCTGGAGACATCAGGCATGTGAAAATTAATCTTTCTCTTGGCGAGTTAGGTCAGTATATCCTAAAATCATCACTTCTCAAAGGCAAACCACCCACCTGGGTGAGTCAACATCCCTAAGGCAGCAGAACCAGCCAGCAGTGACTGCTGCCTCAGTGCAGCACAAAGTATTTCGACCTCAGGGCTCTGTGGGCTCTTACCTGAGCGCTTAGTGGCCATCGGGGTGACGTTTGTCCAGTGTCCAGTGTGGGGATCATACCTCTCTACAGAATTCAGGATGTTCAGCCCGTCATAGCCACCTGAAACAAAACACAGGAGCAAACCATGGGCCTGACTTCTGGAAAACGTAGAGAGCAATAAAATGGCTGGTTCACCCTTATTCATCTGGAATATTGTGTCCAGTTGTGGCCCCTCAGTTCCAGCACGACAGGGAACTGCTGGAGAGAGTCCAGCGCAGCCACCAAGATGCTGAAGGGAGTGGAGCATCTCCCGTGTGAGGAAAGGCTGAGGGAGCTGGGGCTCTGGAGCTGGACAAGAGGAGACTGAGGGGGGACTCATTCATGTTTACAGATATCTAAAGGGGGAGTGTCAGGAGGATGGAGCCAGGCTCTTCTGGGTGACAACCAGTGACAGGACAAGGGGCAATGGGTGCAAACTGGAACACAGGAGTTTCCACTTGACTATGAGAAGCAACTTGTTGGGGGTGAGGGTGGCAGAGCCTGGCCCAGGCTGCCCAGGGAGGTTGTGGAGTCTCCTTCTGTGCAGACATTCCAACCCGCCTGGACACCTTCCTGTGTAACCTCATCTGGGTGTTCCTGCTCCATGGGGGGATTGCACTGGATGGGCTTTCCAGGGCCCTTCCGACCCCTCACATTCTGGGATTCTGTGCTTCACCTCCAGGGCACATCAGCCACTGCCCGGTCCCTGCAAACCTCAGCTGGCACCGCTCATCTGCATCTCTGCCATCCCTCAAATGTCAGCTGGTTGTGTTCAATTTGCTTCTGATGGCATTTATTGTGGTTATACGGCAGCTCCAGCCTAAGGCATCACAATGGTAATGGTGAGCACTGGTTGCTTTTCGACAGAGCTGAGCAGTGCCCAGCGCGGTGAAGTTAAATCTGCTCTTCCAACCTGCACATGACACGACTGGTGCTCCCCACAGCCAGCACCGCAACCCCATTTCTGGGAAAAGCAGGTATTTGCAGAATGCCTAGAGGTCCTGCGGTACCTACCGAGGCAGTAGATAACTCCGTTGGCTACAACAAGCCCTGCTCCTTCCCGTGCGGTCTGCATGTCTCCCAGCATACTCCACTGGTCAATGTTCGGGTCGTATCGTTCCATACTGGTGTGACGCCGGCTCCCATCAAACCCGCCGGAAACATAGATCATGTCTGCAAGGTTAGACAGAAGCGGGACTCAGTAATTCAAGTATCAAGCATATACACGGAGCAAGAAGACCCCCAGAGATGGAGCGAGCCTACAACGCGACTGCGAAACGCAGGAACAGCTACAGTCTTGTCACATTTGGAGCCTCCTCACCCCAGCTCATGGCATCAGCCGCTCACACACCCAAGAAACTCAACACACATGAACCCATCTGGCGCTTAAACCTGCATCTTCCTGACGGGTGAAAGAACACGCACAGCCCGGTTATTTTCTTGTGCTGCAGAACCTACTGAAACGCAGCTGTGCCCGAAACTGCCGGTCGCTGGTGTCACGGCAGCACCTCCCAGAGGAAACGTGTGCCAGGCAGCAAAAGGAAAGGAGATCCAAAAGTCTGGATCACCAAGATCAGTCCCTTAAACCAGAGAATCTAATTCATGCAACGCTTTCACAAATCTGTCAAGTGTCACCTTCAAAGCAGCCACATTTTTAACAGAATTTTCATTAGATTAGCAGTAATCTAATATTTAATGAATAATATTTAACCAATATTAATGATTAAAAAGATATTCTAATATAAGCATTAAAGCACAGAGTATTCATTAGAATCATTGCTATTTTGAGGTCTAGAAAATTTCCTCTCAACTCTGCACCAACTTTTCCCTGGCCTATTTATAACCATTAGTTCTTATTCAATTCTTACATCACCCATTTCCTTCTTGTGCCAAGTTATAGACAATGATCCTATCCCCTCTTGGGCTTTGTGTTTCCAGCACAAGCAAACTGGAGTGTTCTGGTTTGCTCAGTTGCTCTGGTTTCCAAGTCTGTCCTAAGGATCTTTCTCTGCACAGTCTCCAGTACCAATCTCAAGTGCTGGACGGTTCTTGCTGTACTTGGTGTCTTGCGCCCAGTAATATGTGACACTGTCACCACCCCGAGCGCTTCCCACTCCATAATCCCTCAGAAAGTTCCTCTCCCTCAGCGCACAGACACGTGGTGAGGACGCAGCGGAGGCAGAGCTCCTCTCAGGATACGTGGGCAGGTATTCAGTTTCCACATCCAAACGCTGAGAAGCCAGAACTTCAGGCTCACCTCCTCCCCCGGAGCCATCCCACTCCGCACATACCGGCTCAGGGCATTCCAGGACAAGAACCGACCAGGCTGCGTGGTCCGGTGAGCAGGACGTACCTCCGAGGGTGGTGGCTCCTGCCAGACCTCGCCGTACGTTCATCGGAGCCACCGAGTACCAGATACCGTCCTCATCGGATGTATAGTCCAGGCACTCCACCGAGCTGAGACGAGAGCGACCGTCATAGCCCCCGATCACATAGATGCGATCGTGCAGGGACACCGTAGCGACATAGCGCCTCTTCCGGGTGATGCTCTAAAACGGTAAAAAGAATTAAAACGTCAAGGAGAGGAGATAACGTTGATGCACGGAGACCAACCGCTGCTCTTCCACCCTTTTTTGGAAAACAGCACTATGGATGTAAAGGATACAGCCCTGGCTAAGATGCTTAAATGCCACCTTCCTCTGCCTGTACTCTGCTGTGCTCTGTTCTCCTGGCCGGGTCTCTTTGCAATGAAATGTCATTTGTCTTAACGCCGCTACTGAATCTCTGATGCATCCTGGACATTTGTGCCTCCCCCCGGCTCCCTGCAGAGACTGGTAATGGGAAAACGTGGAGACTCCGAGTATTTGATGAAACTACCTGAAGCCTCCAACAAAGAACAGATTTTGGGACAGCAGGCGATACGGGGTTTCCTGCGATCAGCAACATTAAAGAAGAGGCAGTTCTCCACCATTTCACTCAGATAAAGGTGACTGCAGATTTGGGTAGAAATAGTCCTCAGTGCAGGAATTCTCTCTTACCTCCAGCTACGCTCAGAAACAATGAACCCAAAGAGACCACACAGCAGGGCTGATTATACTATTCCAATTAACATCTCAGTCATCATCCCTAACCTTAAAGCTTAACGCCCCTTCAATAAGAAACGTGATAACTCTCACTCCCACAAAGATGTGGGTCTCTGGAGGCTCAGCTGATTCGAAATACGACAACCACCTCCACACAAAGCTTACTTAGCAAATGTGAAGCAGTTGCAGCGTTCGCTGTGTAAACCTCAGCAGTTCTAAAGAATTCATGGCAGAAATTCTAAGCAGCACACAAAGGGCAGCCCAAAGAGGAATGGTACACAGCTGGTGCCACGGGAGCAGCGTTTCATCACCGCCTGTTCAACCCTGTGCAGGTCAAAAATGGTCCCTTACCGGCAAAAAACTCCACTCCTGGGTCTTCGGGTCGTATTTCTCCACCACATCGATGGGTGATTGCTGGCTGCCGAAGCCGCCGATCACAAGCAGGACCTCGTTAGCTCCTGGAGCAAAGAGGGGAACAAAGTCAGGTCGGTCCCTTCACAGGCAAAGGGTCACCCCGAGGGAATCCTGTGAAGAAACACCAAGCAACTAAGGTGCTGAAGTTGGCTGGTTTATATCTTTTCTATTCTTTCCACAATTTTTTCCCAAACCTCCTACCACCCGGACAGCAGCCTCCTCACAATGAGATCCCCTGTTGAACGCTCATCTCCACAATAACACGCTCTCACCTTGCAGCTCTTTTTGTCTCTGACACTGACCCCTGCCTTTTCAGGCACGTCAGCGCAATGACAGATGACAGGTGGTGTATAACGCACCCCAGCCCTCCCCTCGGCTGCTCACCCAGACGTGCTCTTGTCCTGGGTCCTTGCATCTGACTCCGGAGCTCGGGCCGAAGGTGGAATTTCTTGGCTTCATCGACCAGGTCTCTGCACTGCAGGCTGCAGCGTATAAAAGGCTGAGGAAAAACACGAGTCACGGGTACGCACAATGTATTTTGAGATTCCTCTTAAGAACTGTCCTAAAGCCAACGCCCATCAGTTCAGACAGCATCAGAATGACTCATGTGCAGGCTGTTGCTACTCGTGGCATGGTGCAAATACTGCACACAAAGAAATGCAATAACTTGAGACTGGATGGCAGCTGAAAAGCTCAGCTCTCACCCCAAGTTTGGCACTGCCGGTTCTCTAATGACAGTAATTATAGTGGAAAACTAAGGAAAAGCTACTTCTGCTAGAGTGAAACCAGCAGAAGCATGTCTGAGGAGGAGGACTGGCAGCAAAACGATGCTTGAAATCAGTTTGGCTGGGTCTGCCCCACATCGTTACCTCTCAGCATGCACGTGCCACCAAAGGAGAAACTGGGAGCACAGCACAAAGAAGCAGTTTGCTGGGTCTGTTGGCTCGATCCCTGCGCACACGGAGCTACAGGAGCAGGTCTGTAAAGGGAGCGGGGGCACTGCAGCCCAAGGGCAGTCTCATCTCCTCCTTGCATAACGCAGTGTAATTCCCCTCCCTGGCTGAGGGGCTGGAGCAACCTCCTCTGAGCATCCAGTGTCCGCTTCCCTTTGGGGGTTTGGTGCTATATGCTGCTGCAATACCCTAAGATTTATTTTTACAAGTTCTTGGTGCTTGTGCAAGGCCGCGGTGTTCAGAGCAGATGGTGCCACACAGGGCCAACATTCTCCTCTCCACGCTGGCCCGAGATGACCACGTCCCACCAGTGCCTGTCACTTCCAGCCTGGAGAGGCCATCCTGTGCGGTAAGAAAGCGGCGGCCCAGTATCCGCACCATCTTGGGCTGTTTTTGGAACAGATCTACTTGTTTTGGTACCAGTCCCTTTCGTACTAGCTTCCATTTCAGTTGGAAGTGGACCATAACAACCTGACTAAATGCATCTTAGCTCTGGCACAACATAACTGCTTGCTAGCTGCCATTATTTAAGAACATCTGTAAAAGGCAGCTACATCACATTAGAGGTGCATGTTGCTAAATCAGCCATTTCTCTGTGCAGAGAAGTCTGTCACTCAACGTTCAGCACTTGTCAAGTGACAAGAGCTTGTAACCACTGATCACCTCACACGGCCATCAAACCAGAACCTTGGTTTGAACTTCTCTGTGCCTCCCTGTCAAACCTCACCTGGGGTCAGCATCCCTTCCTGTTCGGAATTAAAATTCCACTGAAAAAAGCTTAATTATCTCTCACCATCATCACCCACATTTTTATTTGCCTCTACCACACCCCAGACACACAAAGAATCATAGAATCATTTTGGTTGGAAAGGATCCTCAAGATCATCGAGTCCAATCATTACCCAGCCTTGGTACTACCCCATGTCCTGAGAACCTCATCTCCGTCTGTCCAGCCCTCCAGGGATGGTGACTCCAGCACTGCCCTGGGCAGCCTGTTCCAATGCCCCACAGCCCTTTGGGGAAGAAATTGTTCCCAGATCCAACCTCAACCTCCCCTGGCGCAACTTGAGGCCGTTTCCTCTGCTCCTGGCGCTTGTTCCTGGGGAGCAGAGCCCGACCCCCCCTGGCTCCAAGCTCCTTTCAGGCAGTTCAGAGATCAGAAGGTCTCCCCTCAGCTCCTGTTCTCCAGCTGAACCCCCCAGCTCCCTCAGCTGAAGCAGCGTTCGATATGGCTCTGACTTGTGTGCTGGACACACCTGCTGCCCTTCTCATTTATAGGTACCCACTTGCCTTCTGCACCTGAAACAATTTCTGAGGGGCCATTTCCGCCCCAGGATCGCAGGCCAGCAGCCTCCAGCCTGGAGAAAGAGACCTGCTAGTGCTTATGAAGAAAGCAACGTAGAAAGCACTTGTTAGAAACCACAGCATGACAACAGAAAGGTGCTACACGTAGCAGCAGACAACTGATTAATTGCTCTGGATGGGATGCTCTCCCAGCTGAAAAGCAGGATGCTGTATCTGCTGGCACAGCAAACTACTTCTGAGCAAATCACTGGGCAGACGAACAGCGACAGCTCCGTAGTGTCAGCATCCAAAAGCATCAGCAGAGCGAGCAGCTTTTGACATGTTCCGTTAGGACAGCAGGAGCGTAACCAGGGAGCACAGCGACCCCGCACAGACAGCAGCTCCCAGCTGCTCTGCCACGGCCCCGCTGCCGGTACCTCGGTGTCGATGACGTCCGTGATGTAGCGGGGGGTGAGCAGCGGCATCCGCACGTACTGCAGCAGCTCTGGCAGCGACGCTTCCCGTTCTTTCTTTGAGTGCTTCACCCAGTTTATAACTGCCTCGAAAACTGGCTCTTCAGAGTCCACCTGGAGAGAGGAGACACACACGGATCAGACTGTGGGATGATGTTTCAGCTGCTGCCGTGGAACAGACAACATCCAGGCTGCTGACTGCGCTTCACAGCCAGTGAGAGAGCAGAACATTTCACCTAAGAGTCTATGGAAATTCTCACCAGCTGTATTTACAAGCATTGCAAATTTCCCTCATTTCATTTTCCTTAACACTGAATTTGGTTGTTCCTTACAGCTAAGATCAACAAGCGAACTTCATGGTCTGAGCAGAGCCAGCCGCTGGGAGTCCCGAGTCCTGAGAGCCCGGCCACAGTGCAACCCGCAGGGCGGCTCCGACTTCTCAGCGGAGCAGGAGCTACTGTCCTGCAAAATACCATCATAAAGATGGTCAGGTGTTTCCTTTTTATGGAGCAGTGTCTCGCTTAACCTCTTGCAACCCAGTGCCCACACACAGCCCCTTTAACACCCAAGAAACACCACCTGCATTTAAGCTTTTTTATTTCAATCCACACTTTAAGAAACTACAAACAACTGGATTTCAGAGGGGAGAACGTCAGGGTGTGAATGTTACTGTTCTGACTAGTTCATTTCTCTCTCATCTAGGACCGGTGCTTACACTGCTGCCAGAGGTTACACTGACTAAACCATCTATATTTCACACCTTCAGAGAACCACAGGTGCTTTACAGAGCTGTACAAACCACTGAGCACAGCCGCACACGTCCATCCACCGCTGCCCAAAGTGACAGAACTGTCAAAAGCCCTGCTATATATCATTTAGGCTCGCTTTTCTTTCTGCACGTCCTCAGATCATCCAACGCAAAAGCCAATCAGACCTGAATTTAACATCACGAGGTCTGTTAACTCTTATGAAATATGAGGATAAAGGGATACACTATAATAAAGGGATTGAGTCTTTCCACCGATGTATGACTGATACACTTTGAAGTTCTGTTGGAAGCTGTTTGTTACAGGCTGTTCTGAAGCCAGGAGCCACAGAGGTTAATTACGTAAGGCAATTCTTCCCCACCATTGATTTATAATTGTTACAGTGTAATTTGAAATGGCCTCTTTCTACTTGAATTACAGGGAGAGGACAATTAGAGCTCACAAAAGGAGAGCAGAGTACTTTATTGTTTCCAATTTTCCACACCTCCTCCTCAAACGCAAGAATCCTACATCGTTTTATTCCCTCCTGAACTCGCTGTCCTCTGGTATATTTAACAGTTTGCGAAATCATTTGTTTTCTGATAAATGGTGAGTAACACTAAACACAGCACCACGGTGAGGACCTGCCGTCGTATTAACACTTGTTGAACAGCCTGGGGATTTTGGGAGGGTCCTCAATGCCCTCTGACACCCCCCATCCCCTCTGCACGGCACAGCAACAGCCCCACGCGCCTTCCTAAGGCGCACACACCTCGGCCCTTCCAATCCACAACGAATGACGCTTGGCCTGTGTTGGACCAGCTCATTAGCTCGGCTGGGTCGTTCTCAGGTTCCTCATTGCTTCCTCTCGGCTGTCTGCAGCGTCATGTCAGCGCTCGCACAACCTGCGTGAGCTCAAACCTCCCAGCACCAACACTGCGGCTCATTAAGCACCGAACACACTCGGCCTTTCCTCGCTGACCTCGGCCCTTGCCGGGCTCTGTCCCGCTGTCTCGCATCCTCCTTCTCAGGCAGGATTGTTATCAAGAGGATGTCAGTTTGGCTGAAGGCCACTTTCAAGGCGTAAATCAAGAATTCTCCTTTGGTTTCCCCAGTATTGGCTTTTCAGGAATTCCACCAGAGATACAGCCTACGTTGGTTGGCTTCTAAGAGTTCATGTTACCGTGAACTCCAATCTCTTCTTTTAGAACCGAAGGAAATGTCACCTCTTGACAAAGCCCATCTCAATAAAACCAACGAATTCCCCATTACCAAGGAATCACAGTATCACAGTATGTTTGGGATTGGAAGGGACCTCAAAAGATCACCTAGTCCAATCCCCCTGCTGGAGCAGGAACACCCAGGTGAGGTCGCACAGGAAGGTGTCCAGGCGGGTTGGAATGTCTGCACAGAAGGAGACTCCACAACCTCCCTGGGCAGCCTGTTCCAGGCTCTGCCACCCTCACTGAGAAGAAGTTTCTTCTCAAATTTAAGTGGAACCTCTTGTGTTCCAGCTTGATCCCATTACCCCTTGTCCTATCATTGTTTGCCACTGAGAAGAGCCTGGCTCCATCCTCCTGACACTCCCCCTTTCCATCTTGATCCCCATGAATGAGTCCCCCCTCAGTCTCCTCTTGTCCAGCTCCAGAGCCCCAGCTCCCTCAGCCTTTCCTCACACGGGAGATGCTCCACTCCCTTCAGCATCTTGGTGGCTGCGCTGGACTCTCTGCAGCAGTTCCCTGTCCTGCTGGAACTGAGGGGCCACAACTGGACACAATGCTCAACTTAGTTCAGTTTTCAAGAACATGCACATTCATAGAAAATTTGGCAAAAAGGATGTGACAGATTCCAGAACAGTAAATCCTCCAGAAACCAACCCAAAGGGAACGAAATCTGCATATAGAGTCAGCCTGCCCTGCACCATCACGCATTGTGCTGCTTGTAAAAGCTGAGGACACCCGAATGCCTGCGATGACACGTGTGCTGCTGAGGAGCAGGCAAAGCTCTACAAATACAAGTTAAAGAACTGGGGGT
The DNA here is from genome assembly GCF_036013475.1 of Columba livia. Classification (NCBI taxonomy): domain Eukaryota; kingdom Metazoa; phylum Chordata; class Aves; order Columbiformes; family Columbidae; genus Columba; species Columba livia. The sequence goes on along the minus strand of NC_088623.1, from coordinate 1,670,773 downwards.
ATTTCTGAAACGTGGGCATTGAGACAATGTGTCTTTGTAACCTCTGAAAGCTCCTCCAGGGAGAGGAGGAGATGGGAACGAGAGCTCTGAAGGGGTAACAACTGCGACTGCCTCGCTCACAGGAAAAGCTTGTGTGACAACAAATGCTTACACAGAAGCTACAGGTTACTCATCAATCTCAGATTACACGGGTAAAGAATTAGAAGCAGCTTCTTGAAAATTAGATTTCATATTCAGGAACTGTGTGAGAAGTCCACCTTAGAAGTATGGACCACAGAGCTTTGCACAGTAACGGTACTTTTCAGGTTTTACCTGAATTTCATCACACTTGATGAGCTTTTCAACCTCTTCTTGATTTAAGAGGATAAACTCTTCATGCTGAACCACCTCTGGAAAATGTTTCTGGCTGAAGACCTCTGCCGCTTGCATTAGATCGACACAATTGTGTGTCTCAGCAAAATCCCGAATGCCCAAACAATTTGACGGATCCAGCTGGCTTTCTAGAAACTCACAGCAAGCTTGTTTCACACCTACGGAAAATTGGAGGGGTGAATGAGCACTGCATGCTTACTATCAATCCACTGCTTCGGAAAGGGCTTCAGGGAAGAAAGGTCTACACAATAATGAAAATCCAACTCAAATAACAAGCTTTAAGTACAGAAAAACACACATGCAGATATTTATGTGGAGGGATGTGAAAACACTACGCAGCAGCCCATGTGTTTGGGCTGTTTTGATCTCCGCCTGCTCTATTGAAATGCAAAAATGAAATCAATCTGATACTAGGAAAAGACTCAAATGCGAATTGCACTCAGCTTCACAGATTACGAATGAAAATGTACATGCTAGTGGACACAGCTACCAGATTTCTAGGTTTTCTCCAGTGTCTTTTCGATAGTTGCCTGGGATTTGGGATAATTGGCTCCATGGGTGCACGTGCAGTGACACCAGCCGGTTTGTCAACCACCCAGACAGACCATGGTGGCAGGTCAAATGACATCTAGGATTTGCTTATAAGCGGACTGAGCTGTAATATTTATGTGCTATACAGCCCACAGCTCCTCCCAGGAGTTCTCATGCAGAAACACAGTAGCCCAAACCACGGAACAATACCCCGTTTCATCATGGTTTTTCTCCACCCAAGTCAGTTCTTTTACCAATGAGATCACAGCGCACAAGACACCAGAAGCTTGACATAAGTATTCATAAATATCACGCCTCCCACAACCTGTCTTCCATTTACAGACGGTCAGACAAACCAAAGAGCGATTTGTGCCGATACTGGGAATTACCTTTCAGCTGGAGCAGACATGCCGCTGGGAGCAATTCTTGGACGTTTTCTACCGTCACATGAACAGTTTCTGTATATACAAAGTCTAGCAGGATTTCCATGGTGGAGGCTGTGAGTCCCTGGATATCTACATAGGGTTTATCTTTCTCGGAGAGCTGTGGATTGGAAGAGACACAAAGGTTTCTTTTTCAGTAATGTGATCAAAAAGCAGTTGTTAAGAATGTGATCTGTCAGAAAGGTTTCAGCAGAGATTTGTCCTTTCTCTTCTTGTGCTCACTGAAAGAATACGGGGAAGGAGGGAACTTCTCGACAGAATTCACTCACAGGGTGAGTAAGAGACAAAGTTCATTATGGATCGGGACAGTCAAACTGCACTGTCAAATGAGTAACCTGAGATTAGACACAGCAGAAATTAGGTGCGTCATTTCTGTCTCCTCTATGCAGTAACTCCAAGTGTCACTATAAGGAATGGGCTGGATGTGTTCGAGCTCACCACCCCGCTCTAAACCCAAACCAAAGAAAAATCCTTCCTAACTGTTTAATTCCTGATCCATTCTGCAAGCTTATGGTGAAAGTCTGTAAAAAGAATGACTGTTTATAGGCCAGAAAGTTCAGAGTTAAAGGTTAAATGTAGGTTTAGCTTAAACATTTGAAAGCCAAATGACAGTACACACAGTGATGGTACTTACCCAGTCCTGACTTTGTCCCCTTACCATCTTATCATCTCTAAGACACATCATTTTGGGATAATTATTCTTCCCAAGGACCGTTACCCTTTCAACAGTCGATCTTTGGGAACAGCAAATTCTGCGAATCCACCAAATTTGCACCTCTCTAGGTACAAAAAGGAGATTATACTTCACAAAGCTTCAGCTTTGCGGTTTAGCGCACCCATCACGAAGCTGCTGGCGCAGGCTCTGATGATTCACCAACAATGGGCTGGCAGGTGGACTCGCTCATCACGCCCTGTGCAGAGCCACAAGCTCTTGGCAGCACGAAGGGACCTCAGCGGAAAGATGTCACCACGCGGCACGCTGCACACCCACCCTTTTGTCCCCTGACTTTTGAAGAAGCGGTCGGTGCAAACGAGAATCAGATGAAAGTCCGTGAGTTTTCTTGCCAAGAATAAGACTGAAGTTGGTTACAGACAGATCGAGCAGAGACTCCGCGAATGGAAAGCATGATCAAAGCACGATTGCTTGGCTTAGAATCTGTCAGAGCTGGGGAAAGAGGAGATAAAACAGAGTAGAGAAAATAAGAGCAGTCATGGATATTCCTGCAGACGCACTCGATGACACAGCAGCAGAAGGGAAGACACGTCTCTGCTCTGCCTGAGCCATTCCTGTGATGCAGCGCGATGCACTTCACAGCAGAGAAGAGAAACGCAGGAGGTAATGGTGATACTTGAAGTAATTTGAGGGAAGAGGCCTTTCAAGTCTGTTGACACAGTGAACAAACTTTATGGCATCCAGAGTCAGAAAGAAACAGCAAATTAGCTTGTCTGACCTGCTGTATGACAGGCCACGCATTGCAGAAGCTAAAACGAGTGCCTAACTCGGGCTAGACAAACCATTCCCAAAGCAAGACTAAGCTGTTTGGTACAACAGGTAAAGGGCAGAGATGTCACCAAAGGTCAGAACTGATCGGACAAGATGTTCATGTGATTCCAACAGGCAAATTGAGATCTAGACCACATAGACATAGAAGAGGATCAGAAGATACAAATGTCTATTGACAGGAGATGACAAGGGCACCAGACCTCCTGGTAATATATTATACTGCATCAGGTAGAAGCTACAGACATCTGTTCTTCACAAACTGGCTGGTAAAGAAGCTCCTGTACTCAAAACCAACATTCAACAACCTATAATCAACCACGCACATACTCTCTTTATACTGCTGACCAAAACAGAAACCGTAGGGACAACAGCAGCACTATAGTGATGACCACCCCCTGCTTCCCTCGTGCCTCTGCTCCACTCCACTCCTCGGCTGTTGTTTGGCTCACAGTTTACTCCTGTTAAGATTGCATTTCAAATAATTCCACAGAATGTGTGTGATGCAGAATAACCTGGGATGCTAGACCATACCATAAAGAAGGATCTTAGAGTGGAGACAACTTGGCTCTGAACACCCCACGAAGACTCTTGAGCTGTAGCTCCAGACGTTTTGAGAGCTGTACACATGCTTAGTGCCGCGTGGCTGGGACAGAGCGTCCCTCGTTCATGGACACATCCACATGTTGGGACGAGAAGCAACGCAAAATTACGGTCATACGATCCTAATTAAAACCCAGTACAAGCAGCTTGCTTTTCGCAGGTGTTTAGTGGTACAAGACACATACCTCTGCTGTTAGAATTTCAGATTAGTTTCCCCCTTTGCTGTTTAATATTCTGCTAACCAGCAGGATGGATATTCCCTGACACAAGCACACCTCTAACACGTCATGAAACGCGTGCAGCAGCGCAGATCCAGAGACCAACCAGAGCATCCAGGAAAACACTTTCCCGTAGTTAAGGAAAGTCACTTGGAGACATCAGGAGTTTTACCCCAGGATGTCTAAGCTGCTGAAAGCCTTAAGGTGAGGGCTGCAGGTCACAGCTTGGTTGTGAAACAATGTCGCCGTGTGCCATTCCACCCATAAATCATGCAGCTCGCTCTGCAGGAGAACGGGCTGAACAGTTTGGAATCGCTTTCTTATCCAAATGCTGGCATGACAGTGCTAATATGTGGCTTGCTGCATTCTGGAAGGTGTTCACAGCGAGGATGACCACGTAAGAACCTGGAAACATAAGTTGTTTATGTTCAGAATAAGGAGAATATTTCTCTAATTTCTAGAATATAGCCCCCAAGAGAACACAGAGTAGTTTATTTCTGAGGTGGAGCCAATGGTGGAGATCTTCATCCCCAGTTATGCTAACGTGTTCAAATAAAGACAGAAACGCCAGTGCCAAACTAGGATCCCGGGTAGAATTTGCTAAAACTGCTCTTCAGTTTTCATAAAGGAAGAAGGTAAAACTGATGGGTGTTTCAGTTTTCCAACACCACTCAGCACAGGGGCAGAGAAAAGTCTTGCTCAGGGGTTCAACAGGTGGTCAGTGGCTTCTCCTCGCTTGGGAAAACGGGAACAGAAAATGGGAAGAGATTGATACCAAGTAACATTGAGAACTTTTTAAAGTAAGTGTAAAAGTCAGAAGGGAGAGAAGAAAGGAAACTAGAGACACAGGGGCTGGCCAATGCAGTTCTTTTGTGATAATCTCCGATGACAGTCGCACTGCTACACCGGTCCCGCACAGGCGACACGGGGCACAACCCAGGGACCGGTCCTGGACAGAGCCTCGTGCGGCCCAAGTCTGACAAAAGCCACACACCACCGGGAGCCAAGTAGCCCCCAAATTCACCGCAGGCGAGCGATGAAAGGCAGAGGAAGCCTCACAGAGACTGTTAGTCCATTACGCAACCCGGCATTTCGAGTTCCCTCCAGTTACAGCCGTGGCCAAACCCTCCGTGCCCACAAGTGTTTGGAGAGCGACCAAACGCGTCCCTCCGCGCTCACCGACAGACTTGTCGCTGACGCGCAGAAGCAGCGGGTCCACTTTGGGGCTTACCGAGCTGCCGCTGCCCGCAAAGCCGCGCTCCTGCAAGCACTCATTAACAACGTGTGCCACTTGGCAGGTCTGTCCTTTCGGGGTTTCCATACGAAAAAGTATACTTGGAAGGAACACAAACTAAGCAAAAGTAGTTAAACTGTTAAAGCAGCGGCAAGCTGGGAGTGTGAGAGATGGAGCAACCGTGCCCACTGGGCGCTGGAAGAATTACACCTATGAATTAAGGTTACTACAACGTTACGGTTAAAATGAGAATACGAAGAAGGAAGGAGAGATGATCTCAGCCCCAAGCACACCGATCCTCAGCCTTTGTCAGCGGCCACAAAGAACGCTCTGCAGCACACAGAATGATCGGATCTCTGTAGGCTGCCTCGCTCAAGTCCAACAAGTCGAGAGCATTGACAGGAACGTCGAGGCGAACACAAAGAAGCAGGGGCAGCCTGATCTGCTGCTGTGCACCGCGACGCTGCTGGGAAACACGGAACTTCAGCCGCCAGGGGCTGAATTTGATTGCTGTATTTGTTTTTTAATTACATTTCCTTTATGCAAAGAGCAGAAACCTGACAAATTTACAAATTTCATCAACACACGGACAGAAAATATATTAATAGGTGGTCAGTCCAAATATGTCTTTTTCTGGTTGCTTTGCACAGGGCTATGAAAACTGAGACACCTGCTCACCCGACACAGCACTGAAAGCGGGAGGTACACAGGCAGCTCTGCCAACAGCATTGCTGGATAAAACAAAGAGCAAAATTACTCTCTCCTGCAAGGGCTACTGAGCTAGCAGGGAGGTCTTTAGGACCTTTGAGCTACTTAGCAATTTTTCTCCCTGCTAATGGGGAAGTTGCTAGGATATGAAAAGCACCTACTGTAAGAAAAAGCCACATAGATTCATACTTAAAAAAGACAAAGCATCTCATATTTAACAATACGAATGAGTGCCAGCTTTAGCTCAAACACAGCCTTTCCGTGATTCAGAAAAATAGGATGCAGGTAGGAGTCAGCACAGGAAGAACCATGAGAGCAAAGCTCTTCACAAGCGAGATTTGCCGAAAACAGCAGCTGGGGCTTGTAGTCTGACCCCAAGCCCAGTGCTGGCGGTTACATCCTCTTCACAAGAGCAACAGCAGAACCCAACACGTAGCAGCTGAACAGCCAGTGCGAAACAGAGACCAGAACACGAGTTAAATACCCTTCATTTCAGTTTTAAAGGGCTGCCTTAATTCACCACCGGTCTGAGGCTTGCACCGCTTTGCGCTGGGGCTGGTACCCTCAGCAAGAGAGAAGCCCAGAAGTACAAAGACCATAAACCACTGATAAAAAATCAGTATCAGAGCCTTCCAGTTTGCCAGCTCACCTGGCAGCTCGCGGGAGCACAGGCTGGTCACACAGCAGACAATGACTCAGGACCCCAGTACCAACTGCAGCCCCTAAATCCCACCCTGCCATGAGAAAGGGCTCTGGGGCCACCATGAGGAGACCTAGGACTGGCGCGAGGGGATCCAGGGCCACCAGGAGAACATCCAGAGGGCTCCATGGCCACTGTCAGGGATCCTGGGCCACCATGAGGGGCTCCAGAGAGACCCTGGGCCACCACGGGGGGATCCAGAGCCACTGCGGGGGGATCCAGAACCACCACGGGGGGATTCAGATCCACTGTGGGGGGATCAGGGGCAGATCCAAAGCCACCGTGAGGGGATCCAGAGCCACCGTGAGGGGATTAGGGGTGGATCCAGAGCCACAATGGAAGGATCCACAACCACCACTGGGGGAGGGATCCAGAGCCACCACTGGAGGGGGGATCCAGAGCCACCACTGCGGGGGGGAGGGTATCCAGAGCCACCACTTGAGGGGGGGGGGGGATCTAGAGCCACCACTTGGGGGGGGGGGGGGGGGGGATCCAGAGCCACCACTTGGGGGGGGGGGGGGGGGGATCCAGAGCCACCACTTGGGGGGGGGGGGGGGGGGATCCAGAGCCACCACTTGGGGGGGGGGGGGGGGGATCCAGAGCCACCACTTGTGGGGGGGGGGGGGGATCCAGAGCCACCACTTGTGGGGGGGGGGGATCCAGAGCCACCACTTGAGGGGGGGGGGGATCCAGAGCCACCACTTGAGGGGGGGGGGGATCCAGAGCCACCACTTGAGGGGGGGGGGGATCCAGAGCCACCACTTGTTGGGGGGGGGATCCAGAGCCACCACTTGGGGGGGGGGGATCCAGAGCCACCACTTGAGGGGGGGGGGATCCAGAGCCACCACTGGGGGGAGGATCCAGGCCCAGCTGCTGAGCAGCTTGACAGCGAGCAGCCCGAGCAGCAGGCGGCCCTGCCTCCTCCACCCAGGGCCGAGGCAGCCAGGCCCGCAGCAGCCCGCGGTCTCGGGGCGCACCGACCTCGCTGGTGAACATGGCGCAGAAGTAGTCGCTGCAGGCGGCCAGGACGATGCGGTGGGCCGGGAAGTCCTTGTGCTCCACGCGGAGGGTGACGTCGCAGAGCGTGTTGCTCTTCCGCAGGGCGTTCATGGCGTTGAGGATGGACTTGGCGTGCGAGTTGGTCATGATGTCCTTGGGGGGGGCCATGGCGCCCGGCACCTGCGGGCACAGCCAGCACGGCCACATGTCACGGCCCGCCCGCCGCGCCGCCAGGGGGCGCCCTCCCGCCGCGCCGCACCGCCCCGCCCCGCCCCGCCCCGCCCCTCGCCTCCCTCTCCCTCTCTCTCCCTCCCTGCCCCGCCCGGGTCGCCCCCGCCCCGCCCCGAGCCCGTTTCCACAGGCCGCCCGCAGCCCCGCGACCCCGCGCCGGGGCCTCCCCTCCGGAACGGGGCGGCCCGGCCGCACTCACCGCCGCGGGGACGGGGACGGGGACGGGGACGTCCCGCGCACCTCACCTCCCCCCGCCCTTCCCTCTCCCCGCGCGGCGCGCTCTGATGGCGTCATCGCGCCGCGCCGAGGCGCGACCCCGCCCCTGGGTGCCTGGCGGTTGCCTGGCAACGCGCTCCTGCCGCCGCCTGGGCCCGGGCCCGCGGCCCCTCCGCGGCACCGGCCCCGCCGGGCGCGGCCCGGCCGAGCGTGACCCCGCGGGGCGGCTCCCCAGGCCCGCAGGAGCTGCGTGGGCTTGCTCAGGTCTGGGACGTTCGAGTGAAATATTGCAGTTGTGTTGACCGTTGTGCCGGTGGGGCCGGGCCCGGAGGCGCGGGCAGGTCCCTCCCGCAGCGCCGGGCACGTCGTGCGGCTCCTCGGGGGTGAACACCCAGGAACTGGCTCTGCCTGGGGTGCTGGAGCCGAACCGGCAGTGAGGCCCCATCAGGCTGCTCTGAACTCCCAGGGTTTTTAAGCGAGTGCTATTTTTGAGCTCTTCCCACACACCCGACTCGGTCTCCGGCAGCTCCAGCTGACAGCCCGGGGCTCAGGGTGGCCGCCCCGCCCTCAGCCCGCTTCCAGCCCGCTTCCAGCCCGCTTCCAGCCCGCTTCCAGCCCGCTTCCAGCCCGCAGGGACTCGTTTTAAAACCTGCGCTCTACATCGGTAGTCAGCACAGAGTCACTGTTAGTGACAAATTCTCAGCTAAATGTAGAGCAAATGATGAGTTAAGGAATGTGCACACGGAGGTTCAGATATTACCATGGCCCGGAGGCTGATCACTAACTCATAAACCTCTCGGAGGGGCAGGGTCGGTCTGTTTCGAGGCGGAGTTTGGAGGATTTGTTAGACCTTATTCGCACTAATCCAGCAAGCAGAGGATTGGCAAGACCCAGCAGCCGGGGCTGAGGCATCGCTGTTTCGCTGGGAGGGCGGTAAAACCGCTGCCGTCGGAGCTGGCAGGCGCTCGGCCGTCTGGGATCGACATCAGATGCAGCGTCTCTTTCTCTAGATACAGTTCAAGCAGAAATTATTGTGCTGGAGACAGGTACCAGTAAGTGAAAGTTTGTGTCAGGTTGTATCATCATACAGTCCTCTTGGAGCTTAAAATCAGGAGGGATGTTTGGCCAGAGGGATGTTTGACTATCAGCCCGTGAGAGATGCAGCCTGGAGTAACGGAGGTAAAGTCAGCGTGTGCCTGCACAGTGCTTTACCTTCACACTACGTGCTCCTCATTTCCCAACAGACACATCGGACCAGTCTCTGCATCCACCTCATGCTGATTTTGCAAAGATATCCATGAAATCTCCGAAAGTGTTAAAGACCTATTTTAAAAAATCTGTGCCTCCCTTTATTTTTTTTCAAAACGTTCTTTAACATCCGTGGAAAACTAAGGGAGCCACAGTAAAAATTGCGTATTCAAATTATAGCCCCGAAAGTGTTCAAGGCCAGTTTGGATGGGGCTCTGAGCAACCTGGTCTGGTGGAAGGTGTCCCTGCCCATGGCAAGGGGGTTGGAACGAGGTGATCTTTAAGGTCCCATTCAACCCAAACCGTTTTATGATTCTGCGATCACAAAGGATGAAAAATACTGCACAGAAATTAGGGTTGCATTGGATCTTTATGACATAGATACACGTCATTGTGAATGTTGACAGATGTATTGAGCTGCTCGTCACATTACTGTTCTTCGTACTTTTTTCCTTTTAAATAAGTATTTTAAAATAGGAAAAAGGAATTAAAACAGAGAAAACAAAAAGCACCAACTTTGTAAATGTGTAAACAAGAGCAAGGTACATCACAGGGTTCAGAAATAACGTACAAAGAAACTTACCACAGTAGCATTGTTTCAGAATAACCAGATAATTATAAAGCAGAGGTTTGGGAAATGAACATGTCATCCCTGTTTGTGAGAATGTGGTTCCACCACAGCATGGTGATGGTATCTAGAACGTGCTGTAAGAATGCACTGTGCTCTCAAGGACACCCACAGGGTACCTGGACAAGGCCCCAAGGAACCCAACACAATGTTGGTGTTGCCTCTGCTTTCAGTGGGGTGGGACCAGAGACCTCCAGAGACCTCCAGACCTCTGATCTAATCTGTGATTTGAGTCTGTCTTAACGTCCACAAAGCTGAATTCCTTGGCTTGACTTGATAGGACTTGTCCCGTCCTTGGAGTGTCCTCTGGGCTTGCATAAAAAGGTCCCAGCTTGTATGGTACAAGGGAGAAACTTGGGAGAACCTTATAGAATCACAGAATCATAGAATGTCATGAGTTGGAAGGTACCCAGAAGGATCATGGAGTCCAACTCCCGTCCCTGCACAGGACACCCCACAGGTCACCCCGTGTGTCTGAGGACGTTGTCCAGTCTCTTGTTGAACACTGTCAGGTTGGGGCCGTGACACCTCCCTGGGGAGCCTGTTCAGTGTCCAGCACCTCTGGGTGAAGAACCTTTTCCTCATGTCCCACTGACCCTCCCTGGCACATCTTCTGCCATTCCCTGGGCTCTGTCACTGTCACAGAGCAGAGCTCACCCTGCCCCTCCTGCTCCTGCTGAGGAACCTGCAGCCCATGAGCTCTGCCCTCAGTCTCCTCCAGGCTTTCTTTTCGGTTGCTCCCTCAGGCTGGCTCAAACTTAGAGACCTCTTGCCTCTGGGACAGCGGCAGTGCAGTAAGTGGAGGAGCCACCTGTGTTGTGGCATATTTGAAGAGGCGTTTGGGATGTGGTGGGATGAGGTGTGACACTGAAGTAGTGCTCGTGGTCTGCATGGCGTGACTTTTGGGGCAGGTGGTACTGAACGTCACGTGTGGCACACCTGTCCCGGGCAGCCAGGGCCTGGCTCCTTGTGGCCCAGGGCTGCTCTGCAGGAGGGCCTGGCCAAAACACAACACTCCTGGTGACTCAGACACTCTCCCATCCCTGTGCTGGGACATCAGGGAAGCAGCTCCCCAGCAGATGCACTGGCTTGGCCCGCCAGAGCTGCAGTACATCCCGGCTCAGTGTGTGCTGCACAAGCCACGCTGGGAAAGCTGCTGTCACGCTGCCACTCACACTGCAAATCAAATCTGGTTTGCCCCAGAATTATTGCCCAGAAGATTGCCAGTTTCAGATTACCAACAAGATGCATCACAGGAAGGGCCTTGGCTGCTTTACTGGGTCATGATCAGGTGCAGCCCCAAGAGGAGTTGCACCTGACCCATCAGGGCTGTCCTTCTGGGGCTGCCCTGCTCATCTTCCTTTGCTGCCATGTTTTCCTGTGGGGGACTGACTGCTGGCAGGGACTCAGCGCTGGCCTGGACCGTCACAGATGAGCAGTTTGGGAGTGTCGCATTCTGTAAGCACGGGAAGATTCACACAGCTTCCATTTCTTTCCTCCATGGCCTGCAGGGTGGTGTTATCTCCAGCCGTCTGCACTGGGGCTGTTCTAGCCCTTCCTCTGCCACTGCAGTCAGCAGTGAAAATCCTGTGATTACAGTTGTCTTCTCTTTGCTCTGCGCGGCATAAAATGGAGGTTGTGGTCCAATGAATATAGACTTAACAGGGAAAATATTAATACTCGCAAATCCAACATCAGTCAGACAGTTTAATTCAAATCTCTGATCCTCCCCCAAGACACCATTATGTAACTATTATGTAAACTGTCTGAAAAAAATCTATGAAACGCCTCTTGTAAAAATACCCCACCTCCATCACGGAGCTATTGTGAAAACATGCTGAAGAGACCAAAAATACTGCCAAGGAGCTATCAAGAGTAAGCCCAAATCCCCACAAAGGAGCCATTGTAAATAAGACCATAAAAAATGGATGGATCATTGTATAAATCCCTTCAAAAGACCCCCAGGAGAATGCTTCCAAAAATCACACAAAAGATTTTTATTACTGGATGCTTTGCGGCATTTTTTTTTGTCATGTTCCTTTTAATGGGGTGTTTATGGATATGCTTTGACATTGCAGATCACTTCCAAAATGGCTTCTACGTGGTGTTATTTGGGGCAATTTTAGGATCAGCAAGACGTTCACAGTAAATCCATATGGTTTGACTCTAGGGCAGCTTCACAACTGCCGTGATGATTAGCACAATTGTTTCATCAGTAATGCCCTATGGGCATTTTCTAAATGTCCCTGCGATGGGATCACTGAGACATTTGATAAATGGCTTTGGTGAGGCCTTAGATCTATATATTTACAGAATTCCTTTGGCTGTTTCTGGTGTGCTGGATCTGCCCATGGGGATTTTTTCCAGCTTTCACAGGAGTCTCAGGCTGGGGCTTTGGATGATTTTTGAAGTTCTTCTTGGCTCTGTCCCTTGGTTGGGATCTTGGAGTCAATTAAAAATGGCTTTTGGATATCAAAGTTCCAGAGTTGGGGAGTGTCGTCAGAATATTGTAAGAAATGTCTCCCAAGTGTGACGTGAGAAGCGCTTGAAAAAGCATCCAATGATATCTTATGCTCATCTTCATGATGGCGTGTGTCTCCAGGGCGTCATTCGGATATTTGTTGGATGTGGTCTGCCAGGTACGTTCAAAATGGTCCATGTGCAAATGAGTACAGCATCCTCTACAACCACTGATAACGTGATATCGTGATAAGTTGTGAGGATGTGATATAGTGACGGCCATAAAGATGCAGCGAGATGTGTCGCTGCACAAGTGTCCACACACCACGCGAGGGCAGAGCAGCTCCAGGTTTGCTCCAGCAGCTCTCCAGTGGAAACATCTGCCCAGAATCAGTGTCCTAAGACCCATATAAACTCTTTGTGTGTGTATATGTGTGACAGTGGCTGGAAAGACTCCGGTATCTCTTTTGAAACACCCAAACAGGAGCTAATGGTCCCTCTTAAGTCACCAGACATCCAGGCACAGCTTATCGCCTTTGTGTTTTGCTGTTTGGATTTTCAGGTAAACCCGAGGGAGAAGGGGCTCTCCAAAAATCTGGACCTCAATGCACTGGTTCAGTGGAGGTCTGGAGGGCAGATGGGGGCTCCGGGTGTCCATTGTGTGAAGAGCCAAAGGACCATCATCGCGCTTCAGCCACAGAACAGTCGCTGCTGCAAGTGACGGACACGTGCTCCCCTGGGTTCTCTTCACCTTGGCCAAGGTGCAGCCTCATCAGCATTTCCCCACCATCGCTGCTGCTCTGTGCAGAGCACACAGCGCCTCGGCCTGCGTGTCCTCATGGATCTCATCAGCTGTTCCAGCAACGCTGCTGTCTCAGAAGGGATCTGCAAGACAGACCCCACCGTCACATCAAGACCTTGTGCCCCATAAGCCCAGGGGCTCTGGGGTGTTCCTTATTCACCAGCATTTGTCAAAACAGAGTATTGGGTAGCTTCGGTCATTTGACTTACACCTGGTTGCTTCAGATCTGCAGCACAGTTTTATTTCTGTTTTCTTTCTTTTATTTGACATGGGGGTGAAAAGGAGAAATAAACTCCACAGCAGAGTCCGTTATACTGTTAAGCGGCATTCTTTATTGACAGTGCTGGGGAGCTCTGGGAATCACCCTCTGTAAGTGCTCCAATGACTGGATGCTCTTGCGTTGCTTATATTCACACAATTATTACATAGTAACTACAATTTTTAGAAATTTTTAACATACAATATATACTAAGAAATAATTGATGAAGTGCAGAGTCTTGTATCTGGGCAGGAACAACCCCAGGTTCCAGTGTAAGTTGGGGAATGACCTATTAGAGAGCAGCGTAGGGGAAAGGGACCTGGGGGTCCTGGGGACAGCAGGGTGACCATGAGCCAGCACTGGGCCCTTGTGGCCAGGAAGCCAATGGTACCTGGGGTGGGTTAGAAGGGGGTGGTCAGTAGGTCAGAGAGGTTCTCCTGCCCCTCTGCTCTGCCCTGGGGAGACCACACCTGGAATATTGTGTCCAGTTGTGGCCCCTCAGTTCCAGCAGGACAGGGAACTGCTGGAGAGAGTCCAGCGCAGCCACCAAGATGCTGAAGGGAGTGGAGCATCTCCCGTGTGAGGAAAGGCTGAGGGAGCTGGGGCTCTGGAGCTGGACAAGAGGAGACTGAGGGGGGACTCATTCATGGGGATCAATATGGAAAGGGGGAGTGTCAGGAGGATGGAGCCAGGCTCTTTTCGGTGACAACCAGTGACAGGACAAGGGGCAATGGGTGCAAACTGGAACACAGGAGGTTCCACTTAAATTTGAGAAGAAACTTGTTCCTGGTGAGGGTGGCAGAGCCTGGCCCAGGCTGCCCAGGGGGGTTGTGGAGTCTCCTTCTGTGCAGACATTCCAACCCGCCTGGACACCTTCCTGTGTAACCTCATCTGGGTGTTCCTGCTCCATGGGGGGATTGCACTGGATGAGCTTTCCAGGTCCCTTCCAACCCCCGACACTCTGGGATTCTGTGAAGTTACTTATAATTGATTAGTTTCTTACTTACAATACATCTCTTAATTACTATTTAAATATAAGCTAAGCACTCTGCTTCTAAACAATGTATCACTTAATCTTGTGTCTCCCTCTCATCATGCAGAAGGATCTAAAACTTGAAAATTGTCCCCTCATTTTGCAGGTGGTCAGAAAGCATTGATCATGTCAATTGGTTAATGATGGGTATGTCTTTTATAACTTACTCATAGCATACCTTAATTTAGCAGCTTCTCTTCAGGGGGATGGAGAGGTATATGTAACAGGAATCTGCTGACAGAAACAGGATGGAAATGGAACAGGAAGAGAAGAAGTGGAGATGGAGAGATGGAGGTGGGTGAAGGATTTGAACAACGAGGGGGTCACGGCAGGGCAGAGAAATGCCAACCAAACCATACAAACCGGACTGGAATCTGCTTTGTCTTCTTGTCTTCTTTCCCTTTGCCCCTAATATAACTGAACATGTGTGTGTTCAGGGTGAAACTCGCTTCGCTACGTTCCTCAAATGTCTTCAATGTGGTGGCAAAAGGAAACGTGAAGCTCTGGTTATGTAACTTTTCCAAACCAGAAGTTTAAAAAAAAAATAGAGAAAGGAAAAATAAAGATCTAAATGTGAGAGTGGGAGAAGGAGGAAGAGAAGAGGTGGGTTGGAGGAGAAACATAATCCAGTTATTTTAACTGATTGATTCAATTGGCAAAAAATGCAGGAGAAAAAAACCAAAAAATTAAAAGCATAAAAGGCTTTTTCCCCGAGGGCCTGGAGCTAAAACAACTGTGGAATTTTTGGTGCAATTGTTTTTCTGCTTGTTAAGTGGCTCCATTATTGTGGGGCAGCAGAGGAGGGGCAGCGCCTGGCTGTGGAGCACTGTGTGGAGCAAGGGCTCCTTTGGGCACCCCTTTAACCTGGCACCCAACTTTGCGTCTGCTTTTTCCTCGACGATTAGGGTCACCTTAGCTGTGTTGCCAAAGGCTGTAGTTTCTTGAACACCTCATGTTAGGAAAAGTTATCATTACTGCTAAAACAACTCGTCTGGCTCCATCCTCCTCTCTTCCTCTGGTTCAGGAAATAATCCATAATGAAACTAGTGTTCTGTTGTTGTTGTTGGTCAGAATTAACCTCGAACATTTCCCAGGTGGTGTGGAGTGGCTGCTGGATTTTATCCCCAGACTGGCAGCAATTCAGCTTCAGTTCTTACCACAGGCCGCGGTGTAAACATGGATGTAGGATGATGTGTTTGAGAGGAGGAGCTGGTTTTTGCCTCTACTCCCAAAGTTCCTGGCCCTTTGCTCTGTTCTGTGTCTTGGCTGGGAAAGTCAGTAATAAGTTTAAAAAAAGGTGTTTGGTTATATGCAAACAACAGGACCCCCCTATGATTCCGGTCAAGTGTTATCAAGATGAGATCAACCGTGCATCTCCCCTGTTCCTCTGCAATGGGATGTGAAAACCTGGACGTGCAGACTGGGAGCGTGTTGTGGCGTGTAAGGGTGTCCCTGGACTGGACAATGGGAGAATCAGGACCATGGGTCACGTCCTACAGGCTGCAAGTTCTCTTTGTCCCTAAGGCTGTCCCAGGAAGGGAGACAAGACCTCAGAGAATCCAGTCTCTCCCCAAGCAGAGCAAATGCTGTCATCAGGGAGAGGGGAAAATGTGTGTTTAGTTTGTATATGGCTTTGCTGTCAACTTGATTTACACTTAGGATAATCAGCTAATAAGTTTAAAGAAATAGATCTTGTAATATTTATGTGTGATGCTGACTGGTTGGCCAGTTGTCTCTGGTTTTAGGTTGTTGTCTTTGATGTGGTGTTAGCTATTACCTTCAAACACAGTGCTTTGCTCCTTGTGAATAATGCATCTCCTGTGTCCCCTGGTGGGTCTTGCTTTTTATTTTATATTTTATTTTATTTCAGAACACTTTGAAAAAGAATAACTAGAAAATGGATTCTGATTGTCCCGATTGTCACAGTCCATTTATGATGATATTCATCAATAAATGAGCAGTTGCTTTATGCTGTCAGAAGAAGTACTTTGGCCGCCTGGCATTTTTGCCCTTTTATTTTCGGGTGATGGAAACTGTAATGAGTAATGAAAGAGCATGTTTGATTCTTTATGAGGAAAAGATGTCTCATTACTCCAACATGACTGTCTAGAGCACGCCTAGTTTCCCTTCTTGGAGTTATGACATTATACAATATTAGTGGTGGTTCAATGTGGGTGACATTCACTGCATGAATGGAAGGTCATCCGTCAGATCTCACCTTTTTCTGTGCCACTCTGCCCATCTTTGCTTCATTCCGAAACTCTGACAGAGACCATAGGATGCAGCAGATACAAGGGAAATGTGCACCCTGGCCAGTGGAGATTGAAGATCACAATGTCTTTTGCAGTGAGAACAACAGCTGATATGTTTGGTCCTCCTGATGCTCCTGCTCTGGACTGTCTGTGCCTACACCAGCCAGCATCCCCTTCCTGGGGTCTGTGATGGAAGGAGGAGATGGGCTGGGATTCAGGGCTGGGAGCACAGTGTCCCTATGGAGAAATGTTGGGTCTGGATGGGAGGAAAAAGATCCCAGCAGGAATTACATCTAACAAAATATTCACAGACAAGAAGTTGAGATTAAATGCCTTGTTTTTGCTTCTAGGAGCTCAAACCAGCAAACTTGGTGCAAATGAGATAGCCTGGAAGCTGCCAATCAGGTCTTGAACAGTCATCGTTCTTGGGGCATGTTTGGAAGAGATACTCTGGAAACGTGAAGATGGTTTTGTGTAATTGCAGAGTAGGGAGAAGACATTAATGCTTTGGTAGCTCAGGGTATAACCTGAGTCTGCTCAGGTTGTCTGTCGGATATGACATGTGGTCTATCTCCATCTCAAAGAGGAGCTTGCGTTCTCTAAAATGTCTCTGCTTTTCTTTGGCCTCCAAGGAGGCCGGTACCAGACACTGCAAACCCAACAGGTCTTGCTTCTCATCATTTGCATTCCCATGGCTGTGGCTGTGCTGCCATCCCAGGCATTCCGAACCATGGCCCAGGCTTCCAGAAATCACAATGCTGGTGGAAAAACAATGAGATTGAAAAAGTAATACTGTAGGGTGCTTGCTTCACTGGCTTTTTCCAGAGGAGTTGCACATCTACAGCCACGAGGGCTGGACAAGTAAAATATTGGCATCTGAGAGTGCCTTCAAAGCGTCTCCACATTGTCCTGTTAGACAATGCTTCCGGGTCCCTCAGGGCCAAAATTCTTCCTGAAACACGCTGTCTCTCCCCTTCGGGGTGTCCTGGCAGTGCCTTGCTGACGTGCAGGGGAAGCCTCAAAGGTGCCCAGCCCTGCCAATGGCTTTCAAAGCAGCTCCACGTGTCATCCAGCCACCCAGAGGGCCTCTACCTGGAATACGCCACGTCAGCCAAAAGGTAACCCACAAGGCAGGGTGGCCTCGTCTTCCTCCCTTCCCATGTGTTCCACCACTGCTGTGTGCTCGTGCTGACTCAGGTTGTAGATTGTGCCACCAGCAGCTCCTGGTGTGTCAGAGGGACCCAGCACCACCGGCTGCACAGGGGCATTGTCACCCCCCTATCACACCGACCGAACAGCAGCCTTATTGCATTGGGACTCACAGACCAGCTCCACTTGTCCGACCATGAGGTGCAAGTCCCTGGCTGCTGCCTGGGGCTCTTTGGCAGCCAGACCTCTTCCAACCAGGAGCAATCGTTTTGCAGGGAAGGGGCCCAGACTTAAACTTCTCTCTCACCCCCTTAGTCACACACATCCTCTTGCAAAGGCTGGAATCCAAGGGAGCCCTGTCTCTGATGGGAACAGCTTATGATGCCTCAAGAACCTCTGGTTGCTATTGGGAGGCCTGTGCTAGCATTTGGTGACCCTGAAGAGGATCATCTGGAGGGGAGGTATCCAGACCAGGTGGTGTCTCTGCCAAAGCTTAGTGCTGGAGGCAGAAGAGCAGCCTTATGAGTTCTTACTGGTGGAGGGTGGGGAGCAAGAACTTCCCTCTATTCTGGGCTAACTGAAGCCATTTCACACGTCTGTTGGCTGACCAGCAGTGGTTTACAGAGCTCAAGCTGACTCTGAGTGCCCATGGACTGGGTAATCCAGGCTGGTTGTGCTGCCCGTGGGGCAGGGTCACCCTCTGTCACTGAGCTGCCTGAAGCGGTCAGCCTGGCACTGGGAGGAAGGGAGATGGGATGGTGTAGGGTTGCTTTTACTTTCGTTTTTAATAATTATTGAGTGGAAAGCCATATGTACACTGTCAGAGGTTCCACGAAAGGCACTTTAATGAACATTTGACAGGTAGTTCAGGCTCCAAATTTATGGCCTGTGATAGTACAGGGGTGGATGCTGGTTTCTGTTTCCTGCATCCCTGCAAATCCATAAGCTCTCACTGTTTATCAGACACCTCTGTGGGTCAGGACCGAACGTGCTTTATGTTTATACTCTCTCCTCTTAGTACTCTTGCAAGGATGGCAGCTCAGAGGGCTTCAGGGGGCGTTTGCTCTAAATGAGCTCTGAGGGGCTTCTCGTGGCCCCAGGGAAGCAGATGGAACAGGTCTCATCCCTGCTATGAGAGCGTATGTGCTCCATCCATTGGGGACAGTTGCTTGGCAAGTGTTCGTTTGGGTACCTCAATGCCTGCTAGTGTGGCATGAATAGTCCTGGCAGCAGTGCAGTGTGCGGGATTTCAGGCAAGAGAGTGTTGCAGTTAGTCTGTGTCTTGTCATGATGCTCATTGTGTCAATGTCAGTGGGGTTTATTTTGGGATGTCTTATAATTAGGGATTTCCTTCTGGTGTCAAGATACATGCTGGGAATTTGGGTCATTGCTGGAGATGTATAATCCCACTTCTGAAGAAGCATTTTATTCCTGCAAATCAAACTAGGTATGAGTCTCTGCCAGTCGTGTGCACATGAGCAGCCCTTAGGAAACGGAAGAAAATATCTCAGTGTTTTTAATGAGAACTGATTTTGAGCATCTGTAGGATATCAGAAGTCTGGATCAGGATTCAAGTATCACAACAGGACATGTTTTTTCATAATTCCTGCCGGAACTGCATAGCATAGCTTTGGAGTTTGTCACTAAATTTGGGGTTCCCATCCTCTCATCTTTGAATCTCGTTCCTCTGATTTCCTGCTCACCTCTCAGGTTTTCCTTCTTGAGATAAGGCTACAGGGCTCCTGTGCAGAGAAGGGAAGCAGAGCGAGGCTCTTGCTGGGGAGTCTGTCTTTGCACAGGAGACTCTGCTCTATGAGGTCCTTAAACTCAGCAGCAGACTCTATCTTGCTCATGACCCCAGAGAGCCGAGCAGCAAATCATGGGGTGCAACCAGGTGGGTCTGGTCCACAAGGTCTGGAGAAGGACACTGGTGGTGTAATTCTGCTGCATAAAGGTGGGTGGTTTGACTCTCCTTCCTGAAGAAGAGGGGTGGGGAGGATGGTGCCACCTCATGTGGACACTGTGCAATTTCCCAGTCCCCACTCAGGCAACACAGACACCATCCAAGCCACCACAGCCCACCTTGGCTGGGAGAGGCCAGCAGCCGACCGCCGAATCAACCAACAAGGTGCTTTTCACACGCAAGAGGTCGGGAGGCAGCCACTGGTCAGCAACGGCGCTCATTTATTATCTCACAAGAATGAGTGACATACAGCTGCAGTAACATCAGCAGAACCAAAGCTTTGCCCAGGGCCTGAGCTCTGACCACGGGGCTCCCTGCTGCGCTGGGCGGCAGTGGGAGGGTTTGTGATGGAGGGGATGGATATGGGAGACCCCTGAGCTGCAGGGAGCGAATTTGAGACTCTTCCCGGCAGCCTGTGTCCTCCTGGTGCCATCATCCCACAAACGGGTTTCTGTTCCCTCCTTCTACACGAGCTGCCCTTAGAATAGGGGAGGGCAAACACAGTCCTCAAAATGGGTGTTCTGTGGGGGACTTATGTACCTAAGAACCAACATCTGCAGCTGCGGGGGTGGCGGCACCACAATGTCCCCTGGGGTGCCTTGGCCAGGTGCTGCCCAGCGACCTCAGGCAGAGCACACAGGTTTATCTGGGGAGGTGTTTGGATTTGGCTGCCTTGGTGTTCAGAGACCCCTTGTTAGACACTGTGGGTCAGACTGACAGATGGGCCGGGTGTCCCCAGCTCCTGGTGTTGGCTGGAGGTGGGGGTCCTACCCAGCCCACCAGGCTCCCAGCGGGTGAAGCGGAGCCTCCCAAAACAGAGTGCAATGTGAATACACTGCTTTTAACCCACTTCTGCTCTTCCGGTCGATGGCGTGGGACCGACACAAGCCTATTTCCAGGGGTCTGTGGGACCTGCAGAGAACCCTGGAGGATAAGGCCTGAGGTCCCCATGGGTGGCCACATCATTGCAGTTGGCCATTTCGACGTGTTTCTGCCACAAAGACTTTCGTTTGCTAAGATGTCTCTGCCTTGAGAAGACATGCTTGGCTTTGCTGCAGGCTCCTCCTGGCTTGTGATGCTGCAGGATGACGAGGAGGAGGGTCTCCCTGACCCATCTCCTGGGCTGGTGGGTTCTCTCCCAGGCAGTCCCTAGCAGGAGGAACACTCACAGGGGGTTTATCTCCTCCCACGGCCAGCCCGGAGTGTCTGGAGCTCAGTCAGAGCCCTTCCAGGAGAGCGGCAGCTGGCGGAGCAGTGCCTGGTGCCCAGGCAGATGTGATGGGGGTGAAGGTAGACGGGTTGTACCGGTGCTTTACATGGAGCAGCCTGCTGTCACCTTGCTGGCCACCCAGCACTGGGGCTGGTCCTCAGTGTGTGGTGCGGGGCTGTCGGCACGGCTGCTCAGAGGAGGTTTATAAGTGAGACGTGTAGGGTGGTGTGGGCGGGGAGGGGAAGAAGGTTATCCGGAGGCTGCTGCTGGCCAGATCTCGGCTCTCTGAAGGGATCAGCACCTCACTGTCACTGAGGCAGGGACAATGCTCAGAGAAGACCCTCTCCTTCCCCATGGTGCTCACCCTTTGCTGGCAGGGGACGAGCGTCATGGAGGGGAAGTTGTAGCTGTCAAGGATGGGGTGCACTCCCAGGGAATCGGGTGTCTCAAACATGTGGTTGATGTCGGAGAAGCTCACCAGAGCCTGAGTGGAGTCATAGGAGCTTTTTTCCATGTCATCAGCCCCGCAGGACTGGGGGTAGCTCCTCTTGTCCTGGCCCTTCTGCCTCAGCAGGCGCAGGTCATCTCTGAAGTGGGGGTTGAAGAACAGGTAGAGCAAGGGGTTCAGACAGGCGGGCAGGGGCAGGACCACAAGGAGCACGGATTTGATGACCTCTGGGGTGATGAGGAAGAGGTTGAGTGTGGAGGAGAAGGCAAGGAAGGCCACTGGGCAGTAGAGGAGGCAGTTGGTGAAGATCAGCCAGGCCACATGCTTGACCATGGCGCAGTCCCAGACAGCGCTGAACTCCCCCTTCAGCAGGTTGCAGTAGAGCCGGATGTAGGTGCCTGTGATAGTCAGGAAGCAGAGCATGTTTGTCATCACCAAGGCCACCGTGAAGCCCAGGGTGGCCGGTTTCCCATCTGGAGTGGGATATGGGAGGCAGAGAGGGGATGCTCCATATTCCCCGACGGAGAAGAGAGGCAGAACGGCAGCCATGGATGACAGCAACAGGCAGCAAAAGGCAGCAGCCTTGACCTTGCCTAAGGAGGGCGACTTCCCATAGCCCCGCACGCAGGAGACCGAGACGCTGCACTGCACGGCAGCCAGTGTCAGCAGGAAGATGGCAGCCTCGGAGGCGAACACCGACAGGAACCCCGTCACTCTGCAGCCTGCGCCCGTCTCCCATCTGGCCCCGTATTTGGCGAAGTGGCCGTAGGTCAAGGCGTCGACGAGGGCCAGCATGCTGCAATAAATGCCGGTCAGCATGTTGGCACCAGCGATGGAGCCGATGATGAACTTAACTGGAGAGAGGTAGCTGGGAGAGGCAAACACAGCCAGGATGACCAGCCCGTTGCAGAGTACCGAGACCAGAACGATGACCCAGACTCCCAGGCGGATGATCCAGCTCTCAAACAAGTGATCGCAAGGCTTGAAGGGACCTGGAAGAAAACAAACCTCAGAGTTACACCCAGAATATTTCGCTTTGCTCTAGTGATGCTGCTTGGAGCAGCAGCCAAGTCCCAGCCCTCCCCTGGCTCCCCAGCCCCTTGAATGCTGAGGGCTGGGGAGGAGCACACAACGTTGTCTGCCCTCATCTGCAGCCGCCTCTTGGCTCTGTGCCTGCCTCCTGTCCCACCAGGACGCGCTCTCAGATGTTGTCTAGTGCTGAAATGAGGTGCAGGGAGAGGTCACATGTGAAATGTGAGAAATGGCAAACTTGTCAGAGCTCTGAAAATATAAAAAGGTCGAGGCCTGCCATTGCCACCCTCGACTGTATGCATGTTGAAGCCTTTTAAATCTCATGTCCCAGCTGCCCTATGCTGTTCAGTGGGGCAGAACCTGAGCTCTAGGTAGGCTTTTGTCCAAAGGAACTCATGACCATATTGTCCCACATTTCTGCGGGACTCCAGACCCACTAACACACCTGTTGTCAACCTGGCATCTGGGCCACTGCCATTAGCTGCTCCTTCTCTCGTACCCCTGGGGTCTTGGAGTTAGCGGTGTGGAGATGTGTGAGAGACGGCAGGATGCTGACGTTGGGAGCCGCTGCCCTTGTACTCAAGATGTTGGCTAAGTGGTGTCTTATTGTTTCTGCACGAATGACCTCTACATGGAGGGGATGGCCAAGACGAGATGAAGTGTTAGAGCAGGAGGGAGAGACAGCAGGCAGGGAGGAAGAGATGGGGGAGCTGGGGTGGCAGGGAAGGGACAGAGGGACCTGGGAAAGGAGAACGTGGGAGGATGTCAGGAGACAGAATGGTGGAGCATGGCCATTGGGAGAAGGAGGGGTGAGTAAGGGAAGGTCACGGAGGGGTTGAAATGGTGCTGGTGGTGAAGGCTGCTTGCCAAAGGAAAAAGAAGAGAGGGTGGAGACAGTGCGCTGGGACAGGGGTGTCTCTGGGAGGGATTTGGGTGTTACAGTGAGGGGCTCAGGGTGGGAGTGCAGCAAAGCCAGAAACAGGATGGGCCAAGTTTAGAGACCAAAATAAATTAGAGGAAACTGAGAAATCTGATTCAGCTGAAAGAGGGTGGAGGTCTTTGGCCGGCTTTCCTCAGAGTCAGGACCTCTGTACCCAGGCAGCAGGGCACGGTCTCTGCTGAATTCTTGTTCCTTCTTGTCTCTTTTGCAGCAAATTCAGTGGGACAACTGGTGAAAACTCCATCCTCGCCAGTGACCCACAGCTGCCCGCACTGAGCCAGGCCTATCCAGCCTCGAGCTGGGCTTGTGTAGGACACCACTGAGCTGTGGATAGGGACAAGTTCAGAAGGCATCTTCCTTGTGCCCCAGGCAACCTGTGCCCACTGGCATATCTCTGATGGAAGAAGAAAGTGGGTGGGTGCAGTCCAGCACCTTCTTCTCTCCGTTTCTCAGGAAACACAGTAAAGTACCCCTAGAGTCTGCAGTGCCGCAAGTATGATCAGGAGATCAAGGATAAAGTCTCGTCATGAAATATTCTGGGCTGGTTGGGACAAAGCAAAGTCTAGGTCTTGCAAGGGAACAGGATCTCATTGAAAACCAGTGTGTGAGTGCAGGCAGGTTTGTGCATGGAGGAGCTGGTGATACCTGGATTACTGGTCAGGGACACCATGACCTTGTCCTCTCCTCTCGGGATGACAACTGCACCCGAGAGGGAGAAGGAAACTCCTCACTTGTGCCCAGTTTGGCTAAAGCCCAACCATTCAGGCTTCTGATCTGCACGTCTGTGAGACACTGCAGGAAGGATTGTGCGATCCTGGGGATTTGTTCAAAGTGTTTCCCTGGCTGCTCACCGGGACTTGGCGTGCACTGAATAGTGGGGTGCAGCTTTGATTCCTCAAGGTCCAGCTGGAGGTCATCTGCATCTAGGTCATCTGAGGAGAAAACAATGAGAAACGGTGCTCAGAGAAGAACAATCAGGGCCATCAGGGCTAACTGGGCCAGCAGCTTTTCCCACTGCCTGTCCTCAACATAGACCTTCCCATTCAGTTCCCAGCTCACAAGTTCAAAGTCACTGCTGGTGTCCCGTTTGTCCCCTGCAGTGACTGTTGTAGAGGGAGAAGGTCTTGTAAATGTTGGTGGGTTGCAATTTGTCCAGCCCCTCTGTTTTTAGGTTACTCCCAACGTTTGAAGCGTAAGAGCCCCAGATCCCAGAGTTGTGTGACTGCAAATCCCTCATCTCAGCATGCTGTATTAAAATTAAAGAAACACTCTAGCCTGTGTGGTTACAGAAAACAAAGCCTTCAAATGCATCTTCTAAATGGAAGCTTTCTGGGCAGCCCTTGTCCAATGTTAGTTCATCAAGAAGGACTCTGGAGCTTTGTTCAAAGAGAGCCATTAGCCTCTACTTGCAGCACAAATTCTTCGTCAGCAACCACCACCGCCACCACCACCAAACGTCTCAGAAGCAAAAAGACAAGAGAAACCAACATTTATTGCTTTACTTTATGTCCTGTGATTTCTTGGGGCTGTGGTGCCCTGCTTTTAGCCTTGGAGGTTCCCAGTCCTGGGTTTGCTTAGAGGCCCATGCCTGCAGACTCCAGAGCCCAGCCTGGGCCAGCACCTCCGCCACGCTGGCAGCTGCACCCCGAGCCAGGCCTGGGCTCTGGGGGTCGGACAGACACTCCCTGGCTGAAGGAGAAGCTGCTGGAAGAGGATGCGCCTGACACCTTGGCCGTGTTTTTGATGGCCTGTAGTTGTAGGTCATCACCAAGGGTAGTGGCGTCCCCTTAATCTAATCCAAGACATGATTTTCTGCTTTGTTCCTCATTCCTCTTCTCAAGCTACCACTGATCCACAGCGTGGGGACACGGTGAGGACAGCTGCTGTCCCGCTGTGCCATCCCCACCCATGGCACCGGCATGGCCCTCTGCTCCCCGTGGAGATCTCTGGAGGGTTTTCTGCAGGTGGGAGGAAGGGGAAAGGATGTATTTTTAGCTTGGGGCAGCCTGATACGCAGGCAGCTGGGTCTGTGGCTGTGGGATGAACTCTCTGTGATGATACAGACCAATGGTGCCCAGGTGTGTCCCGGCAGCTCGGACACTGGCCAGGACAGCGAGTTTCCACAGTGCTGGAGATGTGGCAAACCTTGGTGGGGTTAGGTCTTCAGAAATGATGCCTCTCATGAGGCCTGCTCCCTGCCAGTGTTCGAAAACTCAGCTGAGATTATTTGATTAAAGAACGATGACAAATAACGTGCTATCTTTAGTGTGTCCTGACAAGAATTGTGGTTTTCTCGGCTTCAGTGAGCTTTGGAAAAAAAAAAAAGCCATTTTTTAAATGTGTCTGCATAAGAGTTGAAATATTACTGCTGCTCTGGAGTCTGGCAAGAAAACACTCACAGTGGGATGGAAAAATATTTCCTCCTTGTATTTTATAGTCTTATAAATCTCCAGTGTCTTTTCCATCCCCAGTGCACAGGCTGTGATGTGCAGTCACGATACTCAAACCAACGCAGACTTGCACTTTCTGTGCCCTGCTGCCACCCAAACCACCATGAAGCGTAATCTGCGCCTATCTCTTTTCTCTTCAAAGGGCCGGAACGCACAAAGGCTGGTTTTCAGCTTAGGTTAAACATTTGCATGAAGTGAAGGAGTGATCTTTTGTTTTGCCTGGACTACTGGGCTAGCTGTGAATTGCAAAACAATCCTTGGCCGGCACAGCGGGATTCAAAGCAGAAAATGTACCTCTCTGCTGGAAGTCAGTGCTTCTCCCAGCCTGGGAACTGCAGAGACAAGAAAATGGCTGTTGTGTTCTACCAAGGCGGACGGCATTGTTTTTGAAGTAGCCCTCATTTATTTGAGTTTTGCTACAGCACCACCACTTTCTGAGGCCTTTGGGAAAAAAAAACACTTTGCTAGTAATGCGCTTTCCACTGAAAATGGTTCCCAGCCGGCTGTACTGACACGGACGTGGGCAGAAGAGGAGGACGATTGCTGGAGAAGTGGTAGAACACAGAACACTGGGCTGGATGCTTCTTCCCCTTTTGTACCATCTGCCTCGGCCAGGGCAATCCCCACATGGGGGCTGCAAATAATCGCTCCCTCCCTCAGAGTTAGGGCAGGGGTGACCACAAAGGGACCGGGCAGGTGCTTTTGGGGGGATTCGAGTAGCTTTTTGAATGACAGGAGGAGGAAAATCGTAGCTCTAAGGACCCTCCAGGGTTGCAAAAGTTAATTACTCAGCTCTACATGCTAATGGAGGTCCTGATCTGGATAAAGCAGTGTCCTGTTCTCAAGGATAACCATACAGATGTGTTCTCACTTCCTATAGGTTTTTTCCTTTATTGCAAACATATGCTTGTAAGTGAATACAGCCCCTTCACTCCTCAAACCAGCGTGTGGCAGGTGGGTGCTGTGGCAGTACTTGCATTTGCCTGTGCTCCCTCTGCAGCTGGTTTCGGGGGTGGCAGGGGTGAGCTGGCCATGTTGGGTGAATGTCCCGTGTGACAGTCCCTGAGCCACCTTGGGGCTGCTGCCCAGACACAGGGGACAGGCTCAGGGCAGGGGGTATCTGCTAAACGCCACCAATTACAATCCAAAGAGGCGTATCCCAAGCACCAGAAATTCTGGAAACGGGACCTCAAATATCTGTTGTGACAAGGTGACGGACTGATACAGTAACCACGCTCCTTTGAGCCTCGAGTGGCCATTACCGGATTGTGAATGGATACTTGGGGGATGTTTGAGGGGGTTCTCCAGCATCTGGGAGGCTGGGAAGAGCTGAGCTGGCCTTGGGGTCTGTGGCACCATGTGTGCCCTGCAGCTGCAGTCAGACGGTCCCTTGGGTGCTGGGCTGGGCTGTGGGATGGGTGCTGGATGCAGGAGCGGGACATGCTGTGGGAGGCAGCGGTACCTGGCTGCTGGAGCAGGGCTGTGCCATCGGGGATGCGTTTCTCCCTCCTGTATGACCACCTGGGACAAGTCGCCCAGCTGTGAGGTTCTGAGGACTTGTTTGGAAAGGGATCCTCGCTCCCTTGCTGGAAGCACCACGCAGGGCGGACAGGACACGGCTATCTGGAAGCCTGCCCCATCCCTTGCACATGTTCTCCCACAGCATCCAAGCCCTGACGGTCCTGGCTGTACAATGCAGGGACAGAGCCCCGAGTCATTTTCTCTTAACGAGACCACTTTATCTCTTGCATGGAAGGAATGTTTGGGAGCTTTTTTCCTCTTTAACGAGGAAGTGTTACAAGATTCATATAACTCAGCTAAATACCACTGGTAGCCATCGGAAAGTAAGCACTGGGAACATAAGTAAAGCAACAATTAATTAAATAAAATAGCAATATTACAAAACCCTCATCGTCAAGAGTAGACCGTGCATTGCTGAATGGTAAGGAGAGTCATCTAAAAGCTGCACACGGCAAGAAAGGATGTTCTTGTGCATTTCCCGTTTGCACCGCTGTGGCTTGATATTCAAGACAAGCCCAGTGCTTTAACATCTGAAAATGCGAGCCTTTATGAGCTGCTAATAGTCGCATCTGGCACATCTTAGAATCAGTCAGCATTCCCCTCTGGTCCTAATATCTCATGGTCACACATTTACTCCTCGAGGCTGAGACTGGCTGGGGGGCCCGGGAGCCTGCGGTGTGCTGATCTGGTGGCAGGGCCAGGAGAGGGTGTCCTTTGGGACATCAAGTGCTTCAGTGCCCAACAAGAGCAGGTCTGTAAGCAGCACTATGGGCCCTGGCTGCAAACCACGTCTTTTAACAGATGTTGTAATTTGCTGGGCAAACACCCCAACTATATGTACAAGGACTGTTAAAGTTTGGGCTGCATTAATGATGGAAAAACTGACCCATCTGAGAAGAAATTCCTGCAGCAATGACTGTAACATATGGCTCCTTTGTACTGTGTGCCCAGTGTAACCACCGAGTCTATCGTGCTTCCAGGAGCCACATTGTGCTGGTAGGAGTCACCCTTGCTAGCCCCTGGCTGGGCTTTTTACATTGCTAGAGTTTGGTCTCAGTCTGTGAGGGATCAGGGCAGGGCAGGGACAAAGGGCTTGTGACTCACTCGTGTCATGAAGTGTCTGGGTCGTCCTGCCGCCCAGCTCTGCTGTACCGCAGAGAATCCAAATGCTCTGGGTCAATATCTGTCTCCAGATCTAGTCTTGCCTGCTGGAGATGCAGGAGATTCTGCAGAGCCCTTGATTGTGGCTCAGTGCATGGTGTTCCCAAAACAGGTGAGCCAGGTGCTCCCCAGGGCCTCAGTCCTCTCCCTGTTCTCCTACGGGCACATAGCATGATGTGGTTTTACCTTCAGGGTGTTTCAGACCTCAGAAGTGCCTGTGGCCTCTGTATTTACACGAACATATAAACAAATGCAGCATGCAAGCCATGTCCTGAGATGCTATTTCCACTCTCCAGCAGTGACAGAGGAAGCAAAGGGGTTTGTCCTTCAACTATTCTGAGATTCCCTTGCAAGGGATCACTCCAGCCCTCTGCCTGGAGCTGCTGTTGTGTTGTGTGTCGGTGGGTGCAGAGTGCAGGTGCTTTGCACACTTCTCCACTGGCCCTGTGCAACAGATTTTGTGGAGGTCTGTGCAGGAGAGCATATGGGAGCACGGAATAAATAGACTCTTGAACAGAAAGCACTGCTCATCTTGAACTGTGGAGCCACTTCATATTCCCCAAAGGTGTCCTTTTGTTCATACCTAACCCTGACCTTTTGCTGCAGCGCCAGGGTATGTGCACAAAAGCAGCACAGGCACAGGTCTGAGCCACAGACAGACACAGACACCTCCACACAGCTGCACTTTCCAGTTCTTTGCGTTCATGCCTTATTCGGATTAATCCTAGGATCCATCCTCTGTATGTTGTAGCAACAAGAGCTGATGTTCTGCCAAAGGCTCCGTGTTGCCCAGAAGCCTAATGACCAAGCCCAGTAGTTGTCCCCTGTAACCTCAGCTGCCTTGCTCAGGTGGCCTGGTTGGCCTCCCTCTGTAGTCAGCAAGGCCAAATTAGGAAACATATCCATGCTGGTGAGGACTGACAGACTTTTCTGTTGGATTGTGAAGGTTTGGATGCACCAGATTAGCTCTTTCTCCAGTGCAGTGACACTCACTGGAACCCATTCACAGCAACTGGCCACCAGAGCTGGAGGAGGATCAGTCTGCCTTCCCCAAGGCAGGTGTCACTCCATGGCTGGCAGTGCAGCCACTCCTGGGGTCTCATCCAAGCTCACCGTATTCCCCTGCCCACGGACAGACCACCGCTCAGCCCAGTTTACTTACAGTGATTATCAGTATGACCTGGAAACAATTCCATGGTCCTTTTGTGGGGATCCTCCTCTTCAGGGCTCATGTCTTCTGCCTCCCATTGGTTGGACACCTTGAAGAAGCTGCTGCAGCTTCCATAGGCACAGCACTGGTAGGCGTAAGGTACCTCGAGGACTCTGCAGAGGGGGAAAGCAGAACTTTTAGAGGTGCCACCTCCATGACCTGACACGCTATTGCTTTGCACTTTTCGCTTAATTTCCACATGTGAAAAAAGCCAGTCTGTCAGGTGATGGCTACGCTGGGGCAGGACTTTGCCCTGGTGAAGGACTCCATATAGGACAGACTGTGGACCCAAGTCACCCTGAGGTGTCTCTGCACTGCCCCACTTTTGGCACTTAAGACACCGTCAATAGGATGTTGTCAAACACCAGGTTTGGAAACTGCATTAAAGTTCCTGGATAACTCCTAAAAACATATATGTGGTTCTTCCTAGGTGGAATTAACCTCTTTCCCATGCCTTCTGGCAATATGCCATGTGCATGTGGAGTCCTTGTTTTTTACCCCAAGGCCAGTTTTTGCTGGGCATCCTTTTGTTCAAGTTGAGAAGCTTCCCAAGAGCTTGAGTGCAAGGTCCCCCTCGCATGTTGCTGCCGGTCAGAGAGGCACCTCCAAACTCCAGCTGGGCAGGGAAATCTCAGGTCTCTCAACTGTGTCAAGTTATTTTAATATGTCTGATTTCTACTTGAAAGTAGAATTCTTAGTTCTTAATTATAGCATGTATTACAAGGTTAATTAAACAGCAGCGGAGCATCATCTGGATGAAATACCAGGCTATCAGTCAGCAGCTGCGTTTTCTTCAAAGACAGCAATATCTTGCTGCTTTGTTGGAAGTCAGGAAGACTGCTGATGAAGGCAAAGGAACCTCAGGTTTTCCAGACAATTAAGGTCTTCTGACAAGATCAGTAAATATGGTGAAACTCTATATTCTAAAAATATGCTTTTGTTTTAAGTTCCCAAACATTTCTGGCTGAGCCCTGGGAGGCTGTGGAAACTCTGTATACAAGCTTGCTTCCTGTTATAAGCTCCAAATTAAAAGCTGTTATTGAAAGGTGGTAGGAAGGTACAGATCCTCCCAGGATGGCTAAGAACTCTTCTCAGATGACCCCTCCAGACATATGCCCCAAGAATAAGACTACTTGATGGCAGCACCCCAACATTTAGGAAATGTTAATGTGTCCATCGCCTGGCGTGGTTCAATGAATCACTCCTGTGGACTCAGTCTCTGGTACAAATTTAAACCAGCTCCATGGATGCCAATGGAATCATTTTAGAGGAGGAATGCCTCTGGGAGTGCTGAACTTGACCTGCTCTGCACAAGGGTGTGGAAAGCGCTCCAGAAGCTTCAGGGATCCCCTGCTCTTTGGGGTGGTCAGTGGATCCCAGCTATGATAAGTAAAAAAAGTCAGAAGAGAAAGCCCTGCAGGCATCAGTGCCGAGGCAGACCAAAGTGAGAGCTCCACGCTTTCATCGGAGCAAGCTATTAAGCCCAATGTTGGTGCAGGGGCCTGTGACCCCAGCAGTGGGTGTCACAATTTGAGAAGCTCCAGCCTTGGGGTCCTGTACTGGATGAGTGGGAGCGTCAGCTCGTGGATCCTTGGATCCAAGAGAACTACCTGGGAGACTCAAGAAAATGACAGTTTCACCTCAGGGGAATTGGAGTCATCTGGAAAATGGGTCCCTCAGCCTTAGGGCAGGTGCCACGCTGGAGACCCACCACTAAGGGAGGGTCCAAGGAGCCGGAGCTCGTGGTGCAGTACTGCACTCCAAGCCTTCCGCAGCCTGGTCTTGCTCAGTTTGACCCCTTCAGGCTCCTCATTAATCCATAGCAGACAAGACACGGCCACACAAACACAGTTTACTGAAGGAAAGCTGGATGTCATTAGCTAGGACTGGCTTCTGGGAATGTTTTCCATTGAGAGGAGCCCTGAGCTGGGCCCGCTCCATGCTTTCCACTTGTGTGTGTTTGGGGTGGGGGTGGCAGGCCTGGGAGCACATCACCGCTCTCCCGTGGAAGACTTTAAAAGATGAGGCACATTAGCAGCAGATGGAGCTTCCTCAACCTATTGGCCTGAAAGGATGGAGGAAAGCATCAGATAAACAAGGAAAGCAGGAGTCTGATTGCTATAAGCAAATACAGGCTGTGCTGAGCGCCAGGAGCGAAAGAGCCAACGCCACCAGTACCTCATTTTGGGGAAGCTCTCCTTGGTGAAGGGCTCCGAGAGACCTGGGTTGCCTTGGAGCTTCAGATGGGTCAGTCCACCCAAACCACCCAGAGGCAGCGTGACCAGCCGGTTATCAGTCAAGTCCCTGGTGAGAGGAGAGCAGAGAGGGACACCGTGGTCAGCGTTTTGCTGCTAGCGGTATCTTAGCCCAGCAGAGGCTTGGAGAGCCTTGCTGCCTGCATTGATTGCTCCCCAAAATATGATGCTGAAATGGGGCTGAGTGCTGCATGGGGACCAGGATTATCTGGAGATAAACAGATTGGGATTGTAATCCCCAGGGAAAATGAGGGGCAGGGGTTAATGCCCATGCTGAAAGCTCTGGATGGTATCTGGTATCTGGATGGTGCACATATCTGCCCCA
The DNA here is from genome assembly GCF_036013475.1 of Columba livia. NCBI lineage: Eukaryota > Metazoa > Chordata > Aves > Columbiformes > Columbidae > Columba > Columba livia. The sequence continues at coordinate 1,638,671 of NC_088623.1, read as the reverse complement.
CACATTTCTTCTCCTACCACTTCCCCCATGATAGGTCAGGTATAACTGCATCTCCCAACCCATAAAATACACAAGGTCTTAGTGAGGGGGCCGAGGACTGGCGACCCCTCCAGAGCCAGCAAAGACAGTCTGCAGTGACTGAGATACTCCATCATGCAGATCTTCTCATAAGGGGATCTGGGACAGGTGTGACAGCATCAGAATGTTGGAGGTTTAAGTCTTCAGGGTGAGAGCATCTTGAAGATGGCCCCTTCTGCACTTTCATCATCCCTTTAATATTAATAGGAAATGGTGGGATTTGGTCTGCCCACGTCAGTGCTAAGACATGCACCTCAGCACTGCAGCCCTCTGACATCTAAATGCCAGGCGTCCCGGTGGCCTGGGGGGTCAGTCTGAGGTCCTCAGATACCTGCTGACCATGGCCTGCTGTGAAAGAAGTATCACTGCAACTTACAGCTTGGTGAGCGAGTGCAGGGTCACAAATGCTTCAGGGTGAATAAAGTGGATGTAATTCCAGCTCAGGTCTCTGCAGGACAAGGACATGTCAGTAAGAGGGATGCAGAGCAGGGCAGTGAAGCTGCTGACACCGGCCTGGTCAAGGGGTTTGATATGAACAAATGTGGGATCTATTGTCCCATAGTTGACAGCAAGTTCAGCCTCATTGCAGCTCCCTGAAGACAAATACGTTTGGGTCTATAGATGGGTAGTTTCTAACAGAGGGCACAAGAGTTTGCCTTGCAGGAGCTCCTCCACTGAGACCAATGGGAAAGCTTCCTTTTTCACTTCATTTCTGTGAATTTGGGGATTTTACACTAACATGCTAAACCTCAGAGCAGCAGACATGTTATGCTTTAGTGCCAGAGCATCCCTGATGTGTTCATGGTGCTGGGTGCTCAGGCAAGGGCAGATAGGATCAGGGGCTGTGTGGAAGGTGAACCAAAGTCATCTTAGGGTGTCTCCTGTCACGTACTTGGATTCACTGAGGCTCCACGTGGATTCACGTGGCTTGGATTCACTGAAGCTCCTCAAAAAGCTCTGCTTCCACTGGAGCTAGAGGCCTCAGCTCCCTTTGTCCCCAGCAGAGAGGAACCAGCACATCAGGAAGCATTTCTTCTCCTAAGGCTGACTACATGAGCAACCTCCTACAAGTATCTTCATCTCTCCAGCTCTGAAGGGAGAGGTGGTACCTGCTCAGATGTGTCACTGCAGAAGGCTGAAGTTGGGTGAGATGAATCCCTCCCACAGGGACCCAAAACACAGCCAAAGGCGAATGCCAGAGCTTGCATGCTCAGCTGTGCGTTTGTGTGACTACAGTGTGGCAGCAGTGTGATTGTATCTGCTGCTTGTCTGTAGCATTGCATGTAATACGTGACTGTTCCTGCGCAGTTACAGACATGATGTACGTGACACTCGTGGGATCTCTAGGAATGCTGGCTTATTAAATGACACTCAAATTGCTGCACCATGGGAAAAAGCTTTTATGCACTTCAGCTCACTTCCTAACAGAACAGTGAATAAAGACCATCAGCACTTGAAGGGCTCTTCCCACATCTCACAAGGAGAATCGTGCCCTCTGGAGCCTTATGAGCTTCTGAAAGGTGCCAAGCACCTGAGTGGGCTGTCTACTGCAAGGTCAGTTTGCGTGTATGAAATGTGCATGTTGTGGGCACTTAATATGTCTAGTATTGATACTTAATACATCTGGTATTAATATGTCAAGCAGCAAGTGACAGGATGAGAGGAAGTGGCCTCAAGTTGCACCAAGGAAGGCTCAGATTGGATATTAGGAAAAACGTATTCACAAAAAGGATTGTGAAGCACTGTAACAAGGTGCTCAGGGCAGTGGTGGAGTCACCATCCCTGGAGGGTTTGAACAGACACGGAGATGAGATTCTTAGGGACTCGGGTTAGTGCCAGTGTTGGGTTAATGGTTAGACTTGATGATCTTCAGGGTCTCTTCCAACCAAAATGATTCTATGATTCTATATGCTTTTGAGACATTCCCCTGCCAGACAATACTCACATGGAGCGCAGAGCCATCAGCTGTACAAAGGTGTCTGCTCTGATTTCGTGGATCCTGTTGTGCTGGAGACCACTGAAAAAACAGAAACTGGTTTGAGAAAAGAGCTGGAGGCAGCATTCATAATTTGTAGGGACCTTTGTCCCATGGCAGCAGACGCAGTGGAAGTTGCCATTGAAGACCTGGGAGACCAACTCTTATTTCAAGGGGTAACCAGGATGAGCTCAAAGCCATTCTCTCCTCTGGGCAGCTCCTGGGCTCAGACAACCTCTCCCTTTGCTGCCATTATGGAACAGTAAAGTGCCATTGATGTGCAGTGGCTAAAGGTGCTCCATTATCCCCAAAGCCATGCTGGTTTCCCAATCTGCTCTACCTTAGACTCAGGAATTATCTTGACTCATCTCACACAAGGACTTACACATGATGGCTGTAATGTCTCAGCAGATATTTGGCTACGTGTTCATGTTTCAGAGGCAGGAGTTGACTCGTACCTGCTCTGCTGCTGGTTTCTCAGTGTTGCCAATAAGGCATTCCTTGTGCAGAACTCTATAGAAAATCATGAAGTCTTTTATATATATATGTATATATATATATATATTTAACTTTTTTTTCAGAAAGGCCAAGAACTTCTGTTAGATTTGAAGTGCAGGGCCAGATCTCCAGACACATTGAACTGAGCGTGAATACTCTGCCTCAGAGCACCAGAGGTGGAGCTGTGGTCCGTTTGCAGTCCAAGCAGCGAGTTACAACCCTCAGCTCTCCCACTGTGCGGTGAAGGTTGAGTTTTGTGTTTGGGAGCTGCCTCTCTCCCCCGAAAACAGCCCCTTTCTCCCAGAGCACAGCACAAGAGAGGGCGTCTCTTTACTCACAGCTCTTCCAGTCGCTGACACCGGTGGAAACTGGGCAGATCTTCGATTTGATTGTGTGACAGTTCTCTGCAGGGGAAGGACCGACACAGGAACATTAGGAGATCACAAGTGAGCACCCCTGAGCCCCCCCTTGGGAAGCAGATATTGCTGGAGAGGGGATGAGCTGGCTCTGTTTGGCACGGCTGCAGGCAAGGGGATCTCTGCAGCCTGTGTGAGCAGTAGGAGACCAGAATTGTGGCATTAACTGTATCATCCATGTTCAAATGTGTCGCAGTTTTGATGTCAACCTGATGAACTGCCTGGCTGGCAAAGTGGGGGAAAGCAGCAAGAACAGCCACTAGCTCTGCGGGGACAGAAGGACAACGGATTTCAAAGGCAAGAGGGGTGTAAACATGCACAAACATTGACCCACATGCTCTCTCTCCAAACTGTGAAAGCAATGCAGTTAATGTCAGTAACGTTAACTGGGAAAGAGCAGAAAGGAACAAGGATCAAGGTGGGGTGTGCCAATAAAACCCTTCTGCAGGAGGGGGCAGGCATGAAGAACAGGCTTTACTGTGAAGATTTGCAGTCTGATAACTTTCAAACAGAAACAGAGTGCTTGGGATCCTACAGCCTGGGCCATTGCAAAGGCTACTCTTTCACTGCAAGATGTCCTTTGAATTGGTCCAGATGTCTAAAGGTGAGAGATCTTCCCTATAGACAGCTGGAGACAAAATGCTGTGATCTGCTAAGTTACAAATTGTGTTATTTTATTTTTATGTTTTTCTCTTGTTTCCAGTTTCTATGATGAAGAATTCACTCCTGTTGCTTTCCTGGAACAAACTCGTTTTCATTTTCAGCTTGCTTGTGTAAAGACTGATGAGAAGCAAGCCTCCTGCTTGCCCTCAGACTTGCAAGCTCATATGAATCTGGCTCATGACTCATTTCCTGAGGGTGTCTTCAACTGCAGGCAATGTTGGGGGTCTCAGGAACAGGGGTTTGATTCCTGAGAAGACGCAGGAGTCTTTCTGCGATCTTGATTTCATCACGTACCAAGTTAGAGAAAAGGCGAATGCCCCCACTCAGCATCATTCAGTGCCAGATGATGGCACTTGCTGGAGCTCCCACTGCAATAAGCCAACAGTTGGACAAAGCATCGTGTGGATTTGATTTACTGCTGGCTTTTGTGCTGTGTGCAACTGAGAGCTCTGAAAGGCTGCTGCTGTTCCTGCCCACCACCTTTTGCACCCTCTCTACACTCATTGCACAGGCCAGACAGTTCCCACAGGTGCAGATCAAGGAGGCAAATGTGAATGTGCCTTATTGCTTGCAGACCTGAGTCCAGAGCATCAGGCTGGGATGAAGCAAGCAAGTTCAAGAACACGCAGAGCTCAGGGTAGTGCCTAAGATGTTTTCTGCATGGAAAAGAAAACAGGAACAAGAGCCACAGGATGGTCTTCAATATCTTGTCCCCTCTCTGAACTAGACGAGAATAAAGCCCAGTTTCTGATGGCACTTTTCTAAAGACCAGGCAGGACAGATAAACACTTGTTACTCACAGGACTCGGAGGCTGGGCAGCTGCTGGCACATTCCTCTGGGGAGTAAATGAATGCCTGCCCGGGTCAAGGTCCTAGAGGAGTGGAGGAGAGAGAAGAAATGATGTTACTGAGATCCAGCACACAGACTGTAACCCACAAGCCCAGCTACTGGTCCCAGCTGGTGGCAAGAGAGAAAATATCAGTGAGATAATGAAATACTTGGAAATGGGCACTGCTGCTGCACCTGGTAAAGGTGAAAGTGCCTGTAAGAAGTTCTGTGAGGTTGCTGGGTACTGAATTCACTGCTGTCCTTGGCCATGCTGATGGCAGGTGGCAGTGCCCTCAGTGGCATGCTCTGCCATCCCATTTCCCTGTTGTCCAGACTGGTGATCTGCCTGGAGCCACAGCTGCCTCAGAAATGCGTGTGTGGAGGGTGGATGGTGTGTCCCTGGGTCCCCGAGGCGAGGCACGGTCAGGTCACTCTCCCGGGCTGGATTGTTCAGCCGTGCTCCCAGGTGGACCAGCGCCCTGGAGAGAACTGTGGGTGGCCAGGACAGCACGTCCTGCAGGCGCCTGCTATCCTGGGTCTGGTGGTGTGAAGATGGGACCAGACCAGTTCCAGGAGCCCCAAAACGGGGTGGCAGTCGTTTGGCAAACACAGCAGATGTCTCACGCTCTGCACTGCCAGTGCTGGTCCCTCTCTGGGCAGGGGCACTGGGTCTCAGCAGATCACGCTGAAGCACTGCACCCGAAGGCTGGTTCCTTCGCAGACACAGAAGGGAAGGAAGAGAAAAAACAATATAAAAAAAGATTGGAGCACGCTCGAGAGTACTGAGAGAGCAACTCACGGAGAGGAAAGCTGCTTTCAGGAGCCACAAGGGTGAAACGAAGCAGAGAGGTGAGCGACCAGGGAGAGGCAGAGCTGAAGACAACCAACTGCACAGCACTGCAAAAGTCCTCGCTGAAACAGTCTGGACCGCCTTGAAGGAGGAAGAGCACAAATAGTAGGGTAAAAGGGAGAGAGTTGCCACTCACAAAACTTCTAGGCTGGTAGTGCCTTTAAGGTCTGGGAATTCTCTGATATCCGCTGCACCATTGAGTGACCTGCAGAGAAATTAGGGTGAAGTGAGGTGGAGAGAGGACCTGGGAGCAAGTGCAGCTGCCCAAGGCCCCAGATCCATCAGCCATGGTGTCAAATCTGCTTCCTCACACCCCAATGGGGTGATCAGAGGTGCAGATCCAAAGGTGCCCCCTCACTGCCGGCTGGGCGGTGGAGCAGATGTCTCACGCAGAGCAGATGCAGGAGCCAGAGCTGAGCGTTTCTATGCGAGGAGGCTTGGCAAGCTCAGACCCTCCCCCAACCACTGAAATTCTTGGCATGATCTCTACCCAAATTAAATAAAAACAACCAAACCATTACCACGGGGATTGTATGCAGGGCATCCCACACAAGCCTCCCATTTGGATCTAAAGAATGCATGGGTATCTGAAAGATTTGTTTTTATTTGCCTGAATGTGTGTTCCTGCAGTGAGAGGCTGAGTGAGGCTTATAAATAGAGATTTTGAGGTTGCCTCTGCCTCAGCTTTTAATACCATTCCACAACAGATTAGCTGAACAGCCAGCCAGTCCAGGCCAGCCAACGCGGGACAGCTGTTCTGGTCCAGATGGTGCCAACACATGGCAGTGGCCCTGGAGCAGGTTTAGGACCATATACATATGAAGGAAACTCTGTCACTACTGGCTGCCCAGTAAGATTATTTGTGCCATAGTGTTGGTGTTACGTGACATGTGTCCCTCTGCTTTTCTGTCACGTGGAGGAAGGCGGATGCCTTCATTGGCTTTGTGTTTGGGCAACTACACGACAGTGCGAGGGTTGCTTGAGGAGTGTGCAGCAAAAGCTGTGGCACTTGTGAGTGTGGCCTCTGCTGGTGCTGATGCAGCTGTGGAGGCCCTAGAAGACCCCAGTGCCTGTCAGCTGGGTGGGCAGGAGGAAGGAATTTCTCCCTCTAAAGTGTGCCTCTCGAAATGATTCTTCCTCAGCAGAAAGCATCTGCAGTGTCTGCTCCTTGGCTCATTGTTTTTGGGGCTGGCCAGAACAGTGCATCATGGTCTTCTATTGGCACAACGGCCAAAGAGGAAGGGAGAAGGCCACAAAGGTGTCCAGCGCCCAGGCCTTGGAGCTTGGTTGTGTTACCTCTGAAGATGTGCTTGGTGAACTTACAGAGTGTGGAGCTTTGGCAGGTACTGGAAAGCAGACTGTCCAACAAACTGGATGGGATTGTCATAAAAGTGGCTGCAAAGTAAATGAATAACTGGTCAGTTTCTGCTGTGCATGCAAATATGCTATTACAGGTTAAGAGCCTTGGAGCAACTAGTAGTAAGCTATGCAGGAGGTGCTGGCTACCCTGTGAGGAACCCTTGTTTTCCAGTTAACCCCAGGATCTCCCACTAACATCTTTGGCTGAACATTGGTACAACTGAGGTCTCCTGCTGCTCTGGAAGGGCCCTTTAGAATCCTGCTGAACCAGGCAGGCTGGAAAGTTGCAAACCCCTCCTTTAACCATGTTATAGTGCTGTAACCCTGCTGGGAAACACCTTGTGCTTGATGACACCTCCTCTCATCTTACATTTCCACAGGACCAGCGTGTTTCCTACTTGTCATAGTCAGTGGAGAGAACTGAACTGTTCTAGGGTCCAACCAGCTTTAGGAGGAGTTGAATCGCCTCCTACAAGAAATGCTTTCTCCTCACCAGCTGTGGAAGGCTTTACACGGGCAGATCCAATGGAGACGGGTATTCTGGATGTGTCTCACCACCATGTCACTCCAAGGACGGTGCCCAAGAGGGGGATGAGGCTGGTGTGTTTCGACTGGAGCACTGACTGTTTCCACCCTGTGTCACTGTGGCTTTCTAGATGTTGGTATTTCTATAACCTAAGTCCCAGGCTGGCCAAGCAGGGCTTTTGTCAGTTGCTGTGATTTCCGATATCATTGTTGTTCAGGGAAGAACTGTCCCAGATCTCTGCCTGTGTCTGAGTCAGACAATGGTCTCGGGTCCCAGCTCTCTGACACATATATCTACTGCCGTAGCTTCCTAGCAGTTTTTATAAACATGAGGAATAAACGCAGGCAGATGTCAAACAGGGCCTAGAAAATCCTGTTGTGCATGGCAAGATTTCCATGGAGACCACACATACATTGTTCCTACATTGGGATCAGCCTGTACTGCAGCGAAGTTCAGCTGCACGGAAAGAAGAACCCACGGCAGAAAACCTGAGATGTAGCTAGAAGGAGCTAATTTCACCTTGCATTGCCCTACGTGCATCAAACATCAAATTGTGGTCATGCTGACAGCTGTCAGAAATCCCAGCCAAAGACATCGGGAAATGCCCATTTCCGAGGGATGGATTTGGGAAATATTGTTTAAGTTTCTTACATTGTTTGGAGGAGGGGATTCCCAACAAATGCGTTCTCTGGAATAGCTTTGATGTTGTTGTTATGAAAACCCCTGTTGGGAGAAAGAAATTTCTTGATATTAATGGATGAGAAAGGCTTGGAGACACCTTTCCTCAACACTTTTAAGGGCAGAGAGCATTCAAAACACACATAAAATAGGAGGTGTAGGCTCTGTCCCAGCTGTGGCATCATCCCAGCAAGTGAACAAGGTCTGTCCTTTGGCAGGACAAAGCCCTCACTCTGCTATATTTACTCTATGTATAGCCTGGTGGTCCGTATGTCACTCCACTGAAGTACCGAGAATACAAGGACTTAAGGATCTCATTATCATTTTGATTGTCAGAGTAATGATGATATCTGGTCTGGTCTGAGAAATCTCAGCAAGATATTCTTCCAGTAAATGAAAAATGTAGTGTCAGATTTTTACTCCAAGCCTTCCAGAAGCACCAAAGCAGCTTCTTTCGTCCCACCCCAGCCTGTCACCAGTGTGACACAGTCTTAGAGTCCACAGCAACTGTGGATCCACATCAACTTGACTTGACCCCATCTTGGGACTTCTACTTTTGTGGGTGTTAAGTGGAATGGTTTCCCATTTTTAGTGTCTCCCAGGCTGATGGGTTAGAAGAGAGAGCTAGCCACTAAAAAGGTCATAAATTTTTGTAATTCCCTGCTATAAATTTGCCCTAAGGGAGATCAAACAGTTTATGCACACCAGAGGAGGTGGCACAGGCCCTGCAGAAGCCATGGCCTCGCTATACCATCCATGGCTGTGATCCCAAACTGTGGAACGGACATTAGAAGCAGCTGGAGATCAGATGGACTTTGAGTCCATGGGATACCCCAGGAGAGCGAAGAGCTGCAAGAGGAACCTGCTCCGAGCCTGATGGGGGATCTCCCACTTCCCCCCACCAGCCGCGGTGCAGAGTGATTAGAAATGAGGAAAACTGAGAGGATAAAGTGCGTTCACTGCATGGTGGAGAGGGCTGGGAAAGACCAAGGGAAGTCTTGGGCTGAGTGTTCTCCCTCAGTCAGAGCACACGCGATGCTTTATTGGTCGCTCTCCACCAGGGAATGCTTTTGAAAAGGAACAAATAGGAAATCTCACAGCTCCTGCAGTCGGCCCAGCGTCCTGATAGCCCCAGGGAATTCCAGCAGCTCGTTGTAGTTCAGATCCCTGAAAGACACAGAAGGGGAAAACATTCATTGATGTGGCTGTAGGAACCCAACTAAGTGTATCTGTGCTTTGAAGATGTGGAAACTTGGTTGTTAAGCACGGGAGACAGGTTTTTCCTACCGTGCTGATCCAGCCACTGCCTGGAAACAAAATCTCACACATTCCTGCAGCAGGAATATTCCCTGCTAGGAGCACTGTCAACCCAGAGCCGGTCCAAGGCATGGCTGCTTCCCTCTCCTAGGGACTCACCCCCAGGGGCTTTGGCTGTGAGCCATTTTTCCTACTTCTTCAGGTGAAGATGAGATGTTACAAATGACAAAAAACACAACAGCAACTTCACCTGTGTGGGCCCCAGGAAAGGGCTTCCTTTGGGCCCCTCACCGTGTGGTGCTGGGGGGATCAGGGGACCATTCCCTTGGTGCTTGTTTTGGAGACACCAGAGCTCTCTGTCACTGGGATGTGCTGTGGCTGGGACCCGTGGGAAGCTATGGGAAAGCCTAGGTGTTCTTCCAATGGTTGGGTCAAATGCCATGCTGGAAACTGTAAGCCAAATGTGCAAGTGATGCGAAAGAGGTATTGACACTGCTAAGTTTAATATGCAGCATAATAGATCAAGTGAAATATGATATGTTGGTCATAATGACAACTGCACAGTTACATGCCTGGACTGGCAACCAGAGGAGACATCTGAGCCTGGATGAAACGGGCTGGCACCTCTGGAAAAGGATTTATTTGAGCTCTGCAGCGCTGCTGGCAGCCAGGGAGGAGCAGCCCCCCAAAGGTACCGACCCTGCTGTTGTCTGGAGGGGCCCATGCGGACCAACTGGGCCCTAGACCTGCAGCACTGCTCCTCCAACATGCCCAGGGCTCTCCTTGGAAAAGCAGCTCCAGCTGAAATGGTACCATTTGACCCCATCCTGGCCATTCCACACACCAAGGCACCGAAGTCTGAAAACCACGCAACTGCTTCCTACCTGCGTGAAGCTCACTGAGTTTTAAGTGGTAGATACTTTGGAACATGAGGGTAATTACTGGCTCCTGAAGATTACCATATAATTACACTTAATGGACCTCAAAGTAATTACCATGTAACCTGGATTGTGGTTTACAGAACAGAAATAACCGTGCATTTACACAGCAATGAATTGCTGCCCAATTACCTTGTAATTCTCATCCTCTAGGCCCAGGCATGGTAATTACATTATGATTTCTCTTGGCCCCCCTCTCTCCTACATAGTCTTCTCCTTTACCAGTGTCCCTGCTTGGGAATTACTCTACAGCCCCATCTTGGCCTTGCCCTATAGGTATTTACACAGTAAATCACCCCAGAGAGTCTCTGTAAATTGGTCTTTCCTTGTGCCTTCCAGGACGCCAGGCTTATATGACTTATACCATGTATTTCTTTTGGTTTTGACCCCAATCTTATAATTCCCTGAGTATTCCCTAGGACATGAGGCTGGCCTGGGTGGGTTTTATCCTGTGTAGCCTTGAAAAGCTCCATATCAGACCTTGTTGCTGGATTCCCTCTGCAGGCCAGGGGATGCGGCAGGTCCTGCTGTGTCAGGGTTTGCCTCCCCACACCGAGGGCTCTTTCTCTGCTCCGGTTACAGTGGGGGTCTGGCTGTCTGCACTGTATGTATGGATTTGAGCAAACGAATCCTGCTTCTGTAGGACCTATATCTCAAGGTCTGGAAAGGGTTCACGCAGTCCTGGCAATCAGCAGGAGAGGAGCACAGGGTTGCTGACAAGACCACGAGCTCTGCCTCCCTGCCATATCAGACCTGCGATGCAGCAAGAGTCTCAGCACAAATAAAGCTGCTGTGCCTGTCCCCAGAGCCAAGGAGTGACACAGGAGGGATATGTCCCCTCCTTACACCAGCTCTCATCTATCAGATATGCGAGCTCTGCATCTCCTGCATTGCTCTGACAGTTCGCATCTGAGTCCAAGCAGATCAGTGATTTTTTCCCAGTCTTCTCTGCTTGAGCCCAAAATGATCTGTCTAAGAATAAATAGCACAACACATGACTGCTTGTACATCTCACTCCTTGCAAGGCACCCATAGCTCGTTATCAGCTGCTTGGATGCTCTGAGCCAGTTTCTGCTGATGGTACCTGTCAGGTGCCCATCACTATCACGGCTGGGTGCCTCACATTATACAGGCTCTGTTACGTGGGGCAAAGACAGGGCAAGACTTTTACAGTGCACATCCCTTCACCGAAGCTCAGGGAGACAAAAGAGTGGATTTCCAAAGAGAACGTGCAATTGGAAGTGCAGACAGGACACTGCTGGGCACTTTGAAAGCATCAGTCAAATCCCATTAATCTTCAGCTCACTGCACTGAATGAAATCAGAGGGCATTAGCAGCCTGAGTTGACTGACAGTCCAAAATCTCTATCTGTGCGTAAGGTGCTTAATACCTTTAAAAGTCTCACTCTGCAGTGACTTTCCAAGGTCACGGGGAGGTTTCACAGCAACACAGAGGTCACTCAAGGCCAGGTGTGTGCCTGCACCATGTCCCTCCCTTGTACCATGAACAGAGGAGCTGGAATGAGCCTGAGTGATGCCAAGGGGCTGACCCTGCAGGAGAGGCACTGCGGGCCCTGTCCCCAGGTGACACTCAGCTCACCGCCGTTGTGTCACCAATGCTGGGGGAAGCTCTGAGCAATGATGGGGTGGTTGAGTTTTCTCCCCAGCGATACCTGACATGTCTGTGAGCAGCCAACAGATGGAAAACATTGCCCAACAGAGAGGAGACTTGGCTCACCTGTGATTCACTAACAGAAAAACGGAGGTTGGATATGTAACCAATATTATTTACAGGGAATAATTCAGCATGCTGTAATATTTGCTCCTTGCCTCTCTCTAAAAATGCATTTCCTTTCCAGCCTGTGTCTCTTCCAGGCAGGCTGGTCTTTCATCAGCAGATGAACGTTTTGTTTGTACCTCCGTGTGTGTGCAAGTACGTACAGGACCAGTTCTTCCTGAGTGCACACACACCTTTCCCAGCCCTGGCAGCGTCTCAGTGCCTCCCTCCCCCCTGCACTTGACAGATACAAAGACCTCTGTGTTCAGCAGCTCCCTCTGGGTAAAAACGCCATCTCTGAATGCTGGCATCTACTGGGCTTGTTGGAAAGTGGAAGTGCAACCAGGTGTAGTCATGCTGCTCCAATCTGGTTGCCAGCAACCCCGGTTTGTTCAGGAGAGACAATGTGCCCGTGCTCGCTCTAGCTGGTGCTTCCTGGTTTTCGGTGAGGTGAGGTGAGCCTCCTGCCCGGAAAACAAACCCGATTGTGCTAGTTAACAGCTCCCCGGAGAGATGCTGGCAGCTCGCTGCTCTGGATCCCTGTGCCGCTCCCACCGTCCTGACTTGCCTCCAGTGCTGCCCTGTGCCAAGCCCTGCCGATTTCAGGGTTCATCTGGTTGGAGTAGGCTGGAAGAAGCCAATACCTGAGGTGTTCCCCAGGTGTCAACTCTTCCCCGCAGGGGGGTAGCTCTCCCTGAAGCCCAGATTCAAGCCAGGACAAAAGGGGTGGCTTCCCTCTCCCTTCTCCTTCCTTCCCAAAGCTTGAGTCGGGCTCTGGTTCAAGCACTGACCCAGAAGCAGCCTCTGACCTTCACTAGGCTGCAGATGTCCGTGGCAGTGGGGAAGTTTCTGCTCATTTAGTGAAATTCAGTCCTCAGGTCTTTCCACAGACATCTGATATCAGGAGGGCTACATCCACCTCAGACATCTTTCCTCTGCCTGCTCTGCCATGACGAATTTGGCCCGGCCTGTTTGCCTGGTGGTGGGTCTCCAGAGCCTCCAGAGACTCTGCGCTCGGTGTGTTGGAGACAATTTTGTGTTTTGACTTCAGTGGCAGAAAAATTTCCTTTGCTGAGCATGTCAGTGATCTGTACATCATTGCCAAACCCTTTCCATAGGCTGGATAGATATAGAAAATGGACATGCTGTATAAAACACCTCCCACTGTCCCCTTGCTCCCCTGCCTTATTTGAGCTGCTTGGGCAATGCTTTGCTGGTCCCAGCTCCATGCTCTGACATTTTCCCATGGTTTCCAGCTTTGGGAAAGCTGCATAAAAGCCAAACTTGCTGCCAGGTGACACCGTCCCCACTGCACTACTGTGGCACACGGGCTGAGGTGCCCAGGGAGGTCTGTTGGCCCAAGGGAGCTGGCTCTTTGCTTGCTGCGTATGGGGTCTCCCACATGTGGGTTGCTGCCTTTATTGGCCTATGGGAAAGCGGACCCAATACCAGTGTTACCTGGTGGGAGGATGCCAATGCAGCTTGGCCATGGCCATGCCAAAACAATAGGGAAGCCTCATAGCAAAAACAGAAATAATGCGCATGGCATAAGCAAGAGAGTTTTGCCCATTATCAAGGGCTTTTGGAAGCAAAATCACCCAGCCGAGAGGTTCAGAAATGATGTGCAAAAGAAATTACTATAAAAAAATCACTTTCCTTAGTTAGGCTCCAAGTTCCCAGCTCCAGACATCACAGTGGGACATCAAAAAGAGCCTCGTCTGTTCTAGTTAAGAAGAAAACCTCTTAAAGGTCACCCAGTTTGCCCAAGACACAATGAACTGGCTGGCTTTCCATTGTTGTTATTTCTAGAGCGAGCCTATAGCTTCATATTTGGAAGGTCTTAACCAACCCTGTTGTTTATTTAGAAGTAAAAGTAAATTGACATCAAAGGCGCAGTTATTTTTGGCTTTAACTGCCAGGGTGATTTGAAGCTGACAACATGCAGCCTGGAACTATTAATATCTTCAATTGAACCCAAAGGAGAGAAGGAGGGGAAAGAGTCTCAGGTCAATTTTCTGCCTGTTAGGGACTATTAGTGGTTCCACACAGGAAGCCAAAAAAAATTATATAGTACTATAAATTCTTCCATAAGCCACAAAACACCACAAATTTGCACCTAATAAACCTGAAGATGCAGCAAGATTAGAAGCTGGAGATGGGACATTTGCTGACTATTTCAGTCCCAGTGCAGTTTGAGATGTTACTGTGGTGCTTTGGGGGGGACTTTTCGTGGTTGCTCATCGGGACTTGCATTTCCACCTGTCCTGTGCTGGCATCTAATCAGGCTTCCAGTAAATGTAATTACTGCTGCTGCTAGTCGTGCTGGTTCCTGTGGCCAAATCAAGCACTGGAAATGATTTAACTGGTAGTCTGAAAGCCCAAAGGGGCCATCATGACTATGTAGTTTGACCTCTTGCTCGGCATCGGCCAAACAGATGCCTTGATCAAGGTCATGGCTTGTGGTTGAGCTTGAACTGGGAAGAGCTGCCTGATTAGTCCAGAATATGAAGAGTTACTCTACCATTAGGTGTCATATTTGTGTTCTGCAGCATCAGCATAAACCCTGCTGTCCTGGTCCGACTAACACATGTGAGCGTGTGCCTTTCCCCAGCACCATCTGGATGATGGGACGCAGCAAGTGCCTGTGACAAGGGACAGGAGGAAGGGGGATGCGAAAGGACCCAGAGCATGTGTGAGAAGGTTGTTGGGTACTCATGGTACCTGATTTCTGCCAGCAGCAAGCTGCAACCTCTGCACAAGGATTCATGCGGACAGCCGGGCCTGGGAACATCTCTACCTCTCACTTACATGCTGCCGGGACATTTTACAGGGCTGATGTGGCATTGAAAGGTCTATTGCTGGGGTGGGGGGGACCTGTCTGTACGTTCTGCCTCGTACGCCTGCAGCTGCCAGCTCTGTTCTCCATTTAAAAACGCAGCAGTGCCCAGAATGTGTCTGTTCTGACCCGTATTTCTGTCTGTTCTCTAACTGGCAAAGGTAACGGATTAAATGTGTTTTCAATTCCATTCGATTTATTTAACAAGGTTGAGAGCAGGATCTCGTGGGGGGTCCTGGGAGCACAGGCGCTGCCATGCACATATCATTTACAAGACACAAAAGGCGCTGACCGCAGAGCGGAGCAGCGGGGACCTCGGTCGCTGGGACGCGCAGACAATAACCGTGGGGCTGATGACTCAGGCAGGGGAGGCACGGAGAAGGCTGCTGCACTTCGCCGAGCAGGGAAGAAGACAGGCTCATGGAAGCCTGGTCTACAGCAGAGTGTTCCCAAACTGCGGGAAGGAAGCTGGGAAGCCCCCCATTGCCCACAGTCCCAGAGTGCTGCTGCTGGCAGGGGGGAGCGTGGGGTGGTAGCAGAGCTTCTGTTCATCAGCACATCCACCATGAAAACCTGCTTGCAGCTTGCCTCTGCTGCCATTGCTGCTGCCTTTCCACAGGCAACCAGTTCACCCTCACACATTTCTGGAGGCAGACGGCAGCTGTTCCGTCAAAGGGTCTGTGGCTGAGGGGACGGCTCCAAGCAAAATGAAGCTCAAGGAACCAGAGGAGTTGGGGACCCCTGACAGGTCACAGCGAGCGTGTCTGGAGTCCCAGGGGCTGGAGGTTTGGGGAGACTCGGTGCTGTCTGTCACTGCAAGATCAGTGGCTCCAGCGAGGGGAGAGCCAGGCTGGCAGGATGCAAGACGGGTAATGTGAGGATTTGATGAGGAAAGGGAAAATAAGCAGAGTTCTGGGGAGAGGTGACCCTTACAGCAGCTCCATAACCCATGGAAAAATGCAATGTGTCCAGAGCAACCTTTTCACCTGGGCTGTCTTCACTCTCTTTTTTCTTTATTATCTTGCAAAATGTCATGTCTGCTTGGGGTCATGCTCAGCCAAAGCTCAGAGCCTCGTTGGAAGGTACGCAGCTGGTTCAGAGCCTGAGCTGCATCAGTAAGGACACGTTCTGTCAGTCCAGGCTTCTGCTCTCAGGAGAGACACAGCAAACTGGGACCAGTTGGACCAAAGAGATCACAGGAGGGAAATGTCTGGTCCCCATGCTCCCGGGCAGTGCTTAGTGCATTTGCCAATTCAGTTTTACAGAAGGTGTTCTCTCTTTAGAAAAGTCACCTTCCATTTACACGATGATCAGAGCAGGCAGTGTACTTTATACCTCTGCACCAGACACAGGGACCCAGGCAAGCAGGGTGCTGAGCCATGGTCCCTCTCTCCAAAAAGCCACCTGCACCTTTCCTTCCTCCATCCCCTGAATCTGGGTA
Source organism: Columba livia (assembly GCF_036013475.1). Taxonomy (NCBI): domain Eukaryota; kingdom Metazoa; phylum Chordata; class Aves; order Columbiformes; family Columbidae; genus Columba; species Columba livia. Next base: position 1,622,551 of record NC_088623.1, on the reverse strand, counting down.
CTCAAGCCTCTGATGAAGTCCTGACACACAGCAGGGCTGGAGCATGAGTGTGCTGAGGACAGAACAGCTCAGCACAGCAGACAGAACCTCCTTGGAGGAGTCACAGCCATCAGCTCCTTTGGGAATTGTGCAGACTGGGATCAGCATCAAGAGACTGCACAAAAGGTTTCAAATTAAGTACGCTGATGAAGTCAAATGGCACTTGAGGAGCAAGGTAGCACTTGGCTGACAGCTTTCTGGGAGAACAGCAAGGCTTGCCTGGCCCTAAAAGGGTTAAATAATCTTTGTGTGAGCTATGGTGGAGATATTTCCTTCTTCCTGCCTTCATTGCCTGAGGTGCACTTTATATTAATTTTTATTATTTTTTTTTCTCCCATAGAAAATACAAATCTCCGGAGGAGTCGGTAGGTTCCAGCTCTGCTCTGCATTTACAGACTCGACTAATTACCCGGATAATAGGGCAGCGCGCTGTGAAAGCCTGCGGTAAGGGCATTTCCTGTGAGGCAAGGTTAGGCAGATAAAACGCCCGGAGCCAGAGGGTTTTGGATTCAGCCCTCCTGGGAGACATTTTTAATTTATTAGTGCTATTTAAAAAAAAAAATAAATTAAAAGGTTTTCAAATGAATGGAGATCTGGCCTTTCCAAGTGATTTATCTCCTTTCTCTGACGAGCAGAGGAGCTGGCAGGGATGTGGCTGGGGAGGGCGAGGCGGAGGTGGGGAGCAGCGGGGTCACCTCGGGCGGAGGGGACGGGCGAGGGCTGCGGGGCCCCTCCGAACCGCTTCCCATCACGTCCGTGTCAGGGATGGGCCAGACGTGCCCCAGCAATAAGAGGAGTATCGCTTTTGGGGCAAATCACTGCTCTTTGGGCCATAGCCTGGAGGCCTTCAGTATTTTGGGCTGATCTTGGGGATCGGCTGTTGGTTTCCCACCCTGAACCACCGTAGCTCTGCTGTGGTGGGGACACAGGACGCTGCTGAGACATGTTGTCACTCTCTGCCAACACTGGGCTTTGTCTGGCTGCATGTGCCCAGGCCTGCAGGAGTCCTGGCCCCTATTTGGCCCAGCTGGCCAAAAAGGCCACCAGCATCCTGGCTTGTATCAGGAATAGTATGGCCAGCAGGACTAGAGAAGTGATTGTGCCACTATACTAAGTGCTGGTGAGGCCCCACCTTATATATTGTATTCAGTTTTGGTCTACTCATCATAGGAAGGACATTGAGGTGCTGGAGAAAGTGCAGAGGAGGTGATGAAGCTGGTGAGGGGCTGGAGCACAAGTGTGATGGGAACAGCTGAGGGAGCTGGGGTGTTCAGCTGGAGAACAGGAGCTGAGGGGAGACCTTCTGATCTCCGAACTGCCTGAAAGGAGATGGATCTGTGCTGGACTCTCTCCAGCAGTTCCCTGTCCTGCTGGAACTGAGGGGCCACAGCTGGACACAAGATTCCAGGTGTGGTCTCCCCAGGGCAGAGCAGAGGGGCAGGAGAACCTCTCTGACCTACTGACCACCCCCTTCTAACCCACCCCAGGTACCATTGGCCTTCCTGGCCACAAGGGCCCAGTGCTGGCTCATGGTCACCCTGCTGTCCCCAGGACCCCCAGGTCCCTTTCCCCTACGCTGCTCTCTAACAGGTCATTCCCCAACTTATACTGGAACCTGGGGTTGTTCCTGCCCACATTCAAGACTCTACTCTTCCCCTTGTTATATTTCATTACATTTTTCCCTGCCCAGCTCTCCAGCCTGTCCAGGTCTCTGATGGCAGCACAGCTTCCAGTGTCACCACTCCTCCCAGCTTGGTGTCATCAGCAAACTTGCTGACAGTCACTCTATTCCCTCGTCCAAATCATTGATGAATATATTGAATAATACAGGCATCAGCACTGCCCCCTGAGGCACTGCACTGGATACAGGCCTCATCTGGACTCTGCCCATTGACCACGACTCTCTGGCTTCTTCCCTTCAGCCAGTTCACAGTCACCTCACTACCCGATCGTCCAGACCGCACTCCCTCAGTTCAGCTGTGAGGATGCTGTGGGAGACTGTGTCAAATGCTTTACTGAAATCAAGATAGACCACACTGCTTTACCATTATCTATCTATCTATCTATCTATCTATCTATCTATCTATCTATCTATCATCATCTATCTCTATAATATATATTATATGAAGGATCTAGTACATTACACAAAGGGGCTACAGGAAGAACATGTCACTTAAGGACATTTAGATTCTTCTTTGGGACAGGGCTAAAAAATGCCAGGTATCACCCACTTTGACCATTTAGTATCCGGTTTCACGGCTCACCCACACTTGGGGTTCTTCCCACAGCCCTGCAGCATTGCTCTTTGTCATCTCTCAGGCTTATGGGAACTGGTGAGGGAATCTCGCTGGGTTTCAAGGCTGTTTCAAAAGCCTGTTGGGAATCTGGCCAGAGCAGCTCTGACTTGGATCCAGCCTGCCTGCCCAGGTTTCCTTCCCAGGAAGAGGAGGCTGGGGGGGCTGGTGAACAGCCAGATCTTGCCCTGACAGAAAATCTTCTTGGAGCTGCGTTCTCCAGCTCTGTGCTGGTATTTGACTGGTTGAGACCTGGCAAGTGTTGCACATCCAGCTCCATCTACCTGCCCCTCACACTCCCTTCCCCACATCAGCATGGAAAACACAGAGTTGCTCTCGTTTCATACCTGGCAGAGCTGACTTGTGCACAGTAGCTGAAGGTCGATGCAGGGGAAACGTGAAATCACTCTTCTGGCTTCACTTTACCTCTTTATAGAATTGCTGCCCCCCTAAAATGTCAGGGCCAAGCCCTCTCCAAGAACAGAGTGCTCCACTGGGATCTATTATTTACAGAAATGATAAGACCTAGGGTAGAAATCTGGTGTGCACAGGGATCTTGCACAGTGCTGAGGCCTGCATGGAGCAATGGGTGCTGTTTCTCTTAAAGTTTTGGCTGCATGTGATAAAAACAGAAGTTTCCCTGTCTAGCTGAATATGAGAAGAAGCCTTTCCCTTAGGGGAACAGAGGGTTCTGCACCTAAAACTTCCTAGGCTTTTCCAAAAAGTGCAAAACAATTTCTTTGCCTCTCAGCTTCTAGAGTTATTCACCTTTGTCTCTGGCTTGTAATCAGCATCTGGCCACAAATGCTCATTTTAGGAAACCTGGAGAAGTTTCTGTCTTCACCAGCTTTTACCATCCTGCTGCTTTCCAGGAGGTAATGCCCACAGGGTAACTGAGAGCAGAATTTGGCCTCTGCAAGCCAAGAGAATGTGCTAAGTGCTGTCAACAGAATGTAATCATAATTTGAGTTAAAGGGTATGTGCAGAGACTTTAATAGTCTCCACACGCACAGGAGCTGCGCGGTGGTAGGTAGATGCAGGTCTAGCAGCTTGGCTGGGCTGTTGTAGCTGAATGCTTGGCTGTTTTTTGGGATGGGCAGCAAGGTGGCTTTAACCACCTTGGCTGCAGAATAAGGTTGCCCTGATGTAAGCTGTGATGTTGCTGCATAGTCTGCCCAAAGACTGTTTTCGTCCATCAGCAAGTCTTCTACTCCCCACTGTAACCCGCCTGTCTTTGTGCTGCCTGGAGGCCACAGCTCTGCCCTCATGTATTTGTCTGTGCCCACCAGAAATGACTGGGGAGAAACACCAGCTGGCACAGTGATGTGGGAGACCCATGGGTCACTGGAGGAAAGCACCCAGCGGCCTTCCTTCCTGCATCATCCCTGGCACAGTTCATTATGGCTAATTACGACTCTCCCCAGCTGAGCCCTTCTGGGTGGTCCCAGGATGTGCCAGTCTGAAAGTAAGAGACAATAGATGTCATGGTCGTGCCCCAAGGAGCGTGTCTGGGGACCAAGGGCTTGCTTGCTGCTTCCACTCTCACCCAATTGCTGCTGCTGGCACCGTGCTGGGCACAGAGAGTCCTGTCACCTTGAGTGACACTTGAATGCTGGCAAGTGTCACCTCTTTTGCCATGACCCAGATCCCCTAGTTCTCCCTGGCAAGGCTAGAATCTGACCCCAAGGCTGCATGGAGGGACATGTTTCGACACAATTGAAGGCAATGGGCACCTCTTCCAGACTTTCAGGGCCTTGATTATTTGCTTCTTGTTTATGTTTCCTCCCAGGCCAATGCACAGCACATGAGACTCAGGCAATTCATACTGCTGTCAAAGGCGCTGTGTGCGCAAGGCAAGGCCATCACATCTAAATGTCTCTGAGTTCAGGGTCATCTGTCTGCTGCTAATGAAGACGTGTCCTGGAGAAGAGTCCATTCCTGCTTCCCATCTTCCCCCATGATCTCCTGACATATTGCCTGGCCAGCCATGACAAGAACATGGTGCAAAATGAAGTCAGCTGGCTATGGGTGATGCCAGGTGACATGGAACCATCTTGAAGAGAGGTATTCCACAGATCCCTGGGGATTTTACCAGCCTTGGCTCAAGCTAGCCCCTCATTTTGGTGGAGTCAGGTGAAGGTGCAGTGGGGTGACCCAGAGACACCAGCCCTTTCCTGCGGAAGGGAATGGACACACACGATCTCTTTAGGACAGAGAAGAAAACAGGTGACTCACAGGGTTTCCAGGCTGTGCAGCCCATCAAAGCCGTTGGCTCCCAGGCTTTGGATCCGGTTGTTGTGCAGGTGCCTGTGGACAAACCAGAGATGATCAGTGGAGGTGCAAGCTGGTCTTTTCCTGCCAGTGTGAGCTGTGGCCCAGGGACACCCTGCTAGCTAAGCACAGGCTGGGCTGGGATGATAAGGGGTGTTATACAGTCCCCTCTCTTGCCTCATGAGACACATACAACATGCAATAGTGCTTGCAAAGCAGCTACAGAGCTCCCATTTCTCCCAGGAAATCTAGGCTGACACTGGAGTTTCCCTGAGACCTCCACTTCACAGCTGCTGTGTGGCTTTGGATGAACATGCTTAGGCAAGAAGCTTCAAGAAGTACCCTAGATCTCACCTTACATTGGGCCCAACCCTACAAAGTGCCATCTGGCTTCAACAGTTGCTCATGGGCACTGGGTGCTATCTAGGGACACAGCCATATTTAGACTCTTTAGTAGCAGCAAGAAGGCTTTGTGTTCAAAATCATTCTGTTAGTCACAGTTCATCTTTACTTGCAAAAAAATGAAGATGCTGCCAATTCCTGGATCAGCTCTAGTTTCACTGCAATGAAAGTTGTCTTCAGTTTAATGCTTCAGAGTGTCTGTCTGAAGTGCAGGGGCTATGTCACATGCCGAAGCACACTCTCTACACCAAGGCAATGTTTTTTTCCCTGTTCCCCTTCAGTCTGGTGCTACATGCCACGAGCATCTTAGTGCTTAAGGGCTCTGGAGCTTCCAGCCTTAATGCTGGTGCTGGAGACCCATGTGCTGGGGGACCCTGCAAAGCCACCCTGGGGTGTTTTTGCGTTGGAAGTTCCACAGATGATGAGTTCCGCTGGAGCCCCATTGGATGGGTTTTCTGTTTCCATGGGCTCCTTACTACCATGTCTCAGTTTTTTTGGTGAACTCAAGACCTTAATTCCTAGATTCTTCCTTTTCGATTGTCAGAGACTGTGTGTGTGTGCACATCTGAGTGTTTTAGTCCATCTGGTTTCCTTTACAGCTGGTGGAAGCCACGTGGCTCATGTGCATCTCTCTCTGAAATCCCACTCAAAGGCACCTTGAAGCTCATTTAGAGACACCTTGGAGCAACCTTCTGAAAAGCAGAAGATGACAGCCCACTGTTGCCCAGCCTGTACTTTTCCCCTGTGCTGAAGCACATTAGTGATGTCCATACTTGCACAGAAATGCCTGAGAAGATAATGTCCTCTGGGGCAGAATACCCTCTTTGCTCTCTGTCATGGTAGGTTGCCCATAAGTTTATTTTGCAGCTCATGTTCTCCTTTAACACAGAGTCCCATGTGGTTAATCTGCTGCCACACCACTTGCCCTCAGGGTCCTTTTCTCCCTTGCCCACGCTCAGGGACTCACCAGCCTTTGTCCAACGCTACTGCTTCCAAGAGCCTGAGGGAGACTGCATACTGGCAGGTGGATCAATGACTTTTTCATCCTTTGCTGCTTGATCTAAATCTGTCTTGGCTTGAAAAATCTCTCACTCCACCTGGATTCAAGCGTGAGCTGTTTGGCTGAGCACAGGCAGCTCCCACTGCCAAATATTCCAGGGTGAAACAGGAGGGAGCTGGGAGTGGAAGAACAGCCAGGCTCTAGGGCAGTTTGGTAGGGGCTTGCAAAACAGAAACCAGCCGAAGATGGATGTTTGTTGTTGGAATGAGAACATACAAACATTTCAGAGGAAGAGGAAGGGAGGGGAAAGATGTGTGATAAAATATGTTTGCTCTTTTGAGCAAACGGGAAAAAAGAAAAGGAAGTTGCCCGCAAGAAAACTTGGGTTGATTGAGACTCTTAGAGAAGAAAAACAGCTGAGATCAAAATCAGATTCTTACAGGAGAAATTTCTCTTTGTCACGAGAACAGAAGTTCAAGTCCAGATGGTTTCCTCTATTGAAGGTTACGGGATAGCTTCAGATCACGTTGCCCTTACTTCACTTGGCACTTCCAGTGCAGGATGGTGCTGACCATTTTGGGTCCCTTTGAGCACTTCATACTGCATTTGCATTGAGGCTTTGGATCTGGAGTCACTCTATAACCACAGCAAGAGGTGCCACAGGAACCCCGTGCCCCATAGCTTTGCTGTGAGGGGACAGCTTGGGCAGAAGGGATATACTGAATGTGAGGGGCAATGTGAGCTCCCTGGAGCTCTGTCGGGGCAGTACAACAGGACACCTTGTCTGAGCTCGGACACGCTGAGCTGCTGTCACACAAGTCAGGCAAGGAGAAAGAATAGAAAAGCAATCAACTACTGTGCTTATATTTGGCTTTAAAATGCTTAGTTTGGAGGCACAGTAATGAAAATAATCAGAAGGATGTTCTTTGTTGGTGATAAAATTATGAACGACCAAAAAAGGGAGTTATAAAAAAAATGTGCTGTCTAAGCTGAGCACTAGAGTTGTTACCCAACCACATGGCAATAATAGAAACAAGAGAGTTGGGAAGGTAAACACTTGAGAAGGTGTTCTTTTCTTCCATCCTGCCTTTTTGTCTCCCCTAGTAAACAAATTTTAACAAGTGGAATTGCAACATCTCCAGTGTTTGTCAATTTGAGCTCAGCCCACACGGCGTTATATTCTGCCCTGTAAATTACAACTGGTTTGATAGCAGCTCAAGATACTTGGTTCTGGGCTATAAACAATCCTCTTGTGATGCAAAAACACGAGAAGTCTTTAAGCCCTTGCTATTCCTATTGGAGACAGTGTCCACTACTATCCTCAGTAAGACCAACGAACTTTAAGAACTGTGTATCTCCCTTTGCAGGACAGTCCCATGGGGTGAGGCTGGTTTTGGAGCTGCTCTCATCTGTGAGATCTATAGCTTTGCGCAGGAAGAAGCAGGACAGTCATTGCTTTTGTGTGGGCTGTCATGCGGACTGTTCTTCAGATATGCACCTCCATTAGAAGACAGTGGTCTCTTTGCAAAAGAAGCTCTCACGACTGACCTCTGGCAGAGAATTTGCCCCGTGTGCTCCTGCAGCAGCACAAACACCACCACGTAGAATCATGGAATGTCCGGAGTTGGAAGGCACCCACAAAAACCACCAAGTCCAACTCCTGGGCCCGCACAGGACAACCCCACTGTTCACACTGTGGCATGGGACAGGGTGGCTGCTCTGCTGTGAGAGGTGATTCCATGCCCTGTCCTGGAAGGCAGACAGAGCACTGGACCAGGGTGCCCAGAGGGGTTGTGGAGTCTCCTTCTCTGGAGACACTCAAAACCCACCTGGATGCGATTCTGTGCAATCTGCTCTGGTGAACCTGCTTTAGCAGGTGGGTTGGATTAGATGATCTCCAGAGGTCCCTTCCCACCCCAACCATTCTGTGATTCTGTGATTCTGTGAATTATAGTGGCTGCAGAATAACAGATGGACTTATTTCTCTCAGACAGGCTGGGGAGAGACGAGGGAAACTAACAAGAGCGGCTGCCGTGCGCTTTCTCAGCCTGTCAGCACAGCAGCGTGGGGGTTTCAGATGCTCATTTCTCCATGAAAAATGAAAAATATTTTATGCCAGAGAAAGAAGATGCTTTTTGTAAAAAAACCTCCTTTGCTTCACAGAAATCATTAGCTGTGAAATACTCAGGGCTGTTTCTGCTTGTAGATGCTAAGATGCACTCTGTCCTCTATAGATCAGGCTTGGAGTAAGATCTTCAGTATTGCATTCCCATGAGCCACCCTGATCAAACAAGCCGTCTCCCTTCTGCCATCAGCAGCGCAGTGCCAGCATCACAGCACATGGAGCTCGTTATCAGAGCTGGGGAAAGGATGCTGCTAATTACCGACACTCATAGATGTAATGATGAGTGATTTACACGAGGCTCTGCTTACTGCCACCCTGGTTAGAAACCTGAAGCAGCAATAGATTCCTCGACAGAGGTGTACTTTATCAGTAGAAACTGAACCCCTTAACTTGTTCCAGATTGAGGGCTGTAAATTCTGATGTTGGTGCTTTGTGGTGGTGCGGGATGATCGCCCACATCCCTCCCAAAGGCCCAAGGTGAGTGCAGGAGGAAAAGCACATCTGTGCACCTGGGAAGGTCGTGCTCTCAGTCGTGTCCATAAGAATTAGTCAGGCCATGTAGGAGAGATTCCCTGTGCTCCCCCACACCTGCTCTTGGCTCTCCTCCCCCAGGTGCTCATTTTAATACCTCTCAGGCTAGAAGTTTGATGATGTTCATGGTAGCAGCCAGTTCTTCTCAATCTAGGTGCACATTCAGAGGAATCCACAGGCGCATCATCTGCATCCCAGAAGGGAAAGTGTCCTCCCAAACTTTACCACCAGCTGGTCTGGCTGTTGGAGCGTGTGCTTTTTGGATTGGCGGTGAGTGTGGGGCAGGGACATGTCCCTGGTAGGGGTGCAGGAGGAACCATGGGTGACTTTCCACTGGCTGTGTGCTGACAGGGGTATGCATGGAAGCATGGAAGAGATTTATGGGGCCAGTTCTGCCAAACGCTTGTGATCCCACAAAAATTTAGCATCGTGTCCCCACAGCGCCTGGCAAGATCACACATATGTTCCCTTCCAATTGTCTGTGGTGGGACTTTATTCTCTCCCTTGCGACCTAATGGTCAATGACTTTTATTTCTTGAGCTTGCCTGTTTAATTAAGGAGTTGCTTCTCACCCAAAGTATGGGATAAACCAGAATGAAAGCGGCATGCTTTTGAGACTGAAATAAAATCCCAAATGTCAGCTCACCCTCCATGCTAGCTATTAAAGCTGAATGAAGTGGTTGCATTATGATGGCCATGGGATGCCTTGTAGAATAAGCGCTATTGTGGGTGAAAACTACTTATTTGACATTTCTCAAGTTGCTTTTAGCAACATTTCTTCTAAATAAGCCTTTATGCTCTGTCTAAACAGCTGAAGTTGATGCTTAATAAAACTCTGGATTGTGCTTTGTCCAAGCACTTTCTATGCTAGATGACTTCAGTAAACACTTTAAATTCTGAAAGCAAAATAATTGCTAAACTTTCACTAAGGCACCACATGCTGAGGTCATTTAATATGCTGGTATTAATACATATTACTAGACTAAATGGTAACATTTCATGTAGATACAGGAGCTCTAAAGTAGTTGGCGATGACACCTGAACTTGCTAAGCAACACCAAAAAAGTAAGGATGAGCTAATTTGCACATGTAAACGTCCTTTTAAAAGCTTCTTTTTACTGTTGATAAAATGGATGTCGCTGCCCAAGACATCAGTTTGCTTCCCGACTACTGGCTGTGTAGTGTTTTACTGTGTCTCGCTGCCCCTGCTGTAAAATACTGTGATACTGTGTGTGATAAACGTTTCCCACACAGACCAGGTCTGTTCTGAGATCAGCGCTGTTCCTACGCTGCCCTGAGCGCTGTCAGCAAAGTGTTTATGATGCCACCAGGACAACAACATGCACCGGGGGTTGTGATCACCGCAAAGAACAGCTGGTGCGTACAGAACACAGTAAAGCAGATAAGCACGCACAGGCTTGGACAAGGTGTTGAAGTTGGATCTTTTGTTCAAAAACATGTTGGGTCAAAAAGTTTTCTTGGCATGTTTTCCAAGAAAAAACAAAGTTGCTTTTTGACATGACAAGTTTTGCATTTATTTTTTTTCATGTCGCTAGAAAATCCTTTAGTTTTAACACAAAGATTGGAGGGAGAAATAGAAATGAGAAGCTTTTGTGTTGCTTGAATCTTCAGGGAAATAATCTGATTTTTTGTTTCTGATACTATTTTTTTGTTGAATGCAAAACGTTTTTTTTTAATTATATCGGGGAGCTTTTTCCCCTTTGGTGAGAAGTGAGGAAAAATATAACAAAAAAAAAATCACAAAAGGCCATTTTAAAGTTTCACATCGAACGGCAGGGATGCCTTGACTCTTGTGAACAAAACCTTTGCCTGCTGCCCCTGCAGCAAAAAGCTGCTCCTGGGGGGCGATTTGCGGGTGTTCTCATGGGAAGAGAAGCCCCTTGGCCAGTGTGGTCAGCACCTTGTCCCAGCCCGGGGAAGCCGCGGCTGGAGGGGTGAGGAGGGGAGAAGTCTTACAGCACCACGAGGCTGCTGAGGTTCTGGAAGGCGTAATCGGGGATGTGCCAGATCTGGTTGAGCGCCAGGGTCATGGCCTGCAGCGCTGGCAGGTGGTTCAGAGCTCGCACAGGGATCTCGGTCAGCGCGTTGTCGTCCAGCCACAGGTGGCGCAAGGAGAGCAGCCCCTCAAAGCTCTTCTCGGGCACCACGGAGATAAGGTTTGCGTCCAGGCGTCTGAATGGGAAAGAAACATGGCGTGGAGAAATGAGAGGTCAATCTTGCATTGCTTTGTGAGCCCACGGTGTTATGAAAAGGAAGTTTTGATGCTGAGGTGGATGCACTGATGGCCAGGGATATTGGATTAGGCTGTAAATAGTGATTAGCACAAGGAAGCCTTGGTGCCGGGCTCCTGGCTGTGCTTGGAGATATTTGGCAAAGCAATATATATTCCCTAATAAAAGATTGCTTTGGACAATTTATTTTAGGATACTTAAAAACAAAGTAAGAGCAAAAGATCACTATTGCAATGATAAAAAAAGCGTGCTGTGCCTCCATTGTGACTTTAAAGAGACAGAAGGGATCATAGGGATCAACACAAGTGCCTCAGATGGTATCAGCCAGGGCAAACTTTGAATGAGTAACAGGAGAGAGGATGTGATCTTTACCTCTGTATGTCTTATGGCTACATTCTGTGTCAATCAGTTTAGATGTTTTTGTGGTTCTGAAGTCCTTTCAGAATGACACTGAGAGTTTGCCAAGGATGATCCCTTCTTGATGGCCATCTAGTGCTGCCAACTGACAGCAGGTCCTTAAACAAAGTGGTTGGGCTCAGTCCTTTCACATGGACCCACCAGACCAACACTGACCATCCCCCTGAAAAATGAGCATTGAAGCTGCATCCCCTGGGGCTGGGCTTGTGGTGGATCTGCCCGAGCCCATCTGTGGGGGCACAGCCCTGTTCAGGGTACCCCACAGCCACCCAGACCTGCTGCTGTGGGGTGTGTGGGGCAGCCAAACTGCGTGGCCAGAGCCCTGTTCTAGGAGAAAAGGATTTATCTGGAAATTAGAAGTATGTGGCAGCCTTGCTTGGGGTCCAGCGTGTGTCCCGAACAGCCGGAGCTACCTGCAAAAGCACCGCGAGCGAGTCAGACCGTATGTCATGGCGCAGGAATTAAGCCTGTGCTGTCTGTATCACACATGTTCGGGCCTTTCTTTCTCCTTGATTTGCCAATTGCCTTTTTTGTTTGTTTTTAATCATTGTGGAAACCTTAAGGCGGTTGAATTTGAGGTTTAATTTGGTGAGAAACTTTAATTTTTAAGACTTGTTTTTGTTCCAAAATAGAATGAGAAGCCAAAAAAATATTAACCTTATTATGAAAAAAAAACCCTTAAGAAAATAGGTTTGGGAATCATCTCTCTTAAGGATCTCTTATTTCAATAATGGTGAACAGGATACAATGTGTTATCTGTAGATTTTCAAATCAAAATATAAGAGGAAAAGGCTTCAGATTTGGATAGGAATACCAGGAACCAATTATACCAAGGAGAGAGAGAATTCTAATTTCCATCCATGGCCAACAGAACTTATTTTATTTTTCCAAGCTATCTAAAGAAAAGATCTCTGAATCCAAACTGCAAAGAGAAAGCACTTTGTCTCTTATCAAAGTATGAGAGAAGGAAGTTAACAGAACTGTTATGGCCCAGCCCTCCAATCAATGATCCTTCATAAGGGAATGTGGTATAGAAATTAGTATTGTTGACTACATACAATAATATTTTTGCTAAAAGTTGGACGCTGGAGCAGAAACCTGAAACCTGTTCCTTGCTGGCCCCAGACCCGTGTCCAAAGAGAACAGAGAACATTTCCCAGTTCACAAACCACCTCCCAACACCCAGCAATGACCTCCTGGTCTGCAGGAGGCCCAGCGCCCGTCGCGCATTGGGAACACCCCGGCTGCGAGTGGGCGGTATTTCCTGGCGGAATTCTCCGATGATCCTGGGGTACAGACCTTTTCCTGTGCCACAAACGTTTCCTGCACTGGCCAGTCTGACCCAGATGGACGAGACTAGAGGTTTGTACCTGGTTGAGAAGTACAGTCAAACCTTCCTGAGATCCCTCTCGGACAACTGCCCTTTGAATGCAGTGTACAAGTCCTGATACAACACACCCTCAAACTGAAATGATACCCCAAGGTGGATTAAATAACTATTTCATTACTCCCGTTTTGCCACATCAGATCATTTTTCCGAATTGCATTGCTGCAAAGTCACATTTTCTGGTGCACGGCTGCTCAGCTGGGAGTTTTTCAGCCAGGTCTATTGATTCCTCTGCGGATGACAAAAGCTCTTCACACCCAAAACTGAGCTCTGTTGCCACAGGTTTCTGACACAAGACAGTGTGTATTTTAATCTTGAAGAGAGTGGGCATATTGCAAGTTCTGCCTCAATTTACCTCCTGTCACCAAGACTACAAACAAACTGGAGCATCATTCATCTTTCCGAGAAGACAAATCCAAAGAATAAAGAGCAGAAAAGCAAACCCTGCAGCAGCTCAGGGTAAGATTAAAGACTATTTGAAAATTTTCATCAAAATGTTTTGGGACAAACAAGAACTCTTTGACCAGAATTAAAACTTGTGTGGGAAATATTAATCTTAGCTTAATTTTTCCATTCCTTCTTCAGCATAAGAATTCTGTTAGTTTTTGGCATCGTAATCTGTTTTTCAAATAAAAAAAGAAGTACTGCTTACTTTTCTCAGAGACAATCTTCATCCAACTCCCTATATGTTTACTGAAAACTATTTTAAAATGAATGGTCTGTTTCAAGTTTAATTAATTAAAGAACAGACAATGAAAATATCTGCTGGGAATAGTTATCATTTTTCAAAACCAAATTAAGCTTTCAGAAACTGAGATGCTAAAAGAGAGCCAAGGGCTGGTACAGCAGGGTAAGATGCCAAAGACGGGGATGGTTGGTGGCAAGGGAGTGACATGGCCCCATTACTGTCCAGCTTTATGTCCTGCTTTGGTCATAAACTCATGGTGAAGCCACAGTCATGAGCCACAAGGGGTTTGTCTGCAGCGTGACAGTGCCCCAGGTCTTGGGGAAACCATTGTTGTGCCTGGATTTACTCCATGGCCATTCAGCATATGGTCCAGGAAGACACTTTGTTCCATCCATGGTCCATAGGTATGAGAGGAGTGCCAGTGAGGCAGCATGGTTCCTTGGTTGTGCTTTTGGAGGTACTCAGACACTTTTCTGTCTTTGTGGATCCCCGTGGTTAGTACAGGGACAATAACTGAGATTCGTCTAAGGAGTTTGTTAATGCTCCTGGATGGCCACCAGCTTTGGATGTGCTGCAGCTCCAGGCTCTGCTCCATGTCTCCACACCACGCCGTCAACGAGAGGTCACCTCTGCAAGGCTAAAATGAACCCCGCGTCTTCTGTCTCTTCACCTCCACGGGGCTGCCTGCTGGCAATTTCCGTGTTGTGATGAGTAAGGCCACTGTCCAGGAGACATCATCTGGAGAACAACGTGCTTGGGGAACGCTGGTGAGCTCCATCCACATAAGTGCTGCCTCAAACTGCTCCAGAATGTGAAAATCAGACCCCGGCCAGATTCCTCGGTGGAGTGAAAGGGAGAATTTCTGCTGATTGCAATGAGCTGGACAAGGGCCTGAGCAACCTCAGGAACAGTAGCCTGCTTGGACCATAGCACAGCAAGATGCAACTGTCTGGAGCTCGTGGAATTAAAATTAGGCAGAGGGAAATGTTGGGCAGGATAATTCCTTATGTGCCCTTGCAGCATCGATGAGGGAACAGGAACCATGGACTAAGTGATGGCTGCATTCCTGGTACCAAAAGCTCTCCAGGGTGTTTAATTGCTCCTCAGGGAGCTGCTGGCTCTTTCTGGAATAGAGGAGCATTCTTTCTAATAAAAGCTGTGCATGTGGGAATTGCTAATTGCTATGGCTTTCAGACAGCACTCCACTCTCTTCTGGAAGGAAAAAAAGCTGAAGTTCTTGGCACAGAGTTGTTAGTAATTATATCAATTATACTAAACAAAAACCAACCCAACAGTTCTCTCCTTTCTTCGGTGTGTGACTCTGGCTCTGTAAGTGTTTTGTGTTATGATTTATACCTAAGATAATTGGGCCGATTAGTGGGTAAATAGGACAGCGCAGGCTGGGGCTGGCTCCTCACCTTCCATGGAGATGTTTTAATCTTTATTTCACCAAAACACACAGTTGGTTTTCCTTCCAAGCATTAACCCATTTCTTGCTTACAGAGGAAGATGCCTCTTTCACAGAGCTGCTGGATGGCTTAGAAGTGGGACTTGGTGTCCCGCCTGCTGTTGAGCAGTGCTGTAGGTCTGGAGGGATGAGACACACAGTGGTCTCCAGATGTCTGCATGGACAAGATTTCCAAGTGACTTCACAGGCTCCAGCAAAGTGCTGTAGAGCATTGTCCTGTCTGTTGCAGGCAAAAGGACATTGAAGAAAAATGGCACGTGAAAATCAACGGCTGCTTGAACGTCTCAGCTTCTGGCTTTAGATCTGCATCTACTGCTGATAGTTATGGGGCATTTACATGACTTCAACATCACACTTAGCCGAAAGTCCTACAAGTGCCTGGAATCACCTCATATTTTACTCCTTTTTCTGTTTTAGGGGCTGGAGGGGGAGCTGCCTAGTAAGAACATCAAAAGTCCTTTGGCTTTTGTTCTGAGATATTACCTATGTCATCTTTGTTCCCTGAGCAGATGATCACGTCTGTGCTGAGCCGTGGTGAGAGAAGCAGGTCAGCACCAAATGCAAGTACGTCTGAGCCCCACCAGCTGGTAATTTTGCTGCTGTTGGCTCTGGGGGACCAAAATAACTTGCATGGGGTGCGGAAAGGGGAGCCTTTTCTTGGGCAGGACAGACTTCGTGTGGGTGCAGTGTCAAGAGCCACTTCATTGCTTTGAGCATAGTCTGCATTTGATAGAGGCTTGAGGAGGAATTGCCTGCCTTCTTGCCAGGAACAGTTCAGAGGTGACGCTAGGATCAAAAACATTCCTAGAAGGAAAGAAACATGTAGGGAAATCCTTTTCTAAAGAGAAAACCTCACTAGTGGGAGATTCCTCCTTCCCGTGTGCAGAAGATCAGCCAGAGCAACCAGTGCAGCCAATTCAGGAGGTCCAGGGGGTGGTCACAAACTTTGTATTAACTCTACACAGGTTGAGCTATAATCTGAGATCTCTGTTTCCTGTGCCACAGACCCAGCAGTTTCTAAGAACTGTCTGGTTCCAAGAACTGCTTCTAGAGCACTTCAGAGGATGTACAAGTGTATTCCAAGACATCTGTAAGCACATGCATCCTGCTGTTGGTAACATGACTGGCAGAAGTGTGCAGCAGTGGATAATCACAGACAGTCTCTCTGTTCCCTAACAGATGTGCTGTGAATCTCAGGCTACGACTGGCAGAAACAGCTTTGCCCATATCTTTTCAGTTTCTTCTGTCTGTGGAGCGTTTACAGGGGAAGCTGCAGCCTGGAAACCAATAAAGTGCATGATGCCCTGCTGTCAGGAGACATCCTGACTTTTGTTGCTGTTCTTCCTTCCTTGCACACAGTAGAGCCAATAATGGCTGCTGTCTGGATGCCTTAGACAAGCCATGTGCAGTAACCACTCTGCAGTATAGACTGTGACGTTCTTCCACTGCCCACATCCCCTCACAACAGGACATTGGGTCCTCAAGCTCCAATCCATCCTCCCAGCACTTTTTTTTTAGATATATTGGGCTATTATTTCCAGTGATAAAATTGCAGAATGCTTGCCACCAAAGATCATATGCAGCATTGGGTGGTATTGGGCTGTTCTCTACAAACTGGGAAGCTCCTCTGCATCTTCATTATGTCAGCAGCAGAATATAGGGTGTGAAGAATGGACAGTCTGGAGAGAGCTGTGGCCCTCCATGGAGTAAGGGCTGGCCCAGCAGCAGTGGGAGGAGGAGCTGGTTGCCCACCCCTCAGCGAGACCACCCCTTTATTGGGGACTGAGGTGCTTGCTGTCTTCCCTGGCCCCAGCATGCGTGTGTGTTGGCTGAACAGAGCTGATCTCACCAGAAACGTCTAATTGGTGCCTTCAGGCAATCATGTCTCTCTTCCTGTCTGAGTTTATCTTGAAAGGCTCGACTGAGTTACCTCCTATCACATAATAGGATCTAAGTTCCTTGTAGTAACACAAGGAGGAGATGATGTCACTGCAGCTAAACTTCTCCGATAACTTACTAATGACTGGGGCCAACACCTCGGCTCCTTTCTCAGGCAAAGCTCCCAGACGCACTGAGTCAGTACCTGGCTTGTGAGCTCCCGGGGAACTCGCTGTGCAAGGAGCTGAGAGAGGGAGGATGGCTCCAGAGCCCGGCAAAACACCCTCTTGAAGGCATCTGTCCCTCTCTGCCACACTCCCCTGCAAGGCAGCTCCGTGTGTGCTGCTCCTTCTGCCACGTACAGCACCTGGTGTCACCTGGACACACAGAGACAGGAGGTTCTGTGTCCCTGAGCCTTCCCAAATAACCCAGGTGAGGAGCAAGGGCTTCTTCCATCAACTGATACCAAATGTCACAGAAGAAAGACAGCTGAGGATGGCAGTGTGGACTTGGAAGGTGGGAAACTGAGTTCAGTTTCTGCCTATCATCTCCTTGTGGTCATAATGTACTGCAGATACAGTGAACGGACCTGTTGGAGCAGGTCCAGAGGAAGCCACAGAAATGATCAGAGGGATGGAACAGCTCTCCTATGAGGACAGGCTGAGAGAGTTGGGGTGTTCAGCCTGGAGAAGAGAAGGCTCCAGGGACGCCTGCTCCAATACCTGGTCTCTCTGCTCCTGACACAGAAGAGCTCCCAGCCCTCAAACAAGACTCACAAGAATTCCCTAACTCCATTCCCAGACTAAGAACTGCTGTGAAAACCATCCCAGGCAGTGAATGAAGGGTCAAGATGCAAATGTGTTCCCAGTCTGTAGGCTGTGGAGCAGGACCCAGGTGGAAAAGTCTGCAGGGTTGTGTTTGGACTGCAGTGAGTCTTCACTCCTGACTTAATGGGACACGTACCTCTGGGAAGCCCTCCACAAGGGATGCTCAGGAAATGAAATCAGAGCTATACCTAGACTCCACACAAAGCGCCTTCAGTACAGACAAGAGGGCTTTGTTATTCCTAGTTGCAGACATCTCCAAAATCCCTCAGGTCAGAACTGTGCAAGAAGGATTGCCAAGATCCCCGTGTAGCTATAGAAACTGCTGACAGTTGGGCAGCTGCACTGCACCGTGGTGCTGACTGCCCGACCAGCCCTATCCCGGGGTGCTCGGCATTGTCCCCCTGCCCATGCACCATGCACAGGAAATGGAGAAGGTGCAGCCAGACGCTAAGCAGAGTGGAGAAAGGAGAGCAGCTTTTGGGGACAGAAGGGACAGGACACACCGGTCTCTGGGGAGAGAGGGTCTGAACAGATCATGGCACCCCAAGAGATCCCCGGGGCCAACCATGTACTGGGACATAAAATCCATCTCACACCTTGAAGGCACAGGGACCAGGGCCAGACCAGATGCATCACAAGGTCCCTGTCTGGCAGTGGGGACCTGCAGGGGTGTAACAGCCGGGTTCACATCTGCCTTGCTCCATCCACTCTCCATTTGTGAGCTGACATGGAGATAGGGCTCCACATGTCCATTCTGTGGTGCTTGACTCAGACAATCATTGCTGGACAGGTAGTTATTTTGTTTTGATGGACACTTGGGTGGGTGTTTCCTCCTGTTGAGGTGCTGAACGTTATCCTGGTGTGTTTGGGTATGTCCTTGTGCAGGGTGAGGACCCAGAAGATCCCCGTGACCTTCCATTGCAGACAGATTTGTTTTAGGAATTAAATAACCCTCACCCTTGTAGCCCATAGGCTGTACTGGGGAGAAGCAGAGAAGCACTGGCCTTTGCTGAGAGCTCTGAGCCTTGATGATCACTTCTCACTGAACAATGACCCGCAGCTGGCCAGATCACGTTCTGGAGAGGAGTGCATAACAGCTCTCCATCTCGCCAGGGCCTGAGACCCTCTGGGCTTGGCACCTCCACAAGTTACCAGCTTGTTTCCAACAGCACGGCAGCCACGAGCCCCCAGAGCTGCCACTCTGGCTGGGGGGCTCCTCCATGGGCTGGGCACAGGAGTTTTTGAGCCACACCACAGCTGCAGGGCACCGGAAAACTCTTCTACTCTGCCTGGCAGCTGAGGAGCCCAGTGCTCCTGCTCTGCCCTGGGCTCACTGTGACCCTGGACAAGTCCTTTGGCTTTTCTTTGCGTCCTTCTTCCTCTGTATGAAGAGAACAGCAGCTCTGCCCTGCACTGCAAGGGGCTGTGACGGGAGCTGCGTCTCTTCCAGAGCAATTGGTGCTGCAGATGGCTCTAGAACCATCTACAACCTGGCCTAGCAGGGACCTCGCAGATCACGACACTGAGCTCCTGCCAAAGATATCATGGCTGACATGGCCTGTCATGCACAGGGCTGGCCCATGCTGCTCCTAAATTTTGTTTATGTGTATTACATCATTTGACTGAAAATTAACTTGCTGTTTCTCCTAACAACACAGCTAGTGAATCCTGTGCCTTACCTCATCAGGTGAGGCAGTTCTGTGCTTTTCGTCCCTGAGTCTCACTAGATTGCTGGTGCTCAAATCTGCCTTGCTGCGGGAAGAACAGGGTTATGAAAGAGGCAGTTAAAGATGAGAGCAGTCTAATGTGTCTTGCAAAGAGAATAAATGTGCATAGATTGGGTGCCAGTTAAAATATGTTGCTCATTTCTTGCTTGCCTTCCTATCTCCAGTTTACCTGAAGCTTCTCTGTGATTCATCAGGAGTGCTTACACATTCGGTGTACGTAACATCTGGGACCCATCTTTTGCAGTGCCACATCTACTGTGTGTAACATCTGGGACCCATCTTCCCTGCTGTGCGGCTGTATCTACTGTGTGTAACATCTGGGACCCATTGCCCATCTTCTCTATTGAGTCGTCACTGGGGAAACGTGGCATGTCCTGGATGCTTATGTGTATAAGCAAGTGAGTTAAGGTTCATGAGTCCCCATAATAAAGGTCAATGGAAAGCACATTGGAAGTTACTACATAACTCATATGCAAGAGTGTGTGTGTGGACTGTGCATGTGAGCTGTGATTATAATTTCTTTAGTGTCTACAATGTTTTAGGCAGTGGGAGGGCAGGCAAAATAGCATGTGTCTCTTCCTGAAAGCTATTAGAGCTTGAGATGGGAACTGACAGTGCACATGAGAGGGGTATAAAGATGGAATCAAGTTTCTGTGTTTGTTGGAGTGTCTTTTGAGGGGCGTTTTCTTCTTGAAAGGTTGGTACTGCAGTCGTAGCAGTATGGGCAGAGACAGCTAGGAGCAATATAGATAGACAAGAGACCACCATTTTCAGCTTGGTGTGAATTACCTCTTGAATGCTTATCCAAATGGAGCTCCTGGTTGTCACACTGGATTGCTAACAGTCAATATAGAAAAGTTTGGAGGTCACTACAGTACATGATGGGCATGGCCATGTAGGTATAACCTCTGCCAAGCTGCTAGAGAAGGACAGCTCAAACCACCCAACCTATGCTGTGATCACCTGGGAGCACAACCGGTGTATCCCAGAGGTGCTGGGGCATGGCAAGGATGTCACCCATCATCACGCCTTCCAACAGACACCAACTGCAAGCTCAGTCAATGGGATCATTAGAAACTGAAATCTCAAGAGGGGAAACGGACTCAGGTGATCATAAGGAACATGATGGCCCAACTCAAGATCACTGGCAGCTGAAGAGCCTGGTCTCTACATATCCCAGGAAAGAATGCTATGGAGAGATGAAACTTCTGCTTTTTAAACACTGTATACACAGGTAAGGCACCCAGTGCAGTCAGGGACAGAGTTTCTACATCTGCTGACACCATTCTTGAGAGGAGATAGCAGTTTATGCAGACACCTCTTTTTCTATACTATTTTCCAGCTTTGCCACACAATAAAATAAGTTAGAGTGCCTGAAGTTTGCTAAACTTTTAGCTGTTAGCCTGTTAAACAACATAGCACTCTTTGTCTTTCTGGGATATGAATCCAGGGATTCTTCACAGGATGAACACTCACAAGCACAAGCCGTATGGACTTTTCCTTAAAATAAACTTCACAACATCTTCTTGCTCAAAGCCAGGGATTAATGAATGCAGGCAGAGATTTTTTGGGTCACTGCTAAAGAGAATTGTTCCTGGAGAATGATACATTCAACAGCTTGTGTGTGGTCTCTAAATCTTCCCTTCAAAAAAAGCTATTGAGCTCATTGTAGTGGGATAACCACATTGCATTTCATGCCTTTTTACTCCTAAGCAGAAAAGGTTCCAATCTGACCAGTGGAGTTCCTCCCACTGCCAGGAAAAACCCATGTCTGATGTACCCAATACCCATGCCAGGAGTCTTTCTCATTTCTGATTTGCCTCCAGAGCAATGGTTACAAATTCAAATCCCTCCAACTCTGTAGTGCAGAGGAGTTCCTCTCTGGTTAATGGGTAAGCTGCTCCTTGCACTTGCATTTTTCGGCAAGATGATCTCCTCTGATAGCTTTCTCTGGGGGTTCCACAAATGTGTGCTGGGTCTGGTGCATGGGGCCATGGGGGAGGAGAGATGCTCAGCTCTGCTTTGGTACCCATGCTCTGACGATGTGTCTTAGCTTAGTGATCTGTTTTTGCCAGATAAAAGTGTGGGGTGGGGAGAGGGGAATGAAAATCCAAATCCTCCAGAGGGTGATTCATCCCCCCAGACAGGGCTCTGAGATAACAGGGATTATTCACCCTCTGGAGATGCTGATCATTTTCCACTGATGTTGAGCTTAGATGAGTAATATCTAGACAGCTACGGTCAGAGGAGACAAATCCACCTGGTCTGCCCGAGGGAGACGTGGGCACAGCAGTTTACCTGAAGGGAAGGAAGGTTGTGTAGCGAGGCTGTGGAGGATGACTCAGAAGGATTTTATTTCCTTCGTAGTGGTATCTTAGGATCTCCCACCACCAGGGAAGGATCCAGCACTCCAGCCATAGCAGAAGCACGAAGACACCAGCCTCCTGGTCCCAGACGCTCGACTTCCCAACTACAAACCTGGCCCAGGCTGCTCTGTTGTGATTCCAGATGCCAGCGTGGCTGATCCTGCTGCTGTTCTTTGAGGGCTACAAATGAGAGGCAGTGAATCTGCTCATTGGGTCCTACTGAGAACACGATGACGAAGCCACAGATTTTGCATCGCGTTTTGTGATGCACTTTGTGCCAAGTAGATTTGCCAATGGCCTTTGAAAATGTCTTATAATTGCAGTAAAAATGCAAGTGCTCTGGAAAGGTGCTGTGGGACACTCCATAAACAAGATGGGGAGACAAGCCAAGTGGCAGAGACAGCTGATAGAGTAAGAAATAAGGTCCAGCTATGCATTTTGTTTCTGAGTCTGGGATATGCTTAAACCCAGATCAAGGATTTGGATCAGGTCAGTGTAAGCAGGGGAGAAACTCCAAAATCTGAGTCTTGAACTGGATTTGTATTTTAATTCAGCTTTTTCTTCTCAAACCTGGTCTGATATTGCCAAGCCGTTGCTGCCAGTCCTGGTGACAAGCACAGTGTGCAGAGACAGCTCAGGCTGGTCACGCACTGGGTGAAGTGGAGAAAAGAGCTGGCAAGCAGCAGGTGGGATGACAGACTGTGGTACACGGAACCAGAAGAACCTTGTCTGCTCAAAGTCTATGCCAAAAAGTAGTAACTCCTCTGAATTTGGCTTATCATTCCTGAACTAGATGAGATGTTCCCACAGAGGTGGTTGGTCCAGTCCCTTCCTGGGACATCAGCCCACCTGAAGCCAACGAAAGAAACTACAACATTTCCTCACTATCTGTGCACTGAAGCAACAAGGGCCACCATGCCATTTTCAGGTGAAGCTCAGACTGGGCACACTACTCCTGGGAGGAAGGACCACAGCACGTGGAGCCAGAGAGGAATACTAACAGCAGCCAAACTTGAGCAAGGACCCCCCACATCATGGCTGAATCACTGCATGAAAGTTACCTGCAGGACCCCCAGATGGGTGACATGCCTGTCCGTAGTGTTCACTTGGATGTGGTAGACCTCTGCTCTTGACCCTTCCTAGACCTTCCTCTTTGTAGAAATACCATTAAGCACTTAAAACTGCCAAAATGGAGACCAGATGGGGATAAAACTCTGCTGACTTAGCTGTGCCCATCTCCAGAGCTGGATGATGAGAAGAGGTACTCAGGAGAAAGAGGGGATTTCAGAGATGGGGCGGGAAAATATTGAGCAGCAAGTGTCCTCTAGGGTGGACGGAACATCTTTAGCACACTGTGCTGTGGTCAATGACAGGTGAAATTCAAGGTCCTGTGCTCTCAGCAGCAGCAATCACCAAGAAAGTGCTCGTGGGTGCTTTGTTTCAGTCTGTCTTCAGGTTTGATGTTAAGAAGTACCCCACCGCTCTTCTCTGACCTCTTTTTCACTGGGCGCCAGAAAGACTCTGCAGCCTATAAATCACGTTACAGGACTGAGGTGGTCTGGCCACAAGACAGCTCCTATGCCAACAGATCGTAAGTCACTGATATGTGATGCTGGCTCTATAGATTTCTGGTTTTGCTGTAGCTTTTATCCTCTAAGCACCCAATGGGAACAACACCTTTCTTAAACCTTACCGCATCACATGTGATTTATAGAGAAGAATATTGCTGTTAACAGCACACTGTCAAATCTCAAATAGATCAAAGAAGTGAAGTGAGGAATGAATTGACTGAGTTCTTCAGGCCCTTCTGATTCCGAAGTATTTTTTTACTTCCTTCTGTCATAAGAATTTATATGCTTGTGAGAATCTGATCAGGTGGGAAGAGCTTTCCTGCTTTGTCTACATCAAAGTCCACATGTTCTCAAATTGCTATAAGTCATTCTTTGCATTTTAATCTCCGGCCATATGTATAAAAATAATTACTTGCCTTGAGGGACAGGGAAAGAAGTAGTCTTTATTGCATTTCCATAAGACTCCAAAAGGTTCCTGCTAAAGATACCAGAGAACTGGCAAACCAGTGGGTTGGAGGAACTGGTTTATTTTAGTTAGAAGTAAAATTAACCTGTATTCAGGCAGTGTACATGTCAGGCTGATTTAGCACTAAGAGGTTATGAGTCAAGTAAAGATGGAGTGAAATCAGAATACAATGGGAAATGATATTTGTAGAAAACATGAAAATGCTTGCAGTGTATTTAAGAACAATGTTTATGACAGTTTGTCCTCCAGGTTGCATCCCATCAGCTTATGAAGGCATCAAATCCTTCTGCAGGACAGGTGTGAAGAGGACAGACATGGCTGTCGTATGAGCATCTGAAATGGGATGGTGATGGACCAGGACCAGTGCTGATGAGGAAAGGCTGAGGGAGCTGGGTCTCTTTAGCTTGGAGAAGAGGAGACTGAGGGGTGACCTCATTAGTGTTTACAGATATATAAAGGGTGAGTGTCAGGAGGATGGAGCCAGGCTCTTCTCGGTGACAACCAGTGATAGGACAAGGGGCAATGGGTTCAAACTGGAACACAAGAGGTTCCACTTAAGTCAGAGAAGAAACTTCTTCCCGGTGAGGGTGGCAGAGCCTGGCCCAGGCTGCCCAGGGGGTTGTGGAGTCTCCTCCTGTGCAGACATTCCAACCCGCCTGGACACCTTCCTGTGTAACCTCATCTGGGTGTTCCTGCTCCATGGGGGGATTGCACTGGATGAGCTTTCCAGGGCCCTTCCGACCCCTGGCACTCTGGGATTCTGTGATTCTGTGAATGGGACCTATTGAGCTGTTGTCCACCACCTGCATGTGGTTGCAGCGGAGATGGCTAACTGTGTGCACGGTCTATTAGCCACCAGGCAAATGGTTTGCTTGGGGTGTCTGACAGATGCTGACATGAAGGGAAGGTCTCTTGCTTATCTGCCGTTGCTTCCCTGACACGCTGCACACAGGAGGAGTCACCAAGAGACAAAACCAGATGGAGACACAGACACGTTTTTTTTTTTCTGGGCCCCTTTGCTTCAGCAAAAATGCTATCAAGCTGTGACACTCTTCTTCTTGCAATAATTCCACCTTCCCCCTCCAAATTACTATGAGCAACACCCACCCAGACGAGCCAGACACACACTAAGCACCTTCCCAAAGTGCTGATCTGCGAGAAAATCCAAAAAGAGCGAGCCATTCTCATCACTTTCCATAAGTATTTGAAAAAGAAAAACCAAGAGTTTATCTTGATCTCTTAATCCATCAGGTTTCTTTTCTCTTTGCTTTCTCTACCCCTGCAAGCCTGGTAATTATAATTTATAGCACCTGCTCACTTTGAAATGCCTTGGACTCCTTCTGCCTGGCAGAGGAACAGACACAGTGCCCATCTGCTTTAGGTAAGTGCTCACAAACCACAAAGTCGTTAATTAGACTGACACACGACTCTTCCAGAATACACATGGTATGTTGTTACTGCACCTACAAACCACCGGTAACCAGATACTCTGCCAGGGGATCACAACTGGATCAGAGCATTACGTAAAGCCTTGGCACCTCTTGCAGGGCTCAGAGCGTTGCCATCAGGTGTGCGTGTTCTCTCTAATCCTCCCCACTGGGCTTCCCAACATGCTTCCCAGATTAAGCAAGCCTGCTGGGAAACAGCTCCCTCACACTTGGTAGGAGGTTCCATCTCCAGAGTTTTGTACTCTCTTATTTTGAAATCCAAACTTCTCTTTGTATTCACCTAGCGATCCCCACCAAGCTCTCCTTCCTGACAGCCTGGGCTGCACAGTGGTGCCTCCACATCCCGTAGCTGACAGGGAGCAGGGCAGGTCTGATTCTGGCCCCACGGGCATGGCTGCAGCTTCAGAGGACCTGTGATGAGGGGTGTTTGTAAGGACAGGTGCGTCTGATGTGGATGGGGTATTTGAGTGGGTTTGACACTTGCCTCCTCAGGCTGGCTGGAATCCGTGGGGCAGAGTGAATCATGAACACCTCTGGCTGGGAACGTTGAGCCCCCGTAGTGGATGCCACTCTCTGGAGGAGGAGTTGCTCAAACCACGTGAAGTCCTTGGTGAGTGATACTTGGTGATATGCAGTAATCCAGCCTGGGGCGGCCAAGCACATGATGGGATGGGGAGTGAATGTCCTAGATCTACCTATGCCCTTGGCACCAAGTTATGTTGAATGACTGGTAACCTCCACCTGGTTTGCCGGTCTTCCCAGCCTCTGTGTTAGAGTTTTCAGGAGGAAGCCCTCTTAACATGTTTGAAATATTATTGCCAAAACTCAGGACTGCATCTTCCTTGGTCAGAAAAGGTATGGGGGGATCACACAGGGCAATGGCAACATCCTCTTGGAGATCATCCACAGGGGAATGTCCTGACCCTCTCATCTCACCTAAACTTACCTCAATCTAAAGTGATTTTTTTGGCATGCTGTGTGTCCTGTGAAGGACTGGAACTTCAGTAACTTAAGTTTTCTGAGAGCCAGTATGCATCGTCTAGGTTAGATAAATGTCCTGTTGCTGGCTCCTGCACCATAATGTGTCCTTTGCGGATGACACCACACCTGCCATGGAAAATCCTGCACACCTGGCAGCTTTGAGAAAGGGTCCTTCCATGAAGACAGATCCTTATCTTAGCCAGATCAGAAGGGATGAGCAGGGGGAGGCCCACACAGGGGGAACAGTGTGAGCATGGTCTTTGTGACACCTGGCCAGGGTTTTTCCTTCCTTGGTCCTGGTCTTCCAGTCCTTTGTTCACAAAAAAAGCTGTGTGGGAGGGCATGCAGGGTGCATGTGCCGTACAACAGGGCTCCAATGTGGAACAAGCTTTCCCGGGGGCACTGTACCCTGGAGAGTTGGGTTTGTGCCCCCTCTGTGCCACAGAGAGACTTCTACTTCTCTGTGCACCATCCCCCAAGAAGAAAGAGTTTCTTTCTGCCTGGACTTTCCTTGAGCATGGGACTATGAGTTGATCTGCTGTTCAACTCCCTAACTTGCTGCAAACTTCCCAAACTTTCCTATTTCAGAGTATCCACTGACACATTATTTTTTTCAGCATTTCAGCTCTAACCTGGTGCTGTGCAGGCAGTAAATACCAAACATTCTCTGTTCCACAGTGGCTAGAAGCATCCCCTTCTGTCCCATTTGTCTGGGCACCTCATCCCTTGAATTGCCTGGTAAGACATACTGGTAGAGCTATGCTCAAAACAATTGTTCTCAGCTTCCACTTAGTTTGGCTGCTTCTGTTGTAAACCTGAGAAAAGTCTTGCGTATCCAGAAATCTCTCTGTTTTTCCTCTCTTATGTTAGCTTGTTCGTTAGAGATACATACTTTCCCTTCAAATCATGCATGAATCCCAGAATGACGAATGTGGACATCAAATGCAAATATCCAAAAGAGCAAGAAAATAACCAGCACACAGTCCCTTCCTGTCTAGTACAGCTGTGTGTTCCACCCCACTCCTGCTGGCTCACATTTTCCCCCTGCTTTTCAGTTGTCCTGCCTGCTTAGCATGTGTTTCCAACTTGCAAAGCAGATAGTTAATATTCCACAAGGGTTCCGTGCAAGTCTGGTAACTCATGGACTGTCATGATGTGCCATAAAGCCACTTTCCTTTCTGAATGGAAAACAAAACAGTCTCTGGGAAACACAAGTAAAGTGGGTCTCAGGTAGCCTGACCAGTAATGCTCGGAAACCGTGCTGTGGGTGACCTATGGCTGTTCCAGGTTGGCTAATTTTTTGGCAAGGAGCACACGAGAGTCTCAAAAGCTTTTGGAAAATTACTTGGATATTTGAAAAAGAAGAAACAATATCTCCCTAATGTAGTGCTATACTGGAGGCTCTTGTTCTGAGTTTAATAACGACATTTGGAGAAGCCACAGCAGCACCAGTCAAAACCAAGCGGAATGTATTTTCTGCATGTACCCTCCACACTCTCAAGTGCCTAAGCTATCAGCACAGGCAGCGCTTGGTGCAGAGCTGGCTTGTGTCTGTCCTCTCAGAAAGTCACTATCTGTAGATAATAACTATATTGGAGATAGGCAGAGAATAACTACTTTGGAGAATAACTACCTCTTGTACTCTCCATACCAAGGGCAGATTTTACTGCAGCCTGTTGGTGGTCTGTGATTGGGGTCTTTCTGAGGGGAACCTTCTGCCCATCCTTTAACCAGGTAGCTTAGACAGGGGAGAGTTGTCCATCGTGTGTGACACTTCTGAGACTTTTGCTTCCAGAGACTGCTCCCCTTGCTCTGAGGACCTGGACACAGCCTTGAGGTAGCAGCATGGAAAGGTGACTGTAGGGAACCTGACTGGTCTCTTATGGCTTTACCCTGAATTATTGTAAATATAGAAAGATCAAGGTGGGTGAGGTGGATTCACCCACAGAAGATGCTACTGTTTTGCTGCTTGCTTTTTGTTACAGAAACCTCCCTGCTGGAGCTTTTCATTTTTCACACAGTCTATCCCAAATGCTTCGACTGGTGGCACATACTGATAGCGCCATTGCAGAGTCTTGAACGAGACGTGGAAACAACTTAATGTGGCAAATGGAGCCAGGACACCTCGGTCCTGCTCCTGACTTTGCTGTTGCCCTAGGGAGGATCACTTGAGGATCTCCAGAGTGACCTCTGTGCCCCCTTGATTGTCCCTACCCTCCTGTGGTTCACAGTGGGGAGGACAGAGCCTCTCCCGGGTGGATATTTTTCAGCATTCCTTGAAACACCCATTGGCACTGGTGGTCTTTTCATCACGACGCACACATGGGGAGCTGTAATTTCAACATCCTTCACCAAGACAGTGTTCCTTCCATGAAAACTGCCCTCCACTCCCTTCCATGCTAAGTGACAGTAATCTTTGCTTTAATTGGAAAAGAAAAGGAAGAAGGGACAGAACACCCCTCACAAAAGAACTAATGACTCAAGTGCTGCAAAGCCCAGGGCCCCCAAGGGGCTGTGCAGCTTGCAGCATTGATTTTTAATGACTTACAGAGATTGGAGGTTTGGAAGATCTCTCAGTGCCTCTGCAGGGATGCGACTCAGCTGATTGTTCTGCAACATCCTACAATTAGAAAAAAGAAAACTTCATTAAAAAAAAACAACCCTGGCAACACAAAATGGAGGACACTGCTGCTCACTTCTGATGCTGTCCTGGACTGTTTTGGAAAGCCGGGGGGGCTGGAAAGCAGCACGTTGGTCACCCAGGGCTCTTGAGCAAGCTTGCAGGCTGCAGGAGGGTGAGCTGCAGTCCAGGCTGGCCCAGGACCCTGGAGCAGAGGGTGACAGGGGTGAGTTTGGTGCTGCGATGGGGGATCCACGGGAGGATGTGGCCCTTAAGGGGCCTCTCCATTGCACACCTGTGTCTTAGTCCAGAGAAATACCAGTGTTCCCAGCAGAGTTGCCCCACTTTTATGCTTGTGTAAGACATCCTTCTCCCAGTGTGTGTCAGTGGTGGTTACCTCTGCAGGGTCTATGGAAACTGAACTGTGGGCAGGTTTTTTATTTGTCTTGTGATACAGCTGCAAACACAACGGATGAGGAGCCTCTCCACAGCTGCTTGCTAAGGGGCTTTGCAGTGTTGGCACAACCTGCAGAAGGAACTGGAGCTGCTGTGGAATGACCAGAAAAATGCTGGCACCAGGTCCCATCACACCAGGATCCTTGCACAAGATAGTCTCAGCAGACTTACAGCCCTCAGAGGTACAGGCCTATGCATGATAAAATGTCCCCATCTTGGGAGGCTGAAGTGACTCAGTCAGCACAGTTGAAGGGCTGTTATTGCTTGAGGCAACTGTGCCTGGAGCCCATGCATGGGGATTAAAGACATTCCAACCTCTGCACGTTCCTCTTCCCTCCCCATGGGAGCGTCTCTTGGATGTGCCACACCATTTCCTTTGTCTCAAAGCCATTTCTGTTCTGCACAGGCTTGGGGCTGTCGAAGAGGTAGGGTCTGTCTGTGGATTCCTGAAGTGTCCCAAGCCACCTGCAAACCTGCCACCCTGGGGCAACATAGTTTTTTAGCAATGTTTTTTGATGTGTGTTCACGAGTGAGGCTAGTCAACACCTGTCCTGGACCACAGGAGATGCTGCTATTGCAGTTTAGGGCAGGAAGAGAAGGAGGGACCAACGGGGGTGGCCATTGTGGAGGGTCCGTCTGGGCAGGAGATGTGGCATGTGCAGAGCAAAGCCATTCTTGTCAGGCTCACCCCAGCCTACCTGTTGATCGAGAGCAGCCGTGGACAGTGTGTGGGTGGCGGCGCTGGGTCAACAGGCCTGTGCAGGCAGGTGCTGGGCAGCCAGAACTCAGGCCACGGTCTGTGCGGGCTGTGGGCAGCGTTGGGTCTGCAGGCTGGTTGAGGCTTGTTGAGGAGCAGAGCAGCGGGTGGGTCAGCCCAGCTGGCTGCTGCGGGCACAGGGTCTGCAGCCAAGAGGATGCACCCAGTCATTTTGCCCTCCACATTTTGGGGTGAGGCAGGCTCAGGCTGTGGTTGGACTTGGAGTCTTTCCCTGTGGTGTTTGGTGTGGGATTCCTTCTTGGCCAGTAAGTGCTGCTGCAGCATGTTCAGCCAGGAAAGCAAGGGGCCTGGCAACCTTGCTCGTGTGGCAGAGCATTTAATGAGGGATACCTGTGCGAGGGTGGGATGTGGTGTAAAGCCATGGCAGCAGAAGCTCAGCCACATGGCCAGCTGGGATGGATGCTTCCTGCTGATGGAGCTCCAACCAGGGCACTCAGAGGTGAGAGGCATCCAGCTCATGAGGAGGTCTGGAAGGATGGGGAGGTTTCCAGTTTTCCA
The DNA here is from genome assembly GCF_036013475.1 of Columba livia. Classification (NCBI taxonomy): domain Eukaryota; kingdom Metazoa; phylum Chordata; class Aves; order Columbiformes; family Columbidae; genus Columba; species Columba livia. The sequence goes on along the minus strand of NC_088623.1, from coordinate 1,592,061 downwards.
GATATTCTGATTAAGCAGGGTATTCTGCCACCCTGGAAAGCACCAAGGCTGGGACAGCATGGACTAAGAAGTTAATTTTGCAAGGGAAGTACCCCTGCAGAGGAGACAAATCAGCCTACGGAGCTTATTTCTAACAATCCTGGCAATGAAACAGACCCAGGAGCATCATCCTCCATGGGGAGGGTGCGGATCGACCATGCTGCAGAACAGAGCCCTTGGGAGAGGTGTGCTTGCAAAGTCCCTTTGCAAAAAGATGTACCCATCAGTTGAGAAGACCTCAGAGCACCAGCTACCACCGCTGAGCATCTGTGGCTGTCAGTCTGCACTCATCTGAGGGGAACCAAGCAGGCTACACTTGGCCTTGCATTTGGGGGCTGGCTCAGGGCTTGGTGCATGACAATCTCAGCATATTCCCCTGTGTCACGATGTTTTGCTGGGCAGCCTGGCTCTTTCCTTGCTCTCTTCCAGGTCTCCACACACCTGCTTCCCCGGGTGTACCCCTGCATGGTTTCTGCACAGGCCTATCTTCATGGCCACTTTCCAGGTGGTTTTTGTGCAGTGAAGCAGCCAGAGGAGGCAGAGCCAAGAATTTGGTCCTGCTTCCAGTAGCTCTGGGATTGACTCTGAGGGCAGGGAGAGGACCATCTGCACAGGCAGGTTTGTGGAGGAATTCCCAGGGTGTTTCCCATCCTTTTTTAAACATAAACTAATTCTCTGGAAAGACTGGGAAAGCACCAAGCCCCTTGACAGCCCAAGATGCATGCAAGAGTTTACTTGTGAACGTGCACATGACCACAATTAGCTCTAAGGCTCTAGCACATTAAAATTAAATTATGAAAATGGTTCCCATCCCCAGCTACCAGCCTGTCTCCTTGGGGACACCCCTGTCACTGAGGTAAGGTCTCTGATCCTGCTGTGAATCAGCTCCTGAATACCTACAGGCTTCAGCTGGTCATCTTTGGGGCAACCATTCCCAACCCCAGCCATGCCTGTCACCCGTCAAACCTCAGTCGACCTGTGACAGTGCATCCATGTCTGTGGACGTCACCTGTCCTGAATATCCCTGGTGCTATCTGCTCCAAATCCTGCTAATCCTCTCTTCAGATATGGAGAACATGAGTTTTCTTCCTTATTGCAGCAGCTGCTTGTCCTAAAAGGTTTATGTCCATCTTTATTCACCTCTTCTTCAGCTTAAGTAATCTCAGTTGACTCATTGTTCCTTTAATTCACCACCAGACACCTGATCCTTCTCATTGTTTTTAAATATAGCACTTTGGTTTTCTACTTCATGGGACTGCAGGACCCTGTGTTTTATCCTTCCAGCACACCTTTGCTGCAGATACAAGCCTGCATGTAGGACAAGAAGCCCCAGAAGTTGTGTTGGTCCTTGCATCACAGCTGTACAATTGTCCAACTGTCCAAGCTTTCCTATCCCAGCAGACTGCAGAGAGCACCCATGGGACTGATCACTGGGCTTGCACTCCCCTTTCACAAGCACAGAAAGAGAACCAGGGCTGATGCTTATGGACTTGCCAGGGCACAGTTCACATCTCTCCCAGCAGCCACCATCCCTATGTCCTGCATGGGTGACACTGATCTCAGAGGGCTCCCACCAGCCTTGCAGCATGCACCCTGCAGGAACAGGCTCTGGCTGCATCAGTGAGGAAGGCTGCGGTGCTCTGTGGTCCCTGCACTTGGCCCGTGTCCACGCTGAGCAAGCGGTGAGAAGATCACCCGCAAAAGGGAAAAGGAGAAGCATTTTGAGAAAGGACAGATGGCGGAGGACGTCGTTTCAAAAGAGTGCTCTGCAATGGCTAACCTGCTTTGAAGTCCAGTTCCTGCCTTGGTTTTTCCAGCCAGTAAAATGGCAATAATATCACCTTTCCCCACAGGAGGTTTTGGAATTGTGTTGTGCTGCCAATAAGGTTGTGTTGTTGCTGTGGAAGGCACCCTGCACTCACAGGAGGACATAGGGTAGGTGGGATGGCCCCTGACTCTTCAGCAAGCCAGTGCCAGGAGGTGGAGCGGATCCTACTGAGGTGCTGCAGAGTCGCCAGCCCCAGCGAGGTCACTGTGGCAGTGACCTGAGGGACCTGAGTCACAAGCTGAAGGAAACACAGGGTGGCCTTCACCTGCCTTCTTCAGCACCTCGTGCTTTTCCTCAGTCTTATGTCAGTAGAGGAAATTGGTGAGGGTCCTCATCCTTGCCAAGAGCCCTTCCGCTCTAATTGAATAGTCTGTCCTGGCAAAATTTCTAGCCCTGTTCCAGCAAATTCCCAAGGACTAGCCTATCTTTTCCACATTGCTCACTGCTGGCCTCACTCTCCCAGTGACAAAGAAATAGATGAGGGTGAATGATTGCTGCTCCTGGAGTGTGCAGAGACCCACATCTGCATCTGCCAGTGACCTCACTCCCCTGGAGCCCACAGCATCCTTACAGAAAGCAATCAGAGCACCTCCTATAGCAAGAGCACATTACAGCCCAACATACCCCTGCAGACAAGCCAGGAAAGCATCGGAGTCTTTGGAAAGTGAAATGCTCCCTGTGAAATGAGGACTGGCAGTGTCCGTGCTTTTAGGAAGCAGGAACTTCCTTAAATAAGAGTCCCATGGCAGGGCCTGGATGGGCCAGTCGCTGTGAGCATCAACCCTTCGTTCCAGGGGTCCGTGAGCCCTTCTGCTCCCTCCCCTGCTTGCTGCAGCCCACGGGGGCCGTGCTGGCTCCGGCATGAGGCATCGCTCTGGTGCTCTGCATTGGTACTTATCTGGGCCTGACACAAATAGCAATTGATCAAAAGCGGCTTTAAAAGCTCCCGCGTTCGTGGAGTAGAAAGTTCCTCTTGTTGAAATTGGGTGGGAGAGCTGCGGTTTTTCCTCAGTTCCTTTGATTTGTTGCCTAATGCAGGGGATGGATAAATCTCTAAGCCCTGAGATTTAGGGCAGGATTCATACTTTACATCTTCAGAAGACGTAGTAAACAGCCCTATACTCTCTAATCCCGGGAGCAGGTTTGTACCTGTTCGCTCTGTATGAACTGGACCGGCTACAACAACTTTATATTGCAGCTGAGTTCAAAACATCCCCTTTGGGATGAAATGTTTATTGCAAGAGTTTTTTAAAATGGTTCCTGAAAGGGAGAAAGAGGGACTCCTACCTCAACACCCCGCACAGAGCCCACCAGACTGTTACACGGATGCAGAAATTCATCTGACTCCACGAGCAGTGAGACATCCTGGCCCTCAGGAAAGTGCCCTGGGGAGGAATTCGGTGGTAACCTTTGTCACATAGATCTTCCCGCAGGGGTGGGTAGTCCCAGTCCTTTCTCCACGGGACAGGCAGATGTGGGTGGCCTGTCCACAAGGATGAGGAGACCTTCATTTAGAGGGGCTGGCAGTTCCCAGGCACAGCCCAATATCTGCAGTGCTTCTGGACCCAGCTGCACGTCTCCATCACCCTGTGACTGGGCTGGGCTTAGGCTAAAGTGAGGCTGTGCAAGGATCCCATCCTTCCCAGGGGCACATCACTTCAGAGCCTTGCAGAAGCCTCCTTGGCCATGCAGAAGTTTGCAGCTAGGACAGGCTGGTGGCAAAGATGCAGCTGAGCTGGGCAGAGCACAGGAGCTTTCTCTGGTGCCTGCCAGAGTACAGATATCTGGACCTTTGGGTTGCTCCAGCCTGGCCCCAAGAGTCTGCAGCGGAGCAAATGGGGACCAGTTTGGGGTCTGGACACCACACCTGGGTGGCACCACATTAGGGCATTTGGTGAGTTTTATGCAAATTGTGAACCTCTGCAGATTCTCAGGCAGCGTGAAGGGCTGTGCCCTGCTCATGGCTTGCTGTAGCAGAAGCGAAGAAGCAGTGTTGGAGGGTGGGTGGTCCTTGGAGTGGGACACAGCTTCCCACTCACTAGGGGGCATGTCAGCCAGAATGGGTTCAACAACTGACACCACACCGCCTTGTAACTCTGCACCCCGCTCTGGATGGCTGCAAGTCCCCGTGTATGGTCAGTGCCTGGCATGAGGGGCTGGTGTACGTGGGGGTGGCTCTGCAGAGGTGGTTCTGAGTTACTTACAGAATCTTCAGGCTGTAGAGACCAGAGAAAGCTTCCCCTGGGATCCTGGAGATCTGGTTTCCAGAGAGGCGCCTGCAGTGAAAAGAAGAGCCAGTGATGTGTCAACATCCTTGTAATGACAGTCCCTTGTCTGCAGAGGCTTAGCAATTAATGCATAATGCCACAGTCCCCCTGGGGAGGAGGCTGCAACACCTACAAGCTGAGCCGTGGTCATGTGCTTGGGCAACGTTTGAATATCATCCCCTCTTACAACTTGGGGAACAGGCAAAGAAAATAATAATTATTAATCCTGCCAGACCTGAATCCAGTATTTTCAGCATCTAGTGACAGCTCGCATCTCAAGACATTCCCTGGATACCTTCAGAGGACTCTGCTGCACAGAAATTACAGCACAGGCTGCCTGCTTGAGACACCTCTGCCCAAGGACACTGACCAACCTGCAGACCCTGCTCTATGCCAGCCAGCTTGGCAGTGACGATGGAGCAGGAGGATAGCTACTTTCTGCTCATGCATGGTCCTGTGGGGACTGTCCCTAAATCATGGACTCTTATCTATCGCTTTTGTCTGCATCCTGTATGTTCTCCTTCATCCTATCCACCAAAGCTCTATGGCACCTGTTTTTCTTCCACTCCCTCACTCCCAGCCCTGCTTTGACCTGTGTGTTCACAGCTAAGGTCCAGATCCTTTCAACACATGAACCTTTGGTACCACCACTGAGAAGGGAGATGAGGGAAGGAGCTGGAGATAGGGAGTAACATGTACGTGCCACAGCAGAGCCAGCTCATCTGAATATGGTTTCCAAAATTAAGACAGAAAACTCAGAAGTGTTTCTTGGATGAGTTATTGCTGGAGAAAACCGTAGCAGGGAAGACAAAGGTAGGACAATGCAGCCAGGGAAGAAGATGAACATGGAGGGGTGGGAGAGGAAGACAAAAGTGAAGAGTAGCATCATAAAGGAGAGAGTGGCTGTTTGGGACACAGCATGAAGACCAGGGGACAACATTCAGAACTGGCTGAAAGGCTTTATCCAAGGAAACCCACAGCATTCACCAGCATCATCTGATCAGAGTGGTCAAATCTTAGCAAGGCCCACAGCAGCCTGGGACATTAGCAGGTATTTGGATTTTTCACTGACCTTGGAAACTACATTATTGTTAGCATCACTTTTACTGATGAGGAGAGTGGTCCTGAGAGACCATGGTGGGAGCCTGTGGTGGAGCCAGGAGTAAAGTCCAAGACTCTTGAGTCTAGGCTTGACCTAAGGAGAATCTTCTTCTTCTTCTCCTGTTTGTCCTATGAGGACAAATGTGAACCAAGTACCAGTGCTCACCAGCTGAAATCATGAAGACAGGTTCAACAACCCATTTAAGAACCCAAATTGCTACTGCATTTCTGCTTTACTTTCTGATCCCCAAGTGATCAAACAGAGGTCAAGGATGGACTTCTCCGTAGTCACAGGGTAAGGATTGACTTGGAGTGGAATACTGCATCTCCCAAAGGAGACAGTGAACACCATTTGTGTCCAGGCTCATCTTCACTCTCCCAGAAAGTCCAAACCAGGCATAAGAGGCTTGGCACAGATGCTGGCAAGCTTGAATTCATTTAGCATTGACATCTTTGTAGACATCTTATTGGTGAAGGAGACAGGTGTTGAGCATGAGCAGTGTGGTCTAGGCTGGAAGCAGAGTGCATGGCAGCGAGGACTCTGCAAAGGTCATGGAGGGGATCCGAGCTGCTCTGGGGACCCACACGCACCGATGGCAGAGCAGACATGTGCGGGTGCTCAAGCTCTCTCCCTCCCTGTATCTCCCCTTGGGAATCTGGAGAAAATTGCTCCTGTAATTAGGCCTCCGACAGCATAAACAGCACAGGGTCGTCTCTTTAATGTGTGCGAGCAGGTTGTAACCTGCCCCTCTGCAGCATGCAAGCTGCCTGGCAGGCTGGGCTATTTGTCACTTGGGGGCTGTGATTTGGGGTAATTGCTCCTTTTGATTGCTGATTTCCACATGGGAGGGAGTTGTCCAGGAGACTGGAGTGCTTGCCTGAAGGGGAAGTGTTCCTGCATGGATCCTCACCCTGCTCCCAGCATCTGTCCTTCCACACTGTGCTTGCTCTGCTGGGGGGCTGTTTGTCCTCTGCTGCCTGGAGCTCCTGTCTGTCCCCATGCCTTCATTGGCAGCAGTCTACATGTATTCACAGTTAAATGTGCCTCTTGACTTGTTTCCTGGCAGCTCTGCACCTTTGTGTTCACCTTCCTGGGTGTGTTTGAGTGTTTGCCAGGTCCCTGAATGGATCTGGGACTTCCAGGATTAGCCTGAGAGGAGTGTGGTACTTGGATGAAGCCCAGGCTGAGGCTCCTGGCCTCAGAACAGGGTGGAAGGGAGCCCCATGTGCTGGTGGGACACGTGCTGAGCCAGCTCGTGGCATCTCAGCACTGTGGGCAAAACAGAACATGAGGGGAAATACAACACCATGGGAAATTCCTGGTTTCACTGGGCACCATCCCTGGGTGAATTTAGAGGCACCAAGCATCCCACAGCCCCAGAAGAGGCAGCCACTCGCCCCCGTTGCTGCTGCTTCTGTCCTTGGCCCTGATACACTGAAACCATGCCATGTCCCCCCCTCACCTCTGGCTCTTCTCTCTCTCTCTTTACCTCCTCCCCACTACCAGGACAGCCCAGCTCCTCTCCCAAAGGTGCAGAACTCCATGCTAAGCCAAGGAGCACATACAAAGGGAGGCACCAGCCACAACCACTTCACTCAGTCCACATCCCAGGGACATTGCCAGTGATGTTGGGGTCCAAGAGGGGCTCTGTGTACTTGTATGCTTGAAGAGGCTGGGACATGTCTGTGTTTGTGCACACAGGCTGAGGTTTCACTTCACTAAAGGAGTACATGGCCCAGACGTGCACACAGGGTCCGGAGACATGGGCTTTGGAGGTGTGTTGTATCACCCACGACGGGAGCTGTGTGACAATGCATGTGGTAGCCAGGTGTCCCAGGCAAGGTGACATGGCTGTCCCATCTCTTCAAGAGTAGGTCAGGCACAGGAAGGTCTTTTGGGGTGTCCTGTCCAGCAGGAGTGGCCACTGGGAAGAGACGCTGCTTCCATGTCATTAGGTACTGTGCCAGTTCATGTAAGACACCAGGACACAAAAGACTCACTTTGTGTTGACCCTTCCTCTGTCCATGGTCACTTGGCAATCTCCCTGCTGCATGGTTCCCTCTGTCCCTCTCATTCAAACTCTCCAGAAATCTCCCAACCTGGCAGACAGGCACCCTCTGGCCATGTTTTCAGTAGCCAGATCTCACAGGAAATTCATGGGAATGGTCCTTTTTTTTTGTTTTTATTTAAAAGTGAAGAGTAACATTTGAAGTGATGCTGACAGAGTGACTTCCCCCGAGGCAGCTCCTCATTTGCTCCTTCTGTGGAGAAGATGAAAGCAAAAAACCCCACCAAGAAGGACCCGGAAGTGGCATTCCCTTGTAACCTAAGCACATGGGGGGCTGTCATTGCAGGGGTGAATGTCTGGTCCACAGCACATGAGCTCTACTCCAGGTCTGCTCATGTATCTTTTTAGGATAGGCAGACTTGGTTGAGCTGTATGCCCTGCCACCCTGGAGACACGGTTTGGAGAACGGGAAAGATCTGGATTTAAAGTCACTGACAGAAGAGGGAGAGAAGGGTCAGGTGGAAGGGGAAGGTGGGAGCTGGGGTTGGCTGGCTTGCTTTGGTAAGCTCATGTGTTCAGTGGATTTTATATTCTGCTCCCTCCCCCTTCCCCACTCCTGTGATTTCTGGGAACATTCCTCCAGGCTTTGATCTGCATTCCCAATACACTCCAAGTTGGAACAAATTCATGGTTTACCACCTCATGGTTGCTGCAGTTCAATTACCACAGGCTCCCACCCCCTCCTGTACCCTGGGCTTCTTGGTCATGCTACAACTTTCATGGCACACCCAAAGGCTGTTTGTTGGGCATGATCGCTCATGTAATGTGCTCAGGCAACACGATGGTGCCCTTATCATTCACATTAGGAGGCAGGAACATTGCCCATTGGCAGGACAGGACAAACATGTGTGTCCATATCCCAGTGGAATTTTCCCCTTGCCAGATCTTTATTGAGCATGTCAGCCTCTCTCTTTGATCTCCAGCTCTAGTTTGTTTCTCAAGCACTAACACTGTCAAGGCAGAATCTGTGCCCAGATAAACTCTCAACAGTGTCATCGCACCAAAACTGTGCCATCTCCTGGGCACATGGGGGACCGAGGGCTCCCTGTTCTGCTCAGGTTTGTTCTCATGTTGGCGCAGAACAGGAATGAAGCCAATTAAGTCATGCAAGTGAAAACACGGTACATTTGAGAAAAAAGCCAGGCTTGGACTCTCCCTTCCCCCACAGGAATCTGCAGCTGGTCCTGGTCTGTTATCACCTGGAGGTGTCTCTAACATGGTCTTTATTGCCTTGTTCCATCCCTGAGGAGGAGACGAAGCAGACCTGTTTCTAACTCTGCTCTCCATGCCCCCACCGAATGCCTGTTCCAACTCGATAGATTGATGGCATTCGTTTCTTTTGTTTATGGTCCTCAAGCCAGTTTTCAACCCACACGAATGTTCATATGCAAGCTAGTTTGGTTTCATTTGCCAAGTAAGATTTAATAAGACACAACTCCTTAATGAATAACCCAATACAGGATACTGAATGCCTTCATACCATCTCCTTATGTTACAATCTGTCAAGGTTCTCAGGGGCAATTTGTTCCCTCCAGTCCTTCGGAACAGTTTTGACTGTTGACTCTACTCTGGATGCCCTACTTGGGGTACCCCAGAACAGAGGCAGTTTTCAGGAAAACTGGGACCAGTCATTCCCACTTGCAAGGTTTTCTCAAATGCTGAACACTTTCACCAGCCTATCTGGAGTAGAAAAAGAAACATCTAAATTTTCACAACATTTCACAACACTTTGAATTCGTCAAAGCCAAGTCAGAACTTCTTCAATAACTTGGCTTTGTTTTTCAATGTGCAAGATGGAGAACCTCCTAGAAGCCCTCCTTCCCTGTCCCTGCCTGAAACTTGGCCAACATTTGTCTTGCACCATGCCAGATTGCACCTTTGGAGGGCTCCAGCAGAATTATCCTTTAACCCTCTCTCTGCTGTTGCCCACCCACTGAACTGACATTGAGTGGCAAAGAGCAATGTCAAGCAGCAGGACAGAAAGTCCAAGATGAACTCCCTTGCAGCTGAAAACTTGCAGAAGAGCCACAGCAGCGTGATTCATTGCCACATCCTTGTACCTCCTCAGATACAGGATCTAAGCAGCATCCTGGAGGAACCACAGTGCCCGGGCTTTCAGAAGAGCTGCAGCTCCTCACCTACAGCCATCTGGAAATGGAGAGCTGTGTCAGGCAAGGTGGCTACCAAGGGAGCAGTGGTGCTGCATCCAAGTCTCAACATGGTAAAGCAAGGTCATGGCCCTACAAGGGTTTGTCTCTCGGCCAGAGTTTTCTGGAACCTGCTTTGTCATGGAAACCCACCCAAGCTGCTCGCCTAGGAGCAGCCTACTGCAGACACATTACTGCACTGCTCCAGGAAAGGCTTTTCACCATGGTGCAAGCACACTGATCATTGCCCAGAAATGCCAGCACTGCTTCACACAGCAGAGCTATCGCTCCAGAAAGAGTCATGCCCCAAAGCCAGAATTGCTGCAGTGCTGCCTGTCACGAGAATGAGACTGACTTGGAGTGAGACCCTGTGCTGGACAATACCCCCAAAGACGGACGTCAGATGTCTGGGAGCTGACGTGGGAGCTGGCGGGTGCTCCAGCCTCGGGCATGGTGCAGCAGTGCTGCTGCTCTGCAGTCCCTGACGGCTCCACCAGCCCTTGCACCTGCATGGGAAGAGGAGTGGGAAGGGGGTTTCTTCCCTGGTGCAGGGCAGGAGAAGAGGGCTGTTGTGTTCACATCCCCAGCATGGACGCTTGCATTTTATTTTGTTTTGCTTTTATGCTGTTTCTTGGTCCCCAATCCCTTGAGTTGCAAGAGCTTCCTGGGCAGGGGAACAGCCTGCAAGGGGAGGCCATGGAGTGTGTCCCGAGCCTGCTGTGTGTGCACCACGCAGAGGCACGGCACTCCCCATGACGGTGAGTCCCTCTGCCCTTGGGGCCCGAGAAGAGGCAGGTGAAAGAGCCAGTGGCTGGGAAGGGGTCTGATCTTGCCGCTGTGCCCCGAAGCAAGAGGTGAATGGCAATGAACACCTGCCTTTGGCTGCAGTTTCTCTTCTTGGCACCAAGCGCTTGTGTTTGGATTCAAAGCACGGTAACAAAGCCCTTGCCGGCGAACACATTTCAACATGTTATTATTCCCAGGCTGGCTTTCAGGATCCTCTTTCTATTCCTTCTGTGCTGATTGCTCTTGTTTCTCTTGGCTCCTAGCTCTGGCTTTTCAGGCTTCATTAACTGGAATTTATTAGCAACTTTAAACAATCTTCCTGCTGCCAAAAAGAAGGAAAGAAAGGAAAGAAAAAAAAACAAGAAAGAAACAAAGAGGAGGCACACCAAACTCTGGACTGCTCCCTGCCTGTGTGAGGCCCAGGTATGAACACCTCTGTCACTGGAGGATTTCTTTGCAGGGAAGGACTGGCGGGTGCTTGGGCTGGGATGCCCCATGTCCCACACAGACTCTCCCATTTTCCTGCTGGAGCTGGAGGCTGATGGTGACAGAGGAGAGCACAGACTGAAGGAGAGGAGTCTCTGTCAGAGAGGAGTCCTCAGTGCCATTGCCTCTTCAAAGCTGGCTGAGGCTGGAGCATGAGTGCTAATCGTGTCTGTGACACCTTCTGAGCAGCTCTCAGTAAAAACTAATTACTAAGAGGTTCTGGTGCACCTGAGAGGCCTGTTCTCTTCACTGGATGGGTGGATAAATAGAGGCACTGGCAGGGAAGTGGCTTTACCAAGACCACACAATTTGGGTTGGAGCAGTCTTGGTGCCCTCATCTGTGTCCCCACCACAGCACAGCTGGTCACAGCCATTTGGTCTCTGGAGGGGAGCTGAGCCAAAACAGAATTGTCCTGTGGGACACAGCCTGGCTGGACATTGTGGTGTGGCCTGGGTCATTGCTCCTCTGTCCTCAATACCCTCAGGTGCCACTCTGCTCTCACTTGCCCCTGCATGTCCCCACCAGCACGGGTGCCTGTAGGGCACTGACATATCTGGGGCTCAGGTGGATCCAGCAACCTGGATTCACAGTGCTCCACAGCAGCCTGGAGGGTGCGTGGAACACAGCATGTTTGTCCTCAGTGTCCACAGGACACATGCGCTTTCTCTAAACCATTTTCACAGCTTTATTTTCCCTTCCCAGTATTCCTGTTCCTCGGTTGAACTGCAGCTCTGTGCATAAGCTGAGCCTTGAGTTCAGCTGATCTCTGACTGTCATGAAACTCCACATTCATGGAGAACCTGAGACGGTGCTAAGATAGAGGCACAGAAAGAGGAGGAATCGTAAAATGTGTGAAATGCCAGTTTTCCTCCAAGCTGCTGTGACCCTGGGCTAATGGGACGAGATCTGATGAGAGAAGATTGGCAGCGGCAGAGCAGGAGAATGGAACTATGAGGAGTTTGTGGGGGAGCCAGGGGAACATGGACTTTGATTACAGAGAGGATGAGGGTTACAGGTCATGCTCGTGTGTGTTCGATGTCCAGGGGTGTCGGGAGTTTCTAGGATGTTTCGCAGCCTTAAAGCAAGGCAAAAATGTCCCTAACACACAAGATTTTCTAGGTGACCCAAAAAGGAGATCTGAAAGTCTGTGTTGAATCTGGCAAGTATTTTTGGCTGAGGAATCTGTGATTTTTTCAGAATGTTCAAGTGTTTCATTTAAATCATCTTTGCAATAAAGCAAATACCATTTGAAATACTTTCTTCTTTTAGAGTGTGACCCAAATTGAAAGAGTAAAAGTTTAAGAAGTCACCTGAAAATAGAATGTTTTTTTTTGTTTCATGCCAAAGAACTTTTCTTGGTTGACCAAAGCCCCAGAACATCAGTTGTTCACCTGAAGTTTAAATTTGCCAGTTTTGTCTTCAGTTACTGTGTCCTCCAGCCTGTTACTCCCCCAGTTTATCAAGGATGTAGCAGGGAACGTAACAGGGTGTGGGGCAGGCTGGGGCTGTGAGGTCACCCAAAATCCCTGTAGGTGAGAAATGCCAGGTAAGTTGTATTTGAGATTGATGACAGTCCTGTGAATGATGTGTATACACACACCGTCCTTGCCTAGGTGCTGTTGCCGAAAGAATAACTTTAGATTTCTGATAATATATAAAAAATCCTTTCTTGCTTGATTTCATACCAGTTTCTTGATTTCTGTGAACAGGATTACTGTATTATTGCTGTCAAATGCAAGCATGAACTGGGTATGCATAAAATAATGGAATAATTTAGGCTGGAAAAGACCTCTAAGATCATCGAGTCCATCGATTAACCCAACACTGCCAAGTCCACCTCTAAACCATGTCCCTAAGAACCTCATCTACTCATCTTTTAAACACCTCCAGGGATGGTTAGGTATAGATATATGATGTTGTTGTTTCCAATTCTTCTCCTTAATCTGATGTTTTTTCCAGTCAAAATACCTTTGCTTTTTGTGGCATTTAGAACCTCTAGCAGAATGTTCTCTAACAACTTCCAATTATTTTTCAGATTTTCCTGTTTAAATGTTTCCTCTTCATCTGTTTCATGCATAATTATTTTTGGCTGTGGGAAGCTGGCTCTTTTGGAGCCTATGAATATTTATTCATTGCCGGTTGAGACTTTCTGTTTGTGCATGACATTTAATCAGAACTTGATTGCTTTCAGCAAGACAACTGTTAATTGTGCACAACAGAGTATGGTTTCTGTGTGTGAGAAGCTGTAATACCCTCAGTGAATGCTCTGAGTGTCCGTACTTCAACACAGATGTTGACGAAATGGAAAGAGAAAGTCTGTGAGATGGAGGCAAGGTCTTTTGAAAGCCACCTTCTGTGGGCAGCTCAAATTACTCCTGCTCAGTCTGCAAATGCCCAATGGAGAGGGGGGTTTGGCCACCTGGGGTCCCGACAAGTCTAATGGATAGAAACTGCAGACAGATGAAGATGAGTTGCAAGATCGTTTGAAGTCAAAAACCTATAGTACAATTTCCAAGTGCCCAGACTTTCCCAGTGGCCGAGCACTGCAGATGGTCACACAGTGCAGGAGTTGGTGTTGGTAAGGTGTTGGTCAGCACCACAACCTGTGCACGTCACTGGCATCACACTGTGGTACTGGGTGCTGATGCATGTGGGATAGTAAACCTGGGAGACGAAAATGTCTCCTTTCAGGATAATGCAAACACCTTCTATGTAGGAAATTGTGACATTTTGCAAACTACCATTTTTGAAGTGTCAATGTCATTTGTGGCGGTGGCTGCAGGTAGGGTCAGTGTTTCATTTGGACAGATTAAGTAAGTGTTATATATACAGTAAGTTTACAACACATACATCAAATGCAGCATAATATTAGTATTTCATGCAATGTAATAATAGTGTTTTGAAGAAACTGCGTTTTCCATCAGAAGCTGTTGTGTTGAAAGAAGCAACAGTATGAGAATAACACCTGGAGGTATTTCTCATGGTCAAGTGGAGTAAGACCATACAGGTGCAATTTATCCATGCAGAAATGGCCAACCTCAACCTTCTGCCCCCCAGGCTCCGAGTTCTGGGGCTCTCAAGGGATTCCAGTGGTTTCTAATGCTGACGGTTAATTTTCACACTTTCAGAAGTGGAGCCACTCCTTCACTGACACACAGACACATGCCGTTCCCCGGGGATCGTGATCGCTGCTGCGTCTCAGTGTGCCTGCCCAGACTGCAGTACACACCGGTGCATAACAGGACACCCCAGCCTCCGTGGCAAATGTTTTGGAATTTGATTGCCTGGGGTCATTGCCATCTGAACTGCAATGTGCCCTGGAGCTAATGTGTCTCTGGTCTGCAGGAGGCTGTTGGGAGACCCTGCATGCAGAAGGGTGAATGGAACTCCCTGTTTGCTGGCCCTGCTCTGAGGCACAGCGTTGATTTTTGCATAGTGGATTGGGTCCTCTGTTATTTTGGCTTTTGGCACACGCACCATCTCAGCCTAAGGGTAATGTCCTCAATCAAATCCTACAGCCAGAGTAGCAAAGAGCCCCTCTCCCAGCATGCAGCCTCCTTCCATCTCAGCCTGTAGCCCCAGTGGCAACACCGGGGTTGCTGCCAGAGCCACAGACACCCTCTCCAGTGTCCCCACCACCACCCGACCATCCCTGCCCCGCTCCAAACTCACAGCTCCTCCAGGAAGCGAAGGTGGCGGAAAGTGCGGGGCTGCAGCCGGCTGATGTTGTTCATGCTCAGATCTCTAGTGGGAAAGAAAGACAGAAGTCTCTGATCAATAACACTGTGGTTTGCACAGAATAAACCCCAGTGCCAGGCTCTGTGTCCTGTCTCTCTTAAGAGTGAATACAAGGAGGGCCTGCAAATGGCATTTCAGCATTAGCATCATATCGCAGCCCAGGCTCTGCCCGCAAGGGGATGGAGGGGACAGCACAAGCAGTATTAGTGTCTCACAGTTTTTGGAGAGTGAACACAAATAGGAAGCCCAGTGATACTGGAGTAAGAGTATGTCCCTGGGCCCAAAATTATCTTTCTGTGACCATTGGCCATGCCAGCCACCACAGGGAGCTTTGTCAGCGCATGGACCCACAGCTGCTTTTTAGGAGAAAGCAAGCCATGGAAGAAGGGGCACATCCAGTTGGACAGGCATGCTCTAAACTGGAGAAACTGGAGAGCAACGCCAGGAACAGGGAATGGAGGTTGGCTCTGTGATTGACAGACTCTGAGTTTACGGGGTGGGAGGGATCTCTCTGATTGTGCTTGTCTCAGTCTTTGTCATCTCCAGCTAAAGGCTCAGCTCCTATCTGCTTAGGGTCTGACAGACCTGCAGAGAAGAGACTCTGCTGCAATCTAAAGCATCCAGTGGACCTGCTGAGTCTGAAGCCCTTGGCACATTACAGAGCTGTCATGGTCTTAGGGTATAACAGCAGCAAAGTCTGCGGCACATGGTGTATTAGACCAGCTGGTAGTTGGAAAAACCAAGGGTGCTCCTGGGCTACAAGGCTCTTCAGGAGGTCTGGTACTTCATAGCACAACTCTGCCCTCATGACCAGCTGCACATGAAAAAACCGTGCTTGTCAAGTCACCCAAGTCTAGAGGAAGCTCTGTCCAAGTGACTGCAACTGCGCATCAGTTTTTACACCTATGAGGAAATATGAAGCTGAATTATAAGCTGATGTGGTTAAACCCAATGAGAATCCCAGTCAAATGTCATCTGGGGTGCTGGGTAGAGTCATATGATGAAGAATGGACTACATTTGGTCATTGTGTATAGGCAGGACACCAGTAAGGTTTGGAAAGTGTCTAGTAAAGAGGCTTAAAATGTTTGGGGGTGTAGCCTCCATTGTTTTCCCCTCCTCTCCCCCAACTTCCTGACCAAATCTATTTGGCATTGGTCAAAGCAGGTTACACCTATGCAAGGTCTAAAGCCTGACTTTACAGTTTCTCTGGAGATGTGTCCTCTGACAAAACTGCAGTTTCATGAGCCCTATTTGAAGATATTCCTGGCAAAGTTTGGTTTGTGGGTTTTTTTTCCCTTTGTAATTTTCTCCTCTCCAAAGGAAGTGATGGAAAGATCCCCCAAAGACCTACGAGAATTCAAAATGAAGTTATTGTCTGCATTGTTCTGTGCGCAATGCTGCATTCTATATTTGGATGATCTTGGGATACAACAGAAGGGTTAAAATATTATTTTGTGCCGCTTCTATTTTTATTTTTAAATCCCTAAGGGCAGTTGCTACTTAGCACCCATTAAAACATCTTTTTTCCTACATCAAAGTGTCTCTTGTTTATGTTGTAATGAATCAGTCTGATGTTTTGACATGTTGTGAAACAATGTAAAAATAATGAAAAATAACATAAAATGAAAGGCAACGAAACAAAACACAGATATGAAACATCCAATATCTCCTTGAAACTCCGAGGCATATTCCTTAAGTAGCCTTCCGCTGGCAGTGTAGGGAATACTGCTTGCCTGCTCACTTCTCAAACCTCATCGATCTGCATTTCGGGTGCCCAGCCCTGTCCTCGGCATGATGGGGACAGTCACCTGTCCCGCACCCCTGGGCAGGGGGACAGAGGGTACAGGGATTCACAGACCCTCAACACCAGCCCCACCCAGCAGCTCTGTAGCATGCAGCTGGTGAAAATGGGGAGGCTAAAAATGTTTTGACTCTTTCTTTCCCCCTGCTTGATCCATGCCATGAAGAGGAACAAAATGCACTGTTTTCTGAAGAAATCTTCCAAAAGACAGAGGAGAAATACCATTAACCTGGCAGCCTCACTCCACCTGGCATGACTTCTCTTTAAACGCCCCACTCCCCCACCTCTTGCCTTCTTGCACCCCTGGGGCTCATGGCCATGGGTGGGTCTGAGGGAAGGGGCTCTCTCTCACGGGGCAGAGAATTAAAATCCAGCCCCGCTTTCCAAGACTATTGTATTGGGAACATTTTGGGTTAATTTATTCAAAAGTCACTGATATTTTGAGGTGTTTGGATGTTCTGGTGGTTTGCAGTCCTGCAGGACTTGAGTGCAACATATCTACACTCACCGTACTGAAAAGGGGAGGCCCATAGTGCAAACCCTGGTTGTGGTCTGCTAGCTAAGGAGCGGTGAGGCAAATATGGTGTCAACAACTCAGCTTTACTGTTAGCTCCCCAGCGTGATATCCCACAGCAGCCCCACATCGGCTCCTCTAGAGCAGTGGACTTCACACCTGGCTTGGTGTGATGGATTTCCTGGACTGCCCATGGTATGAGGACATCATGGAGGGGATGGTGCAAGGGCAGATGGTGTGAGGGAAGAGAAGGTTCCTCCAAGGGCTGGAAATGAGCTTCCTGAGCACAGATATGCTCAGATATGCCTCAGTGATTTTGCTAGCCACAAAAGTACGAGATGTTGCTCCACAGGTTGTCCATGCTTGTGTGAAAGCTGAGGCACAAGATTCTTTCTTGAAGTGTTGTGGGAGTAAATATTTGACTTATTACTCATGTAAAGATGTTGTTGACTGGTTGCTGTGTTTTCCCAAGCTCATGCTTTTCCTCTTAGTAAAGTTTCTTGTCTTAGGTACATCCCCAGTGCATGCAAGAGTGGAAATGTTTCCTGCCAGAGTAATCAGAGAAGCTATTTATCTCTCCAAGTGTTTGGGGCTGGTTACTTCAGCCAGCCACATTTAGTTAATTTTATAAGGAACTCATAGTATTTGAACCTTATTGGATTGTTTTTTTCCCTGCAACATCTATCAGAAGGATTAGGGATGCGTGGACTAAATGGATTAGAGACTCCTCTGACCTTTGTCAGCTCTCTCAATGACTTTGGCTTTCCAAAATAGCTCCCTCTTTTGAGTGACGAGCATCCAGTGGAGCCAAACAAATTTTGAGTCACTCATGTCTAAACATGACTATTGTCATTTGCACAGGAGAAACCACTACAAAGATGGAGACGTTGCCGTGGCAGGCATTATAGAAACACATGAAGAACATCATTCAGATCCCAAAGTCCTTTAAAATCTAACCAAAATCAGAAAGGTAGGAGAGGATAGGGATGCTGCAGCTTCACCCAGGCTTATAATGTAGGACCAGCAGAGGAACAGTCCGTGTTCTTGCCTTTGAGTTCATGGGAGCACACTGCATTGGGGCACTGGGACAAGCCATCCCTGTCCCAGACCTCCTATGTTCCTGGTTCCCTGGTGATTGGCCCATCTGTCCCCTCTGCAAGGTATCAAGTAGAAGCTGGAAACCTTTTGTTGTCAAATCATTTTGCATGGCTGTGATCTGAAATGCTGACAGTAGAGAGAACCACTCCACTGCTCCAGGAACTGAAAGTCTTGTTCTGGTATCGCCCCCATTTACCCATGAAGCAATGTCTTTTAAGGCCTCTTGCATCAGGTGTTGAAATTACCTATGCTTCCCAATGGCACTGCACCAAAGCCATCACGGCTATAATTAGTGTGATTTAACATCCCCCCCTTCCCCAACTAATTCTAAACATTTATCGTAAGAATTTCTAACTTGTACCAGCAGGAAAACTGAGACACAGTTCATGGAAACTGAGCTCATGTGATTCAGCCTCAGACCTTACAACTCCTCTGGCCCTCGAGGGGTTCCTTAAATTATTTGCTTTGATGTCGCCTTCTTTCATGAGCAACCTTTGATTATTCACTGATTAGCTGATCTTCCTTAACAAAAAATGATGTGACACACACCACGCTTTGGGTACTCAGGTAGGACTCTCTGCCGTGCCCTCTAACAGTGCTATGAGATGGTTACCACAGTGGTTTAGTTCATGGATGGTATGAGCTTTAAAGATCAAAGGAATTTATCTTTGGCATAATTGCTTGGGCAGGTGGGATGCAGGCTGTGCTGCTGGTGCTCCGAAATATGGAGCCATGGATGTCCCTGTGGGGAGCAGCCCAGTCCCAGAAGACTGTTCAGCTCTGGTGAAGGCACCTGTAGGACCCTGTGGAACTATATTCTCTTACGCCAAAAGAGAAGGTTTTTGTGCTACAATACGTGGCTCTGCATGAAGGGCACCTAGTGATACTTGCTCACGATGGGCTTAAGCAATATCTTCAGGATGTAGCTCTAGGGACAGTGGGATTGATGTGTCTCACACAAACTCAAGGCGTCTAAAGGCTGCCCACAAAAGCAAGGAGAGATGAACCTTGTCCATCACCCCCAGAGCTCCTGATATACCTCTTCCCAGAATATAAGCAAAGTGTTTCCCCAGAGATTCACTCTAATGTGCAGTTACACAAGCAGAAGCCAACACACGTAAAGCAAAACAGGTTGAAGCCACATTGGAGTAACACAACGAGATTGTGGTTGCTCGGTCAGGAAAGATTGAAGGTGAAGTCTGCAGTGATACGGTTTTGGCCAAGGACAAGCACAAAACCTACAGAGCCAGTTGTGCATCTAGCTCAAGATCTGCAAAGTGCCCATCACTGGCAGAGGGATGATGCTCTCCTGGAAGCCATCACAGGGCTGGGAGTTTTCCTACAGAAAGCTCCTAGCTTTCCTACATAGCTCCTAGCTATGGCTGGGAGAAGACATTCTCCAGCCACCTCTCTCTGTACTCCAAAGTGGCAGAAAGTCTGGTCATTAGCTTCAGTCCCCTGAAATGCTCTCCATGGGTCCCTCTGTCACTCAGCACCCTCCTCCTGGCTTCTGTGGTACCTCAGTGAAAGCCCATGCATGTGGCAAGAGCTGGAAGTGATGACAGATGTTGCCCAAGCCACTTGGATAGGATTTTCAGTATTTAGGGAAATGGACCTTGCGCTGCTTTTTTTGTAAGGAGGCAAGGTTGCCCCTAATAACATATCTGACTGCTGTCCTAAGGTTTTGAGCCGACAGGAAGATACTAGGAATCCCCAATAATGACTAGCTTCTCAAGCCCTGATTTGCTCCACTATACGAATACCTTCCCATTTTCCAAGATGTTCAAGATACTAATGTGCATTCTTCCCAGCATGGACTTGACCTGGCTCCTCCCAGTGCTGGTGCCAAACACGTAGGTTCCTGGATGGTAAAAAACACCTTCCTTACACTCAGACAGTTGAGCAGAATCTTTTATGATTGTGGGGAGAAGCTAATGACCTGGTATCCTCTTGATTAATTAGTTGCACAATTACAGCATCAAGGCCTCCCAGCCTAGCAGTTTGATTCCTGGGGGAGCTGTACAAACCAGATCAAAATGCCCATCCTTACCTTGGAAAGGTCTGACCCTAGACCTGTTCTTTCAAGGCACGAAACACTCTTGTCTCTGAAATCACTAGGAGATGAGCAATGTCTCTCCCTATCTTCTGGCCACTCTCATTAGCATCCAGTGGAAAACGCACAATTACAGCACCTTTAGAAAAGAAGCCCAAAGGCAACAAATGATGGCTTTAGGAATTCTTCAGATTATACTAGAGTGATTCACAAACGTTCTGGTTATCTCCTTTCCTCTTTATCTTGAAATCTCCAAGGTCACCACAAAATGCCTGAATTGCTTGGGGTAAAGCTGGGGCCGATGACAGAAGGGCACTTGGAGCCATAGAACCAGTTGAAATCTTTCCTAAAGCCTGCAGGTTGAAAACTACGATAAAGTTAGTCTCCATAAAGAAATGGAGAAAGGGAAGATAAAGAGATCAAAGCAGCGAAAGCTAATTTGCATTACACCATATCTGGAGGCACCAGCCCTCCTTCAATCCCATATCACTGCAGTAGGCAAGAGCGGAACGTGTTTCTACTCCCACCTCTCCATGTTTGAAAATAGATCAGTCATCTTAGATCATCCCCCATGAGTAGGCCCTATCCAAGATCTCCACAAAGTTTCAATAATAAAGACTCAGCCAAAGCCAGTTTGCCAGGTTGAAATTAAGCCCATCCCTGCACTATCAGGTCTTCAGAAGTCTGGTCTGTGCAGTGAATAGCGGTGACCTATGGCAAGCACAACTCTCATATCGCTCTGGCTGCTTCACTACCAGCTCCTGCTGTAGCTGCCCTGGCTCTACACCGTGTTATGTGCCCTCCACGCATGAGAGTAGAAAGGTGCTGAGCAGAGGAGCGGTGCATTTCTGCCCCTGGGAATGGCTGATGTGAGAACAAAAAGAAATAACTTGTAGGAACCATCTGCCAGGTCCGGGTGGTCAGTGAGGACCATCTCATTCCAGGGCCCTCAGGGTCTGCCAGGGGAAGGACTTTCCCTCAACAGCATAGGAGGAAGGGAGAAGGTGTGGGGTGCACAGCCAGTGGAAAACAGAAGGGAGAGACCCTTGTCAGGAGAGGCTGCAGCCACATGGAGGAGACACTGCTGGGAAGAAGGAAGGAGCTGCCTCCAGAAGTCACTGTACCATGGGGCAGAGGTGGAACTTGGATCAGAAGGCAGTTTTTCAGAAAGGGCAAAAACCTCCCTTCAGGTTTGCACTTTGCTTTTTTAATCTGGTTTATGGCACTGCTTTGGTCGTGACTGTGAGGAGCTGTCATCACGAACGAGGGCTACCCGTGCAGGGATTCTCAAAGAAACTTAAGTAAGGCCCTGAAAATTGCAAACAGCAACAATACAACATCTGCAGAGTGGCTGCCTCCAGAGGAGAAGATCATGTTATAACCTAACACCTGCGTAGCAACGAGGCAGTGTTCAGGCCTTGCTTTTCAGCTCACTCATCTTGGAGATGGTGTGCTTTATGCCAAAACAACTAAGCGAAGGAACAATCACGTCATGACAAGGCTGAATACATTTAATGCACTCAAGCAGGAACGGAAGGCAATAATTCACTCTGACGCAGTTCAAGTTTGGGATAGTCTGGCATTGCAGATGATTTATATTTAGAGTTGGGCTTGGCAGGTGCTTTTATGGAACAGAAGTTTGGTTTTCTATTGTATTCAACCTGTCCCAGAAATAGTTTAAACCATTCTGCTTTGTGGCATGGCCAACTTTTAATTATCTCATCTGGGAAAAAAGCACACAGAATTTCCCTGTTTTATTTCCTGGGAGGTGGGTAGTGCGAGGTGCTGCTGGTGACATGATGCTGGTGCTGATCAGAGATGGTCAGCCTTTTTGGAATCTACACCCAACTATCTGGTGGATTGACAGAAACACTCCTGCCCCAGCCTTCTCTCCTTCTCTCCAGCGTCCTGTACCACAATACTGGTGTGTGGACTGAGAATTAAAAGACCAGCTAAGACCACATGCTCACAGGAGGACAGACAACATGTCCTTGTGGTGGAGCTGCCCGGTCATCGGTGTCTGTGACATGTTTTGCAGAACTGTCTGTGCTGGGCTACAACGTCTGTGGGAGACTACGGTGGGTCTGCGGATTCCCTGACGAAGGGCATGGGAACAGAAATTAGCCTTGAAGATATGAAGGCCTACCCATGAGAAAGATGGGAGTAAAGGAGTATCTGGAGATGTTAAGGATGTACCCATGAGAGAGAAGGGAGTAAGAGTAACATTGATGATAACAAAATTAGACAATGAGATGTTACTGCTGTAACTTGTAACCAATAGTGAAGAGACACATGAATTGATAAAACTGTATAAAAATGCACTTGTGGCAATAAATGGCATCTACTACTTTCATCCTGGAAGAACTTGGTCTATGTCTTTTGTCCGTCTCAACTGCGACAAATGTCCTGTCTGCATTGGCTCATGCAAGGTGACGGCCAACGCCAACGCTCCTGGAGCTGCTGCTGGCCACCCAACCTGAGGCAGAGAAGGACATGGAGGGACTCACTCCCAGCAGCTGGATTGACCACTTGTCTTTGGAAATAGGATCCCAACCTTCAGTCTTATTGGACAAGGGCATGATGCCAGAGCTGTAGGGATGGATGAGCCTCTGCTGGTGCCCAGGCCAATGTTAAATGTTTTGCCCTCCTCATGAGACTCTGAGCAAAGGAAGTATAAAAAAAAAATGCTCTTGTATGTGTTCCTGCCTGCCTTTTTTGTTTGTGTGTGTCTATGTAGGAGGATGGATTCCGTCAGAGTGAGAAGGGAAGCATCACCTTACTCTAGGAAGCAGAACAGGCTCTGGGGTGGGATTCACAGGTGACCCTGGCTGTTGCCCTGAGTACCAATGGTTGACCTCGCATATGGGGACAAAGTCAAAAAAAGTGAGAAAAACCCAGAATTCAAGAAAATTCAGAAGCATATATACAACTTAAAATAGCTGTTTTTATGTTATGTAGGTCTTGTATCTAGGGCATTACAAAAACCGAGAAGCACTGGTCTTCCTGCTGGTACCAGGGCAGAAAAACACGAGACTGATGTTATGTGCAGAGATAGGATATTACTAGACAACTCCCACTGTTATCTGCAAGGGGTCTTAGAGGCCATGGCATGATCGTAGGACAGAGACTATGTCTGTAGACCTTCCTCTATGAACCAGGCGTTAGAGCCGTTGTGGTGCACAGATGAAAGTTGAGGTTATGCACACCAGGGATGTCCATCAGGAATATCTCTCTGGGCATTCACCAGGGGTAGACGTAAAGCTCACACAGGCAGAAAATCAGGAGACAAAATGCATCTTAAGAAGAAACACTGGGCTGTCCTCCTCATTCTCATGGGCCTCTGGCAAAGGGCAGATGCTGATGACCTGATGACCATCATTCAAAGAGCAGCATGGGACAGTCCCATCACTGTCCTTATAGGTCCCTCTAGCACTCAGCTCCTGTACACTCCCCAGCAGGTAGCTGGGCTGGAGCTATTTCTGGAGATGCTCCCAGGAAGGTTCACGAATGGTCAGTCTCAGATGTTATCTATGACGGCAAACTATGTAGGTCCAGGAGTGTAGAAACCAGGCTAGAGGTGAGACACAATCCTGTCCAAGCTGGAGGGATAACAATGTCCTGTCCGGAGCCCTCAGACTGCCCTGAATGTGCTTCTGATACATTCACAAATGTGGAGGAGCTGACGTGAGCTGACACTGTGTGGGGCATAAGGATCATGTCTCCAGCATGTTCCCCACCCTGATGCTCCACCATGGTTCTGGGCTGAGTAAGGGGTGTGCTAAAGGCTGCTCCACCCCCCATGAAGGTAATCTTGAAGCCTCTTGTTAGTTTTCTAACCAGCTCCCTTATTCAATGACCTAAGTGTGATCAAAGGCATGACTTCAGATAGCTAGAAAACTCAGGAGCCCAGAGATGACATGACAAAGTTGTGCAACTGCAAAAAGTGGGTCCATATTTGCTTAAACCAACCACTTACAGAAGTCATAGTACTGGTCTGGAGCAGTTCAGAATCTAGGCAATGTAGCAGCCTGAAGTTGTGGACCCCAACAAAATGGCATTTCACAGCAAAAGGGATGATGAAGTGTCAGCATAGATAGTGCAGCATTTCCTGATCCATGCCTACTACACCCACATCAAGAAGGGATTTCAAAAACACCACGTGGACAGTTGCAAGTTGCAAACGTATTTCTTCCAGCTGAAAGTGAACACCTTCTCACCCCGACACAGCCCATGAGACCTCACCTTTTGCACCAACTTTCCGCTGGCCTTGCCATGCACCCACACACTTGTATGATCTGGTGTGTGATGCTGCCTGCCCATGTTCTAATGCATCATCAAAGACATCAGGGAGACATTTTTATTCCTCCTGTTGGGCTAAATGAAAAAGGGTTGGGACATTTTTATGCTCTGAATAAGGGGGAGGGGGCTCACCACCCAGACATGGTTGAGAAATCTGGCAAGGGAAGTGTCAAAGCAGGTGGGGCAAGCTGCACCCAGAGGCAGAAAACACTCACAGCCCAAGGATTCGGGTGCTCTGCTCTGTGAGTGGAGCTGGCGCTCAGAAGGCAAACCTTGCTTGTCGCATGCACACCGTGCTCTGCACCCTCTCTATCTCCACTTGGCCGACAAGGCAGGACAATGGAGGCAGTTCCTGAAGCAAAGAAAATTTAAATTCCTCCAGCCAATTACCTCATGGCAGTAAATCTTCCACCTCTCTTTCCGAGTCATTGGTGAAGCCTGTCTATTGTCTGGGGAGCCTGTCTGTCTGCCCCAGCACAAAAGGAAGAACAATCCGTGGGCTTGAGTAACATCCGATGTATTAAAAGATGGAAGAATAAAGCAGGAAAAGGGCCAAGGAGAGGTGGGTGGGGAGGAGATCCCCAGGAGGCTGCTCCAATGTGTGGGTGTCTGGTTTACAGAGGCATCCAGCCTTGTCTGTCTGCTGCAGGTGTCTTTCAGGCTGGATGCTGGTCAGGGTAGTGCTGGGGAGGACTGGGGTCTGTGTGGAGGTTTTCAGAGAGGGATTGTTGCTGGCCTGAAAGGGGATTGCTGCTCACAGCATTGTCCAAATCCTGTCCACGCACCCTAAAATTTTCTCTCCAGTGAGGTCAAGCTGCGTTGTCTTCTGGGAGCAAGGTGGGAAACAGCCCCTGAGTGCTGGTACATCAGTATGGTGGGCATTGGTGAGCACCTCCCGATGCGTTCTGCTGCCCCTCTGCTCTGCCAGACACCGCTCTTCATCAGGAGGAAAATATCCTGTGCTACCAAGATCCAGGCTGCTGGAGAACAAAGTCTCTGTTGCCATCAGCCCTGATGGTTCTGAGAAGGGCATGAAGCCTGCATGTTCCTTGGTTAATTAGAGGTCTACATATGTCAAAGGAGGTGTCCTCTCTAGCCTTGCTGCTTGGTGCCCTCACCTGGCTCGCTGGAGCCAGATAGGAGCAGCCTCACCCTTTCTTTGGCAGCCCAAGGCACTGCTCTGCCTGGGAAGGACCAAGATCCTGGGGGATCAAATATGAATCCAGTCCAAGTGTAATCAACAGGACACTGTTTGTCTGCTATATCCTGCACAACATCTGCGCAAGAAATGAGAAGCAGCTGCAGCAATGTCTGCTTTCCGAGGATCTGTCAGCAGTCTGGAAGAACCAGGAGCTGCACCTGTGAACTGAGGAAGCTGAACTCCTCTGCAGTTTCGGTCCCTCCATCTGCAGTCCTCTCTCAAGTCAAATTATGGCCAGACTCCTAATCCCAGTCTTGCTAGACAAAATTACTACAAGTATGAGAAAGAAGACTTAATGATAAAAGACTTCCTTTAAGTAAAATGCAAGCTCTGATGAAACAAGAGAGCCCAGAGTCATGCAAATAATGAGAAGACTGAGGATAACCAAGTGAGAAGCAGACATCAGACTTGTTGGCAGTTCCAGTGCTGGTGGGTAATGGGGTAGGACACATCCCAACGGCATGCCCTGAAGACCTTCTCTGTGTGCAAGAAACGGGGGCTGGACAATAGGCCTCGAGGCAGCTGCAAAGCAACCCGCCAGCGTCAGGACAGCATTTGTCTTCTCAGCTTTGCTGCAATCTCCTCTCTGCTTCATGCTTTTGGCAGCCTTTTGGCTGAATGTGCACCTCTTGTCCTTTGCAATCCTGCTCCAGTATCATGATACGTTTTTATCTGTTTCCTCTGGGACAGATCTGTATCTTGCCAAGTGATGTTAGCAGACACTTTTTGTACAGCCTGGGCTAGAGGGGCTTCCCCTGTAGCCCAGCACAGGAGCAGAGAAAGGGGAGCAGCAGAGAGGAGCTGCATGCTGCTGTGTGGAGACAATGCTCAGCTGCATGCTCAGCCTCAGATGACTTCTCTGCCCTGCTTGAGTGGAGCTGACCTTGGACACAGAGACTAAGGCATTTGTGTGGGTAACCTAGGGAATACTGTGGGTTTTGACTCCCTTCCCACCCAGGATGTGGCCACTCTCCTTGAGGTATGGTCAGACACCTTCCCATGGTTGGAATGGTTGCTGGCAGCTTGGTCCTGCATAAACCATCTTCACAGCCATGGCCTGCCTTGCTCTAGGTCCCTGTGGTTCTTGCTGTTTCTGTAGCATGGAAGGAGGCATCTCTGAAGACCACAGCTCCTGCTGGCTCAGCACTCCTGTCCAGCTCCAGTTCGATCTTGCTTTTGTCTTGTGCAGTTCAATTGTACAAAATGTTTCTGGAGGAAATCACTCATTGAGTCATTTGTTCCCCACATTTTGGACTCAGCTTTGGGATCAGTAGCCTTTCATTGCCCCAACAGTCGGGGGGCACAGAGATAGACAAAGTCTTCTGCACTATGCCTCAGGTTTGAGACAGCTCCCGTAACTCACTGATCTGTTGAACATTGTGGGGGGAATCTGACACCACCATCACAGCCACAAAGCGAAGTGCTAACCCAGACTGTTGCGGGGCAGCCCATTCGTTATCTTGAGCTGCTCCTCATTGCCACAAACCAGAGGTCATGGTCCTGCAGGATCCTCTGAGTGGTCCCCACACTGCTTCTGGCAACTGCAGGGTTGTTTTTTTGTGAAGTGGGGTTGGGAGTGTGCCTACAACCTCTCCATTTGTCTGTGCCCCAGCAGAAGAGAGGTGCAAAGGTGGGTGTCCCCAGCTGGCACTGCTCATCGCAGCAGGAATATCTCTATGCTTCTCAAGGCTTGAAATGTGAAATGCAGCCTGGGCTGGAGATGGCGATCTGTCCTCAGAATTAGGCAATCTAAACATTGTGAACCCAGGGCAGTGACTGAGCTTCTTGCGCAGAAAGCAGTGTTGTGCCCGGAGGACAGCAGAGACATGGGCTCTCACCTGTCAGTGGGAATTTCTGAAACTTTGTTGGCGATGTGCAGCCTTATGCTTCCTCTGGTCCCTGTTCGCAGATGCAATTGCAAACCGAGTTCTGTCATGATGGGACATGGCTCACAGCTGTCCTAGAGCCAAAGTGGTGGTAGGTCAGGGAAAGGGCTGGTGGGAGGTGCAGTCTCCAGGCACAGAATCATACCTGTTATATCCACCTGCATCTGTGCATTCCTGTCATAATAGTGCAAGCAATTCCAGTCTTGCTTTCAACACCAGAGATGTCCATCTCCGGCGTTCAAATGCCCCATATGCTTGCAGAATGATGCAAATATTAATTTATCTTTAGGAGACATCAGATTTTCAAGGCAACCACCTCAGTGCACTCCAATTCCCTTCCAGCAATGGCTGCACTTTAGATTCCAAACACATACATCCAGTCTCCAGAAGTCAACACTATCTTAACAACCAGACTTAAAAAGTATCATCCTGATAGTTGCTACCCACTCCCACAGAGGCACCTGGGCTGTGTGGGTGCAGGGTTTGCAGTATCAGGCCCTGGGCTCAGGCTGCAAGTGATGGAGCTCGGTCTGGGAGAAGCTGCTTGGTGACAGAGGGCAGAGCTTCCTGGGCATGGAGGGGCAGGTGTGGGATTTCTGAGCAAGGCTGGTGGTGTTTGTTCTGCAGTGCACAGGGGAACAGGCTCCAGCATGTGTTCTTGGTAAATAAATGAGATTATATCAAGAGTACACCCAGCTCCTATAATTTACTTTTCACCCTAACAAAACCAGCCCTTCATGACTCTGGATATTGTCTACTTGCTTGGGCACAATGGTTAACAATGAAGAATATTGGGTTTCTTTTATTTGCCTTCTGAATTTTGAACCTTTAGAGGCTTGGGAAATGCCTTTTTCAAAGGAAAGGCCCTCACTTCATGCTATTCTAGGAACTGGTGTTTGCTACAGGAAACTAACAAATGTAAATCTTTGGCATTGCCACTGGTCATACGTGTGCTGCCTTCTGTGCTCCTGTAATCAACCACTGCCCAGTTCCTTGCCAAGTGATCTTCCAAAAAGTGACCTAGAACACTGATATTTGGCTTTATGGAGACAATGGAGGCACTTTCTTATGCCAGGTAGGAAGTCAACTCTAGGGCTGCTGCTGTGGTACCCCCAGACCAAACAGAGGCCACTTGGCCAGTTTTGATATCTGACACATCTGCCCCTTCCCTCCTCACCAGCCTGCTGTCCTTCAGCCATGCTTCAGTAATATTCCTCAAATCTAGGGAGCTCCGTGGGACCAACATAAACGCAAGCAGTCCTTGTGCTTGGTGATCAAATTTGGCACTCGTTCTACTTTTTACTTGTTAAATGAAGAGCCGAAAAAAAGCGCCATCACAGAAAATAGTCAGGCAGCTCTTAGAGATGCTGCATGTGGAGCCAAATCACCATGTCCTACCACGCGAAGGGTGTGCTTACATCTACGGTGATATGTGTGTCTACACACACTACACAAGCAGGTGGGTTGGGGACAGATGGCACTGGGAAGAGGAGGTTTGGAAGTGTTTGACTGCCCTGATTTCAGCTGTGCCACCGTCTCTCCGTGGGACACTCAAATGGTCCTTTCCCTTCACTGGGCACTTGAGATTCCTGGAATACAAGGAAAGATGAGCTTCACCACTTGCAAAGACCTGGGAGCTGAATCACAAAACCAACCAAACAGCAAAATGCTGTGGTGAGAGCAGGTCACTGTATGCTGCCCAATCACCTCCAGCATGTGTACATCTGCTGGGAAGACTATGCCCACAAGTGGTGTGGTCCTTGGCCGGGGCAGTCAGGGCAGTGGTTTCAGCAGAAACTGTCTTTTCCCTGAAAGCAGCAGCCCCTGGCGCTGCTGGGCTTCAGGCTGGTGCCACAGTTGAGGCTGCAGAACGGCTGTAAGGGCTTGGCTGCAGGGTGCAGGTCCCAGCCATGCCAGACCATCCTTCCGTTCAGTTTGTGTCTTCAAAGGACTCCGTTCCCGTTCTGCTCTATTAATATTGACGCCTTCCCCACCACAAGCTGTAAATCCTCCTGACAGCAGGGGAAAAGAAAGCAACAAGCCCAGATCTGCTGTACCCGGAGCGATGCTCCCTGCAGCCGCCCTGAAGAGAGAGGCAGAGGCACAAACAGCTCCTCATCCCACTGGCACTTGCAGCGCGACCTCGCATGTCTGCAGCTGGCACCGCAGCTTAGCCCATCGCTGCTTTTGCTCTCAGCCCACGGTCCTGTTCCCAGTTTCTGCTCTAAGACCAGCTGGTGGGTGTCAGATCTCCTTATGTTCTGCTCCAAACTTATCCCCATGTCCACGGTCCCCCCCATATGCACAGCTGGCTGCCCTTCTCTCCATGGTTGGAGAGGAGCATCTGCTGGGCGGCTTACACATTGCATTCCCAAGTGCAAACCCAGAAATTTGTTTTCCTGCTTACACTCACTAGATGAAAATGCTGCAGCTGTTCCCAGGTTTGCTGTTGAGCTTCCAGTTCTGCTCATGCCTACCCATGCCTACCCAAGCACCATTGCCCCAATGAGAACAACTCTTGGTATCTGCCACTTGTCACCAGACGCAACTGTTATTGATGTTGAGTTGCACAATAAGATTTTGATATAGATAAAAAAGTCCAAGGAGGGGCAAAACGAAGATGCCATCCTTGATTTGCTGCCAAGGAATTATTCTGTGTTAAGATCTGAAGAGATATCTTAAGACATGGCAAATTTGTGTCCTACCATATGTTCACATGACATGAATTCAACCCAATTCACTGTGTCAGTCTTTGCTTTCTGCTCTGTTCACTTTTTACTGTGCTGCGGACTCGGCCAGCAGAAAATGGAACAAAGCAATTAACTTGCTTATTGCAGAGATGGGTAAAAGGCCTTTGACTAACATTTGCTGTGCCAAAGAAGCTTGTGGAATGACAGTGCAAGACTTGGCAAATTGATGTCAGGTTTTCCAATTATTTGTGGAGACAGAGGCTGCAAAACTCTGAAAATATTAAAATGCTCTGTTTTCACAAAGTCCCTTGAAATAAATTTTTCTTCATATAAACTGACCCAGTTAAATAGATTGAATTGCTTGAAATCAGTTCAGACAAAACATTGTCTTCCACTGAGAACAAACACTTCTGTTTTTCAACTTGTGAGAACAGTTGGAGTATTTTCTTCTAGGATTTTTTTCTTGTTCCCTATGGTTTGTCCATCTCCACCTACAAAGACCACCAGCCAGGGACCAGAAAAGGCCTAATGAAAGGCCTGCTAATCTGATTACACTGCCTGAAATATTCCCAGTATATTTTTCAGAAAAAATGCAAAGGTTGAGACAGAATATTTGCTTTCCTTAAATATCTGTTTTCCTCACGGAAAAAAAATTTCCAGCTTTAAGGTCTTTATCACATCAGAGTCACCCTGGGGGTCCAATTTGAAAACTGTTAGCAGTTTGTTATCTCAGCTACAGGTCCAAGCAGGTGCCTC
Organism: Columba livia; assembly: GCF_036013475.1. Classification (NCBI taxonomy): domain Eukaryota; kingdom Metazoa; phylum Chordata; class Aves; order Columbiformes; family Columbidae; genus Columba; species Columba livia. The sequence goes on along the minus strand of NC_088623.1, from coordinate 1,561,300 downwards.
CCATTATACAGTTCAGTGTCACCATGAAGCCAAATATGGTTTTGTTTGACCCAGCCAAGTGCTTTGACTGAGCATTGAAGACGCCAGCCTATTCATCACGATTCAATGTTCCCAGTGGAAACTTGAGACGTTCTGGCAAACACCACTATGTTCTGAAGGAAATATTCAATTTGAGGACAAAATGCATTTTTCCATTTAAAAAATACCCCTAAACCAGAAACTGCTCTCTCCCATTGAGCAGAATTCAGTGTGTGGCACTTGCCTGGGAAAACCATGCCAGGAGCTGCTTGTTTGGGAGCCAGATCTTCAGAAGAGCTTTGCTTCCTTGTAGGCACCTCAGTACAGTCTGGATTTCATAAGAAACCAGCGCCAGCAGTACCTGTCAACAAAATGGCTCAGTTTTTGAGCACCTCAGCATCAAATACAACAAGAACTTAAAACCCAACCTTGACGGATATCCTTCAGACCTGGGTCTCGCTGACTTAGGATGGACCAGGAATAAGGAAGCAGGAGACACAGTTTCTGTGAAGTTATTGTTATTTCGGCAAGACAAGAAGAGTCAGGGGAGTAGCAGTAGAACGTGATATGTCTACTCTGTGTCATTTTTCATGATGGGGCCACTTACCATGGTTTTATAATCATTTCACTGGAAGTTCCCACATAGTGAGAGCACATTGCACATACAAAAGGCTTGAAAACCCCTTCTGAAGTTGATTTTTTCCACAAAAGTACTTTGCAGCGTGGGAACTGCTCTGAGCAGAGGCAGGAGGAAAGGCCTGGTAAAATGAACATTTTCCTAAGCTCCCTAGTCAAAGGCATGTGCAACTGGCTGGGGCAGTAAAGCAGGACCTGCTGGAGTAACCAAGGGAAGTTGGGATTCAAGGCTGGTGAAAAGAACTGATCTGTGGCTACTACAGATCTGCTTTCTCTTTCTTTTGCTGTGTCTTTTCTAAGCTCTGGATCCTTAACCTATGAGAATATGTATTTCAGTACCATTTGGAAAGAAAGTTGTCCTGACATCTAGTCATCCCTTTTGACTTCAGTGGATCTACCACATGGTTCTAGAGACTAGATCTGATGCAGCTTCCCTGCCATTCCCGAACACTGCCTAACAAACTACTGACTTTTTGATCACCGTGAAGACAAAGCTGACACAGAATCACAGAATCGACTGGGTTGGAAAAGACCTCAGAGATCATCCAGTCCAACCCTTGGTCCAACTCCAGTCCGTTTACTAGATCATGGCACTAAGTGCCATGTCCAATCTCAATTTAAAAACTTCCAGGGCCGGTGAGTCCAGCACCTCCCTGGGCAGCCATTCCAATGCCTGACCACTCTCTCTGCAAAGAATTGCTTTCTAATCTCCAGCCTCAATTTCCCCTGGCAGAGTTGAAGCCCATGGCCCCTTGTCCTATTGCTGACTGCCTGGGAGAAGAGACCAATCCCACCTGGCTAGAACTGCCCTTCAGGTAGTTCTAGAGAGTGCTGAGCTCACCTCTAAGCCTCCTCTTCTCCAGACTGAACAAGCCCAGTTCCCTCAGCCTCTCCCCATAGGGCTTGTGTTCAAGTCCCTTCACCAGTCTTGTTGCACACACCTGCCTGTACTGCCTCCATGAACTCTTTCTCACATAATCATAACATTCACACAGCATACTGGTGTGTGCACACAAGTAGCAGTTTGTCCCTGTGTTTCTCAAACAGGAAAACAAAACCAGATTTCACCTGTTTTGTTCTGCTGGCCAAGCTTTGTCATCTGGCAGAGGGACAGGTTCCTGTAATACTCTCTTGGTCCTCAGTTGCCCCCGCCTTCTGCTCTGAAAATGCCCACTGAGTTGTCTTTCATTTCCTCTCTCCTAACCAGTCATCAGTCCATAGCCACTGAATTTCTTTGAGTTTGATGGGATCTCATCTTGGAGACTTTCTGGAAACCCAGGAACTAATGTCAGTTGGGCCAGTTGCCTGTTGGCAACTTCATCGTATGGCTTCCTCTACTCCTCTACTTTTATCTCCTACCTTATCTAGCCTTTATCATTTTATCTACTAATTCTGATCCTTACTTCTAGCTTCGCTCTATCCAATAGGCTTAAGGGTCTGTGATTCCCTGGATTGTGCCAGAAGGTTTTTCAGAAGTTGGTGTTGCATTTGTCCCCTTGCATTTTTCAGACAGCACAACCGGTTTAAACAGTGAGCTAAGCGGGACAGTTAGTAGGTCACTAATCTTAAACTTGGATGCCCTTAGAAGCTGTGTGAGTATCACCTGGTTCTGACAAATTTTGTTAGTCATCTTATTGATTAGTTCTCGGATTTGTCCACTTTAAAAATGGTTTTGTGCGAAGAATCCACAGCCTGTTCTCAAGGAAGAACAAAAAAAATTGATTTAATTTTATGGTGATGGCCTTGTGTTTGAGCAGCTCTTCCATATCTCTGCCATTTTTTGGCCTGTTAGATTGCCTGCTTCTCATGTGTTGGAGATTATTAGCAGCTGCTGTCACATTACAAAAGTAATTAGCTATTAAATTCTGTCTGGCTCACTCACTCCATTTCTCAGTTATGTGAGGGGGAATGAGGGACTGGCTCTTCTTACACAATCTTTAGTTCTTTTGGAATGAGAGGATAACATTATTCATTTCTGATTTTTGTCTCCATCAATATGTCATCGAAGTTCTGTCATCCCAGCCATGATCTCAGGAGAAAAGATCATTTGCATTACGCCAGCCTTGTGTGAGTTAGAAAATGAGTACTTGTTATACTTGGCTGTGGAGACACAATGCTTCTCCCCTCCATTCTCCCGCTGGGCAGGTGACCACACTGGCCCTGGAAGCCAGATTTGGGCTCCTTTATCTGTCGTCAGAGCTGGCGTGAAAGCACTTGGAGAACAGCTCTGAAAGCCAGCCAGAGGGTTTGTACATCCCTTAGCTCCGCCACAGGTTTCCTCACATTCTTTTAGTGTGCAAGCAGAATGGCTTATTTCCATTGTACATCAAGGCTTTGGGAATCAGGTAAGACTGTTGTGAAAAAAGGCATCCATTACTCTTGATCTTGAAAATCAGATTGCAGAGAATGTCTTTACAAAACTGCAAATCAGAGACATCTGAAGTTTGGAAAGAGAATCCTCAGAAGATAAAACAAAAATAATCTTTTGGACCGGAGACAGACACTTTGAGTATTTAGTCTTGCCCTTTGGCCCATCTAAAAGTGCAGTTACCTTGCAAAATTTTATATTATGTTTTTTAGAAATGTACAAGTTTCCTTTATAATAATACTCCTGGACAACAGCAGTATTTTTTCGCAGGGCATGGACCAACCTGAGCAGCTTGTAAAATCAGTCCCAGAGTGTTTGAATTGCCACAAACAATACGTCAAATTAGAGAGGTGAAATTCTGAAAGGTCTTCCATTGAATTCCTGGGCTGCTTCACCTCCCCAGAGGCAATGGAAATGAACTCTGAGAAATTATAAACTTGGCCACACTAAAGACAGTTACTAGTGATTTCTTAGCTTCATTAGCTTTTATCACCAATTAATTAAAGACTTCACCAAATGATCTTCCCATTCCTGGGCTTATTAAAGAGGAGGACGTTTGAATCTCATCACCTCGGTTGAGCTGTCTAGAATGCACGTCTACATCTGAGCTAGACTTTGGATTCCCTTTATAGTCCCATGAAGAGAAAGAAGTCCTTTTACTGTGTGATTCATACAGTCTATTTTAGGTATGCATTTTAGGTGGAGATAAATCACACCCTGGTTGCTGAGGAAATATGTGATAGTTTTAAACAGGTTTTTATAATTGTCCCATTCATCATACACACAGTCTCTTCCTATCAGTTCATTGTTAAAGCAGATGTTTCTCATTGCGCTGGAGGAGCAGTGGTAGCTCAGACCTTTCAACCACAGTGTCCTCCCTACACAAGCTATTTTTAGTGATTGACATTAGTTGCATTTGAGAGAACGAGCTGCTGTTGGTGAGCTACCTGCAGCAGAGCCGCTCTTGCCCTGTTGGGACGGGGATGCTGAGGAGGACAAAACACCACAACTGCAAGACTCAGCTGCTGCTCCCCCGCTTGGTTTCCTGATGATCACCTTTCATTTCTCTGTCTTGCATTTTGGCCTGTTGGGAAGACGAGGAAAGCAGGCTTTGTATTAAAAGCACGGCTCACCAGCTCTGGCCTACAGCCTTGGAGATCAGTTTTAAAACCACCTGGAGTTGGTCAATGTAACCTGTTCAGGTCCCTCAGCCACCATAAAGATGATTTTGCCTACTCATGTCTCATCATCTCCAACCAAGGCAAAGTACCCAAGCTACGTGCAAATGTCAGGTTGCTTACTCTGGCCAGCTGTAAGCCCATGTGGCTGTTTGGTTCAAGGTCCGAGCAAGCCACATTTCTGATGCAGCAGGTCATTCAAGGATTATGAGCTTCTTGTCATATTCTTTTTGTCTAGCCTACCATGCCTGGGGACACCTGGGAGTGTATTATATATACTGAACCCTGAAAATATATCAAGGCTGTAGAACTGGTGATGTCTCTGCATCTTTAGTTGCATAAGCTCTTTCTTCAGATTACATTTTTGACGTAAGGCTGCATTTCCTACCTCCAGGGAATCAGAGCAGTTTTGTTTGCCTCATTAATGAAGTTAATCAAAACAATACCCCTTCTACACTGCACCTATCCTCTTACTATGAGGCAGCTCAGCTTTTCTTAACTTGTAGACTTGCTGCCTACTGTGATTTCTGACTGAAAGCCGTAGATTTCATCCAAGTTTTGGAAAGAACTTCCTATCCTATTGTGAATAAAAGACTTATTCGCTGTTGCATATTCACTTTGAGGTAATGGGTAAATAAAGAAAATAAACTAAACTCTGAGATGACAGTTAGGCTTGTACTGTCTGGATGGCTGGGTGTATTTTATCCTGCTTGCACAATTTCCATAGCATTCCTCCATTCATTTATCTGCACAGCTGTCTGGACCGACAAGTTGAGGTCTATCAATGATTTCACTCTCAGTTGTACTAAATTACAAAGGACCAGATTTCTTGTGTAGCCCAGACTGTGCACAGGGATTACAGTCCTTTCTGGAAAAATCAAAGGAAGTCTTTAAAGCCCAGCCAGATTTTCATTGTTGGGAGTCTCCAACTCCATCAAAAGGAGAGGCAGTCTAGACAAAACACCTACAAACTTCACTCCCATCTAAAAATTTAACTGTTGTTTTTGTGGTGAGCCTTTGACAGTTTCTGCTTAGATCAACCCAATAAATTACATCTTTGATTCCTTGACTTCTTCCACTGTTTCATTAATCCCCATGAAGAGACATTTGAAAAAGCACTCTTCTCCCTCTAATTTAGGTTGGTGACTTTTCAGAGTGTCAAATCCAAGAAATACTGGATTCTGAGGAAACTCATAGACAACATTTCTTTGGTTTGGGAGTTATTGACATTAGAGAATTCTGGGAGAACCACTGCAAATCTCATGGAAATCCTTCATCTAACAGACACTGAGAAATTTAGGCCATACCATGGTAGATAGGTGTGGGATCTCTATGGAGGCTTCTTGTCCTGGAGAACCCTCTACAATAATGTTATACATGCATGATAAACAATGAGATGCTTGTATAGCCATTCCGAAAGAATCCTATACTCAACTCCTCAAAACTCTGCCTATGCAACCCTTAATGGTTCCTGCTTTGAGCACTAATCCAACATTTTCCTTTACCCATCTGATAGACATTATTTCTTTCTGGAAAAAATACTGTGTTGCCTATTATTTTCTGGTTTCAGGGTGCTGGGCACTGAACAGGCTCCCCAGGGAGGTGTCACGGCCCCAACCTGACAGTGTTCAAGAAGAGACTGGGCAACATCCTGAGCCACACAATGTGAACTGTGGGGTGTCCTGTGCAGGGACAGGAGTTGGACTCCATGACCCTTGTGGGTCCCTTCCAACTCAAGACATTCTATGAATTTATGATTCACACTCTTAATAGGTGACCTTGTTCTGTCCCAGGCACGGTGCTCTCCAGGTAGAGGAAAGAAAGCTATTCCTGCATCACAACTCTCTGCTACAGTCCCAGGTTGTTGTTCTGCCTTCCCTCCGGTAAACCTCGCACCAGACCCGCAGGACTGTGACATCCATCAGGTCACCCAGGTCCGTCCATCTCTGCAAGTGCTGATGCTAGGACAGCACTTACCTCCGGATTCATAATGGTGCCGCTTTGGGAACTTCCTGCCAGATGGGTGCAAGAGAGACAACTGATTTTTACTGAGAATTCTGGGGGCAAACCAGAAGCTTTTGACTGCAGAAATCAATTTGACTGCTCACACTTGGTGGAAGTTTGAAAGCTCATGTTTTGACATCCCTGCTCGTTGCTGTGGTGTGCACAGTGGAGTGACCTTCAAGCAGAGTGTTTCTAATTCCCTTTTTTTGACAGATGTGATCCAGGGCAATTCCACTTGGCTGCAGTACCTGGAAGCTGGTGATGCGGAGGATTAAGCAGCAGGTAAATGCCAAAGTGTTGGAGAACAGTACCTGGAATTAGTACATCACCAAAGACAATGTGGATGAGTTGGGCTCATCTATTCATATCAGTCTCCACATTCTTACAGCAGGCAGCAGAGCCAGAGGAATGCAGAGCCTGCACACATCAGTAACAACAAATTGTTCCATTGTGACACTTAATGGGAAGGTTCATTACTTACAAGGAGTTTTTTAACTGTGGGGGTTTAACCTGGCAAGGGCCAAGGTCTATGGGCAGGCCCAACATTCCCTGATGTTCTCCCAGATTGGGAAATCTTAAGCAGAGGTTTTGCAAACCTCCCACCTCTGGCTGCCATATGCTGGACCAGCGCCTGAGTGCTCAGTGCTGGCTTTACTCAGCTCCTCACGGTGCTGGTGGCTTGAGCAGCAGATGGGTCTCCCACCCTGCCCTTCCTTGGTCCTGATAGCTGCGTTGGACAGCAAGGAGGGTGGACCAGAGGTGGGGGCAGGACACCGGTGTGAGGCAGTCCGTGCCTAATTCATACCCTGATCAGGAGAATCATAGAATCATTTCAGTTGGAAGAGACCCTCAGGATAATCGAGTCCAACCATAACCTAACTCTAGAACTAAACCATGTCCTTAAGAACCTCATCTCTGTCTGTTCAACCCTCCAGGGATGGTGACTCCACCACTGCCCTGGGCAGCCTGTTCCAATGCCTGACAACACCTTCTGTGCAGAATTTTTTCCTAATATCCAATCTAAAGTGAAGGACAGGGACCTCATTGCTGAGGCTGTGGTAATGTGTCCTCATATGCATAATGCCACGTGCATCTCGTCTGGATCTCTAGAATCGTGGCCTTCATCTGCCCAGTGCTTGAGAGAGGCTGCCACCAAGTACAGCCAGCAAGAGGGAACCTGCAGGGGCTCGGAGCTGGAGAGAGCTGCCAAGGATCCTCCATACACTTCACTTTCTCCTCTCCATGGCTCCAGGTAGGAACTGACCCAGATGTTGCTCCACATGAAGGAGAGAGAACCTGCCACCAGCCACTTTTTCTCCCTGCTCCCTGGAAGCTGCAGGATGTGGGTTCCTTTGCCTGCTGGCAGTGGATGCTGCTCCAGTGCAAAGCCCTGAGTGCCAGTACTGCTCCCTCCCATTTTAGATACAAACAACGAAGGGATGACCCTGGCACCTGTGGCCTGGTCTCCTGGGAGAAAGGCAGTGAAGTGCGTGGGCCATGTCTGGAAATCAGATGCCCTGCGGGTGACTCAGTGGCACTCCCTCTGCTCATGCACCAAAGCATCACCTGTCCTGTCCAGACAAGTTGTACTAGCATAAGCAACAACTAAAAGCCAGCAATATCCTAAGATGACAATATCTGAGATCCTGGTACTGCCAAGATCCATCTGCATCAAACGGCCTTTTCTGAGGGAATGTGTGCTGGGCACTGTGTAAGGAATTCAATGTGCACAGTGAAACACCTTCTCTGGCATGGAGAAGGTCAGCAAAGGGGAAGTGCAGGGACCATGACAGGCTCCAGGTTGATGAATGCTGCATCTTCTCCAGCCATACCACTCCAAAGTCCACAGAGCAGAGAGCGCCCTGTTCACACCTGCTGTATGTGAAGTGGGGAAGTCCCAGGTAGCACGTGGTCAAGGGAAGGTTAAACACCAGGCACACAACACCTCCATCACTGCTGGTTCCACCCAGCTGGCTGAGACGAGGAGGGAGGGCACTCTGCTGTTCCCTGGACCTTCTAGCCCTATGAGCTCCTGCTATGTTGGACACAATTGCCTCAATGGGTAAGGATTCATGTATCCATCTCTCATCCCTGACCTCCACAAGAGGCTCATTTCCCAATGGCTTGTGATCTGCATTTGAGGAGGATGCTGAGCAGCTGGTTTCCCTAGTCTCCATTCCCTGAGCAGGTGGTGAATGTGCCTGGGATGTCTAACAGCTCTACAGTGCAGGACCTTTCCCAAGCTCTGATTCTCCTCTGGGGAAGGGCTTCTGACAAATGGCTTTTGGGTCTCAAGGTGACCTGTCAAGTACGGATGTCAGAGTCTGGTCTTCCATCCAGCCAAGCTATGACAAGGCTCTGAAAATTTGCAGTCTGTATCTGTTGAGCTTTGGGGTGCCTCCAGTGCCTAACACAGGAACATCAGTGCTGCTCCAGTGCAAAATAAGTCTTCTCTCAGGTCTGCTTGATGATGTATACCTTGGGTGTATAGCAACGTATCTACTAGTGCTCTCTCTCCTGGAGTTCTTAACCTCACAACAAAGCAACCTGGAGCTCTGCTTCAGGCTATGCAATTGAAAATTTCTGGTGGTTTTCAGCCATTTTTGGCTAAAAACTATCTGTGTTCAGACCAAAATGAAATATTATGGCTGAAAGCTTTTGTAAAATGCCTTTTGGCCTTCTGGCCTTTTCAGGCAGAAATGTCAAAGACAGCAGCCATGGAATCCCAGCCAGCAGAAACTGAGGATCCAACTCAAGGGGTCCAACTTGGTTGTGGGGACATGTGGCAGACAGGTTCCTGTTGGTCTTTCCTTCTACTGAGGCACCCCATGCGGGCAGACTTCTCTTGTGGTACCAGGGCTGGAGCAAGTGATACAATCTGCTCATTTCTGAACCCTTTCCCGTGGAACCACTGATCCTGCCAGCATCCTCACTGCTGTAAACCAGAAAACCCCGGGTCTCCAGGGCTAGTAAGCATCCAAGCTCCGTGTCCCAAGACAGTGCGTGATTTATAGAGGAAGAGTCTCCAAGCATTTACGACAGCAGAGAAGGAGAGCTTCTGCATGCTGTGTGTAGCAGCTTGGCCACTTGGCTGGAACTCCCAGCCCAAGGTAAGAGATGAATACCAGCTGCATTCCTCTCTACGCTCGCGCCTTCTAAGGGCCATGAGATGCCTGCAGGGATCTGGGCTGAGGTGCTCTCCAGCCAAGCCCAGCAAGAGTCTGCCAGGGGTTGGGAGCTCCTCTGGTGGGGCAGGCTTCATTTCAGAGATGCCAAGAGTTGGCTCGTCTCAGAGTGATCTCTGCTACTCTGAGTAACTAAAGGGTTTCCATTAGCTGCAGCAGACTCTATGGTGTCACCAGGAAGCCACAAGACATTAGAGCGTGACAGCTCTTGCCTTGTCTCATTCTCCAGTGGGTGGTCTCTGCGTACCAAGAAAAGCCTTTCTTCTGCTGTCAAGTGGGTAACGAGAGTCTTCCTGTCTCCAGCACACATTGCACTTCAGTTCCCACTGAAGTGGTGGTGAGTCACCATCATTCCTGATGCTGTTGGGGAAAAACCTCCATTTATCAGTGCAATTGGGAAAGAGTGGGGCAGGGCTGGGGAGCTGAACCCTCCTGCTGAGGAGCCAGACCTTGCTCGTGGGAGTTCAGCAGTGGACAAACTGCTGTGGATGGACCTGAGTCATCACCTGCAGTGTGAGCCAGCCTTTGCTCCATGGCCCCTGTGGTTCAGGTAGGTGCCCTGCTCCTGCATGCCCGATTTCACAAGGCACGTGGAGTAACAAGGCAGGGGCAATATTTGACCAGAAGAACAAAAAAATTCCCAGGGAGCCAGCACATGTGGGATGCCTTGGTCAGAAAGCTTTGGCCATGGGGCAAACCAAGAGGAAGAAGAATGGATGAAGAAGGAGAACAACAGCCTATGACACAGGAAAACCTCAGTCCCAGGGCCTGGCATTCACAGAGCTGAGCAGAGACCTGTCCAGGGATGCACAGGGCAGTCCCCAAGCCTCCTGTTTGCCAGGCTGGGGCACAGCAACAGGCTCAGGCCACTCACTAGAGACACGTCTGTGATACACAGACCTTTCAAAGCATTTGGCACACAACTTATCAGAGGAAATGTTTTTATGCCTGGATATTCAGATGCCTGGGATGATCCCTTGCTCTGGTGGTACCTCGGGTAGTTCAGAGATATTGAAAATCTGCCTATCTTTACTTAGCGAAGAGTTTTTCTTGTCAATGCTCAGCTACACGGCTGTGACCATGTCCCAGTGTCAAGGTTCTTCTCTCTAAGCAGTGTCTGCTCTGCAGGTGAGGTATAATTTGATGTGAACGCAGCATCTAGGATAAGCTTCTGGGTGTATCTGAGAACAATGTTTTTTCTAAGGTTTTCTACCTGATTCTGGAGCCAAAGTGGCTCTGCCTGGCACTCCAGATCCTCCTCTGCTCCTTCCAAGCCCACCAGGAGTAGTTTTAACACTAAGGCCTTATGAACACTTAATTGCAGGGCTTTCGAATTCTCCCTTTTTGTACCTGCCAGAAACAGCATCAGGTGAGAAGAAAGCTCCTCTGCAGAGGTGCTGTTCCTGGTGGCACCCCTGAGGGCTACCAGCAGGTGGCTATTTCCTGCACATTCACCTCCGTCAGTTGTTCTACACCCTTCTGGGAAGCATCTGTCCGGGAGAAGCTGCCCTGCTGCACATCATACTGGGCAATGAAGTGCTGCCCCAGAAACAGCAAGACAGAAGCTTAAGGAGACTCTATGTACACCACCCTTGCAGACAGAATTGTTCACAGAATCCCAGAATATCAGGGGTTGGAAGGGACCTGGAAAGCTCATCCAGTGCAATCCCCCCATGGAGCAGGAACACCCAGATGAGGTTACACAGGAAGGTGTCCAGGCGGGTTGGAATGTCTGCACAGAAGGAGACTCCACAACCCCCTTGGGCAGCCTGGGCCAGGCTCTGCCACCCTCACCGGGAACAAGTTTCTTCTCAAAAGTAAGTGGAACCTCCTGTGTTCCAGTTTGCACCCATTGCCCCTTGTCCTGTCACTGGTTGTCACCGAGAAGAGCCTGGCTCCATCCTCCTGACACTCACCCTTTCCATGTTGATCCCCAGCAATGAGTCCCCCCTCAGTGTCCTCTTGTCCAGCTCCAGAGCCCCAGCTCCCTCAGCCTTTCCTCACACGGGAGATGCTCCACTCCCTTCAGCATCTTGGTGGCTGCGCTGGACTCTCTCCAGCAGTTCCCTGTCCTGCTGGAACTGAGGGGCCACAACTGGACACAATATTCCAGGTGTGGTCTCCCCAGGGCAGAGCAGAGGGGCAGGAGAACCTCTCTGACCTACTGACCACCCCCTTCTAACCCACCCCAGGTACCATTGGCCTTCCTGGCCACAAGGGCCCAGTGCTGGCTCATGGTCATCCTGCTGTTCCCAGGATCCCCAGGTCCCTTTCCCCTGCGCTGCTCTCTAATAGGTCATTCCCCAGCTTATACTGGAACCTGGGGTTGTTCCTGCCCAGATTCAAGACCCTACACTTTTCCTTGTTATATTTAATAAATACAGCAGAGTGAGGGCTTTGTCCTGCCAAAGGACAGACCTTGTTCACTTGCTGGGATGTTGCCACAGCCAGGACAGAGCCTACACCTCCTATTTTATGTGTGTTATATTTCATTACATTTCTCCCGCCCAGCTCTCCAGCCTGTCCAGGTCTCTGATGGCAGCACATCTTCCAGTGTCACCACTCCTCCCAGCTTGGTGTCATCAGCAAACTTGCTGACAGTCACTCTATTCCCTCACCATCCCATCTCACAGTGGCAGTAGAAATGAAAGTTCTTCCAGGCTAAAGCATGAAGCTTCATGCAACACTGCAGGAGAATGGAGGGCAGGATGCCTGAAGGGACTCTCTGGTGCATTGGTGCAGTCAGTTCAATCTGCTTGCTCCAGGGACCAGGTCCAACAGAGCAAGTTTGGTTCCCATTGGAGCTCATCAGCTGGATCTCAGTGATGCATCAGATCTAGCCTGTGCCAGCCAGAGCCAGCATTGCTACCCAGGAAAGGAGAAAGTCTCCTTCAGGGAGGAGTCTGGTTCCAGCAGAGCAGTCCTTCCCACTTCCACCCACCTCCTGTGCCTCTCGTCTGGCTCTTCAGCAAGTCCAGCTGAGTGAGAACTGACTCTGCACTCTCAGAGGTGACACCCCTGAAGCAGGAGAGCCAAAGGCTTTTACCAAAAATCTTTGAAGTCGGTGGAACACCTCAAGCTGATTTTTTTTGGGATTTCAAAGCTGATGGAAATCAGAGCAGATTAAATCCTCCCCCCACCTTTACCAGGAGAGGCAGCTGGAGCTGCAGGCCAGGGTGAAACCTGATGCTTTGCAGAGCCTGTGACACAGGAGAAAACCACCACAGGACTGTCATGGGGAGTCCCACTTCAGCACCTGGCTTCACTTAAGCCACCCGTTGTTAATGAGATGTGAGTGCAGAACAGGGCAGGAGAAACAACTTGAGGCTGACGGCAAAGCCCGCGCAGAGCCACAGACCCTGTGAAGCATCAAAGCTGGTCTGTGTTGTCCTTCATGCTCTGCTCCCAGGCTGCTCGGGGAAAGATGTGACTGATGGGTGGAAAGAGGATGATGAGCTCAGGATGCTGGATCTGGCCCCGTCTCTGTTCTCTCTGCTGCTCAGCGACACTGGGAGTTCTCTCCAGTTTCCACCCCAGATTCTGAGCCCTGCTGGGAGCCACCAGTCCCTGTGCTTCTCACAGCTCAGGCACCACGGACTTATTTTTTTGATGGCCACGGTTTGCCTGGCAGTAATTAGAGCGTCTCAGAAAGAACGATGAAAATGTCTGATGTCATTTTTTTTCTGCAAAAAATGCTCTGGGATAGCTCCTCCTGGAGACACCAATCTGGGAGTCAGAGCAACCTGGATTTGGGAGTCATGCCTGCATGCAGGACTTCTTCCATAAAAGCCCCAGAGCTGTCAGTGCAAGGAAGACAGCTGGTTCTGCTTTGCCCATGTAGACAAAACCTAATTCCAAGCTGAAATTTCCTGAAGACACATGTTGTATTTCAGGATCTTTTGGTGCTACTTTCATCTCCAACCCACATATTGCAGCCCTATAATAAGAAGAATAGTAATAATAATAGCAATAATAATAATAATACCTTTTGTATGTACATAGCACCTTTCATCCAAGGATCTAAGTCACAATTACAGCCCCACACATTCCTTTATATTACAGCCCTATAATTCTAAGACTGCTCAAGTATCCAGACTTCAAAGGGAATGTAGATTTCCCCTCCAGCCCAGTCACGGTGCCCAACATGCTGGAGATGTTTCAAAGGTGTTTCGAGGGTGCCTTGGCAGTAGCCAGAGATAGTCAGAAGAGCCCGAGGAGCTCTCTGAAGCTGAAATGAGCCTTCATGGATTCTTTCCTCCCCTTTCCTGGCCACTCTCTGGTCTCTCTGGAAAGTCCGTGTGGCTCTGGGGTGAGGACGATGCTCCCAAGAAACCCCTGTGTCTGTACGGTGGGAGGTGAAATGATGGAAATGGTGGTGAAAGGAAAAACAAGTGATGGCACAAGCTCAGGTGACTTTCCAGGTCGGGCAGAGCCCATCGAGTTTAAGTCAAAAATAAACTCACAGAAAAACTATCTCCACTGAAAAAAGAGCTGGGGGCAAATGGTGGAAAGTTTCACTGTAAGCTCTTTTTTACAAGGGCTTAACGATTTTTCAACTATCTTGAAAATGAAACAGAGTATTCATTTTGGGGTCAAAGCAAAATGTTGCAGGGATACCCAGAGCCAAATATGTTTTGTTTTGGTTTGGTTTAACTTTAATTGCATGGGAAACCTGAAAAAAAAAAAGTCTATTTGTTTAACCCAAGCCAAACTTTCCCTTCCTTTTTTAGTTTAGCCAAAGACCTAAAATAGCTGTTATTTACCCCCATACGTTCAGGAAGGAGTATGCTAAAAGCAAGGAAGCTTCCTATAGAAAACAGATTAGATTAAAGGACGGGGGTTTGCAGAAGCTCCGGCCAAGCGGCAGTTTACCAGCTGGATTCGCTTCCTCTCTGGGGTTCACCAGCGCTGCCCACGAGCTGTAAAACAGCTGCTGGATGCGGCTCCCGAGGAGCGTTTCGGTCTCTGCTCTGACTTGTGGCTGCGTTCGTAAGCAAGGAGTGATGAGGTCAGTGGACATGAAAGGCAGGCTGCAAATCCGAGAGTTTAGTGCTGCTTTTCTTCATGTTATGGCTGAACTAATGTAAAGCTCAAGAATTTTTTAATAAACCTTTAAAAGGTATTTGAGCTTGAGAGGTCCAGACATGTGGCTGAAAAGTGCTGAGAGTCTCCAGCTCTTCTATAGCACTGTTTTAATCAGTTGATCTCAATGCACATTAGAGAGGGTTTTGTTATTAGTGCTTTAATGACAGGGAGACTGAGGCACAGGAGGAGGAGGGAATTTGTTTGGGGTAAGCCATAGGAGTGGGGCAGAGCTAGGAAACAGTCCGTGTTTCTCGTGCTGCTCTCCAGTCCTCTGTATGTCCCACCTTCACTGTACACGAGCCGAAGCTCATGGGCACCTGTCCGTTCCCAAAAGTCTGAGTCTTTGTGCCCCTCTATCCAGAAGCCCTTTCCACAAAGCATCTGCAAGGTGGTCAGTGGAAAGTCATCCCTTGGAAAATGAGCAGGTTCACCTCCTGGTATTGCCAGATGAGCCAGAGCAGCTCAAGGAGGAGCAGGGCAGTTCTCACAGCGTGTGCTGGCTCATCTCAGACACACCACACTAACCAGCATGGGCTGCAACACGTTTCCTCTCCCCCTTCTTCAATAAATCAAGGCTTCCAGCGTTCATGTTTTTGTCACTAATAAATCTTGCACTGTCTTACACCACATGAAAGCACAACAATACCTTAACCGACAGGCACTTCCCTGTGCAGGACTGCAGCTGCAAACACAACCTGCAGCACAAGAACCTGCTGTTTTGGCCCGGAGCTGGAGAGAAGCTGAAGACAGCACATACAGCAAGGCTGCTCCTGAGCTGAGTAGAGCCCCGCACGCTGTTGCCAGAGCACATGTAAAACCGCTTTGTGCAACAGGCACCTCGTTAATCTGTGGAACTCATTGCCACAGGAAATTAATGCAACAACAACAACAGTCTTACCTGCACCTATAATCAAGGTCCTGTCTTGGTTGTGGTACCTTTGGTTCTGCAAATACAACTCACCTGACCCTAAGGGCACGTCTCTGTCCTTTGGTACCTGGGGCACATGCTGCTCAGGCGGAAAACCTCCCAGTCTTGGGACAGAGCCTTGGGACAATATCTGGGACAACAACTTGGGATGATACCTGATAACCCCCACGACCCCGTGTACAGGAGGAATAAAGACTTACAGTGCAGCTACGTGACTCTGCACCTCATTCCTCCCTTGGGAAGCGCTAACTGAGCAGCAGAAGCAGTTCTCACGTCCATAGTCAGACTGACTCTGGGCACTGCCTGGAAGGCCAGGGCGATGCTCACACGGCTACTGCCTCTCTCAGCTCTCGGGCACTGGGCAGCTACTGGGGACACTGCCAGGTGTTTGCTGCGAGCAGCTGCAGGAACAGGTGTAAAGCAAAACTGCAGAAATTGTTCCCTATGATCAGATTTTCTTCTTGTGTTCTCTGGGAAATTTCTGCCTGAAAGTTCAAATGCCTTTCCTGCTGGTTTCATGCATGCAAAGACGAAAATTTGTTTTACTAAGGTTAGGAACTGCTCAGTACTGCGAATTATCTTACAGCTGCAAGATGCAATCACACCCGGAGTCATCCCCATACCAGATAACCCCCTCAGGAACGTGACTGTGCGTTCAGATCCTGCAGGTCCCCAAGATCCCTGGTTCTTGGTCACACCGTCACACCCCAGCAGGCACCGTGGCCTTGGCTCAACTCACTGGTCTGTGCACAAGGCGTCGCCTGCACTGGGAGGTGGCACTGGGCAGGGGAACGTCCCGGGGGTTGGTGGCTTGCAGGGCTCACTGTTGTGTTACAAAACCTTTGAACACGTGTGTGGGGCATCCTCCAACCACCCTCCCTGCCCTCATGCATGCAACCCCCTGCTCCCCCACCCCTTACTTGACAAGACCATGTTTCTGCTCCTCTTCCACCCCTGTGGTTCCTCTCACAGCACGCACAGCCCTGATGGGATGATGCAGTGCTTGGGCTTCACCTTCCCTTTGAACAAAGGGGAATGTTACTAATTGGTGCCCCACAGGGATGTTCAATGCTGGAAACTATCCTGTCCCCCCTGGGGTCTCTTTGTAGTGGGACCTGTGGCTGCTCACAAGAAGAGACAGCAGGTCCCTTGAGCAGGTCCCACACTTACAGGTGTGTCTGACTCACTCCGCTCCCATGGGAGACGCTTTTCATTTCCAAATCCTTCAAAGCATTTTCAACATCTATGGGAAGCTGCACACAAGGCCAATGGAGACAGAGACCTGCTGATACCTCAAGCTGCTGATACCCTGGGAGGTTCCTCTGTCATCCCATGGAGAGAAGGAGGCTGGAGAGCTGCCCTCCCGCATCACTGTCAGCAAAGCCTGAGCTGGTGGATCTGGGAAAGGTTTTGCATTACACCTTCCTGGATCCTTGATGCATCCCTGCAAGACTGGGAGCACCACTGTGTCCTCCCCTTGCTCCCCACCACTGGTACAACTCCTGCCACCACTCGGGCTGCAGCCTGGCTCTTTTGACTTGGCTCCAACACCAGATGCCCATTCTTGGTCTTGCTTTTCTTCATGAAGGCTGCTTCTTATCTCTCTTCAGCTCCTGCCAAACTCAAGTCCTTGTCCAAGACTGCAGGCTCCTTCCAGCCCTGACAGTTCTTCCTGATGCTTCCCCACCACCTTTCAGAGCACTGCTGAGGTGATCTCTGTCCCATCCTTGGCTACCTGGCCCCAGCTCCTCTCTGACTCCCCACAGCCCCTCCTGGCTCCCTGGCACCCACGCAGAACCCTCAGTGGCCCTTGGAGCCCCTTTCCCCACGCAGAGCTATTTTGCTGTGGTGCATGAGGGTGGCTCATGTTCCCGTTTCAAGGTCCGCAAGGAGCCTGGCCCACGTTGGATGCCTTCTGAGCTGTCTCAGAGCATCACTGTCTGTCTGTCCCACGGGAGGCCAGCTTGCTGAGACCCAGCCCACTTCTCCAAAGATGGACCTGGGGGAGCAGCTTATTCCAAAGCAATGGAGGAATTTTGGCCCCCCAGCTGAAGTGTCTGGGCTCAAAGGCAGCAGCACCCCAACCCTGTTGTTGGCAGAGGGGGTGATGGAGGTCCCTCAGCCCCTGGTGCAGAGAGCTGGTAAGTGCCATGCTTCCCTTTCCCTCCTCCACCCTCCTGCTGCTCCCTGACCCAGGCAGGTGCAGAGCGGGAGAGGCATTTGCAGCTCCATTGCTGCCTTTTGGCACCAGAGCCTCTGCCAGAATCAAAGAGCTTTTCAAAGAAAAGCCTAAACTCCTTTAATCGCCAGCTAGAGCTCCTCCCGCACAGATCTAAGGGCCATGAGCTCAGTGTTTTCATTGCCCTGGGCAGATTTATGAGCTTATTCTTCAAGGGAGGGAGAGAGGGGAGGCTGTGGCATATTACTTAGCCTGGGGGGCAGGCAGGGAGGAGAGGGGGGAGGATGGAGGAAGGCATTTGCAGTGGAAGTGCACGGTGGTGCAGAAGCCCTGCTCACCACGGCCAGTGCTCTCAGGCATGGCAGGGGGGCAAAGCGGGAGGCGACGTGAGGAAGGACCATCCCGCTGTGGCTGGAATCCAGAGCGTGTGCAGGGTGAGCAGCAGCTCCCTCCCACCCAGCTCCCTGCACAACCATTGCAGCCGGAGGGGCTGTGCGGACACGGTGTGCCTGCTGCCAGCCGGCACCGCTCACTCCAGCAGAGGAGACCAGGAGCGGGGCATCCCTCAGTGCGCGAGTGGGAGGGACTTGTCTCCTCCAGTCCCAGATAAGCTGCCCTCGTTGCCATTTGCAGAGTGAAGAAGTGGGGGAGTCTTGCTGGCGCTCACTGTTGTCCACACCAGAGCACAGCCCCATCCCTGTGCACGTTTGTTCCGCTGTGCTGCCTTCCCCACCGTGCTTCTCATCCACACACCTGTTCCCTTCTTGCCCGGGAACGCAGCACTCACTACCTGCTGTGCAGCAAGTGCAGTAAAGGTCTGGCTGCTCTCTCCCCCACACAGAGACCTGGGTGCAAGTTGCTGCTTTTGGGATGGGGCAGATCCTGTGTCTCAGCTCCTTCAGCCCAACTCAGACAGTGCCGCGCTGAGAAGTGGACACCTGCTCGCATCCAGCACCCGGGACCTCCTGCAGCCGCTCCCGAACAGCCCTGCAAAGGATGTGTCTTTCCTTGTGGACTGAAACCTTGACAAAGTCTCAGCCATGACCTGTGGCACTAAAGCCACAGCCCTTCACCTTCACCTGCAGCACTACCTGTTGTAGCTGGAAGCATTTGGGGGCTGCAACCCTTGTTCATGGACCAGCCACTCTCTGGAGAGCACAGCATCCCGTGAATCCCAGCAGGACCCACACTGGGACAGCAGCAGCCAAGTAGAGAAAAGGGCTGCTGGACCCAAGGTGTTTCCAGCTCATGACTTCAAGAGGTAAAATGGAGCAGAGCTTATGGCAGAGAAGGGGGCTGGAAGATGATGAGGCAGGAAGAGCTGCCATGAACCTGAGAGATTATCTCCCAGCTCTTTTAATGGCTCTCATAAACCTTATTCCCCACATCTGGGACCCCAAGCTCACGTATGTTTGTCTGTGCTCCCACTGTGGCTGCTGTTCATGCTGCCAGGCACAACACGTGTTTTGGAGGGTGAGACTGTGGACTTCTGGCCATGCGAGGCAGGAGTGATGTTTCCCATTAGTATTCCAGCAGGGAAGATCAAGCACAGAGATAGCCCTTAGTGCATCAGTGTGGCCCCTGGGACACAAAGGTGGCTTTGGAAATCCTGTGCTCTCTCATGGCTTGAGAAGCGGAAGGGTTTGGGAGCAATCTGGAGTGAGTCTGCACACTTGTGGTGTGTTTGGATGGGTCCTGGTGGAGCGCTGGGGCTAATGTGGTGACCGTGGCATGAGGACAAGGCTGTGGATGAGCCCTGGTACTGGACAAGCATCAGCCACAGAATGGTGACCTGCTTTTGTTTGTAAAGTTACCTGGGGCAGGAGAGCAAGTGTGCCCCCAGGAAGGACCTGATTTACACCTTGCCTTGGGATTTGGTGCTCTCTGCATTTTCGGCTACTCCTTCTGTCTCCCCAGGGTGTGTGACTGTCACCTAATACCCAAAGGCACACAAAGGTCCCTGTCATCCTGCAGGAGACCCCATGTCCTTTCCAGCCCCCTGCAAACCCAGCATCCCTTCAACCCCAGCAGCCCTCCCCGCAGCTGCCGTGCCGGCCCAGGCTCCGACAGGTCAGTCACCAGCCCTGTATTTCAACTGGTGCCTGGACTCCTCTGGCAGCTCTCGGGGTGCTGCCCACTTTAGGGGGCTGTGGTGAGTTCTGTCCTCCTTTTCGCCAGATGGGGGCTGCAGAGAGGCAGAGTGGGGCAGAGAAGTAGGGAAGATTTTAGGCAAAGGGGGGCTGCCTTCAGCACTGCTGCTTGTCCTGCTCCAAGTATCAGATAGGGCTCTGTAGTCAGCCCCCAAACACAGAGCTTTGTGGATGCTTAGAAAATGCAAATATTACAAAAGAAGCATCTTCCACCCAGTCTTTCCCTGAACTAGATGCAGTGTTTTGTGACCAGGGATGTGTCTGCCTGGTTTCATTACCAAGTATCCCTGCCTCCTGTGGATCCCTGTCATGGGTCTGTGTGGTACCTGATCCCATAGGGCAGCTCAGGGAAGAGCAGGAGTGATGTGGGGTCCTGGCCCCAGACTCCCATTGGGATGCTAAATTCCTGGCAGTGGCTCAAAATGCCTCTGCAAGATGAGAACAGCCATGAGAGCTCCTGATCCCATTCACCTCAAGGGAAACAGCGTGCGGAACAAGAAGCTTTCTGTCTGGCAGCCTCCTGAGAGTGTACATGCCTACTGGAGAGGCTTCCCTGGGAAGAGGTGACTTGCTTCTCTCCCATCTCCCTGAACACAGCTGCAAGCTCACTGATGATGCCTCCATTGGAAACGCTTGGTTTTGGATGAGTGGGATTAGGTTCAGTTTCAGGGAGGCTCAAGAGTGAGCAAGGACAGGGTTCTTGGAGAGAGACAGACACAGTGGAGACACAGCGTTGTCAGGATGGGGCATGAATGTGAGCTCATTAGTGGTGAGGCAGTGTCTAATCAGACGTTATTATGAGGATCCTTTATTTTGCACCTGAGGGAGTCCTGCTCTTCATGGAAAGGCGTTCCAACAATTTGCTTAGAAGACAAGGCATGGAGGAAAGGAGCTGGGACGGTTTTGGAACAGCTGCCCTTCAGCTCCGTGCTCCTTGTTGCCATTACAGGGTTTGCTTTTCAGCACTTGCAGCTCTCAAAAGAAATCTAGGCATTTCTTTACATAACTGAATGTGGATTTAAAGCCTGAATTTACATGAAGATCTTAGATCTCTCTAGAATACCCATACTTTCTACAAAATTTATGCTGATTCACTTTGAAAAACCAGCCCTGACTGTACACCTTATAACTGAGAAACTAACCTTATGTGACTTTCTGAAGGCAGCCCAAGAAAATAGAGACAGAAACAGGGAGAAAACCCAGCTCTCCAGGCCTCCAATGGTTTCCAGTTCATCCTGCCTTCCTACCCCTGTCAGATCTTATTTAATTCATCAGCAGTGTTTAACGGATAGGCAGCCAATGTGCTGTTTTTCCCCGAATAGGTTCAGCTCTAAGGGGAGGAGGAAAACCCTGGACCCTTCAACATCTCCACGGTTCGACCCCGTGGCTTTTGCACCCGGAGGGTCCCTCCAGCCTGGCGTTCCCTGCGAGGTGATGCCGGGGAGGTGGCACCACCGGCGCAGCCCCGCAAAGGGCCGTCAGCGGCGCCACCGTGCGAGCGCAGCGGCGGGTGCAGCCGCGGCCACCGGAGCTGCGGGACCGTCCCGGGGAGCGAGACCCAGCGGCGAGCCGACCTCTGTCAGCTGCGGCAGCGAGGCCACCTGCCGCAGCAGGCCGAGAGCATCTTCGAGCACCCACCCGCTGGGTCCATAGCCCAGGGCTCTGTGTCCCTTCTCCGGCCGCCATGGTCAGGGTAAAAGTGGCACTGAGAAGCATTTAACATTGAGATGTCCCTCAGTTCCCACGGTGGAGCTCTCTGAAGCTCTCAGCCCGAGGGACTGCTCTGCAGAGACGACGGGCAGCATGTTCTCTGCAGAATCGGAGCCACAGGTGCCCTGTCTTGTGGTGGCCGCAAAGGTGGAGCAGGTGCCTGACAGGGCTGCTGCAGCAGCATCAGTGCAAAGCTCTGCAGCCTTTCACTCTTACAGCCCGTGTGTTTTTAACCACCTCCATCAGGACAAGCTGCAGTGACTTTTAACTCATCGGTATCTGACTCCAAACTTAGCTCCAGGGCATGTGCAGGGGGGACAGCTCTTCACAGGACACACCTCATGTGACAAGTGCTCTGTGGTTCCTGCTCCCAGGGAATACAGCTTGCATTACACAATTCTTTCATCTTTCACACTCTCTACTGAAAATTGTCCTTTCCTGTAATAT
This sequence comes from Columba livia, assembly GCF_036013475.1. Lineage (NCBI taxonomy): Eukaryota > Metazoa > Chordata > Aves > Columbiformes > Columbidae > Columba > Columba livia. The sequence continues at coordinate 1,539,412 of NC_088623.1, read as the reverse complement.
TTCTCAGCTGGCCCAATACGGATCTGGCCATCCAATGGCTGGCACAAGACAGAGCAATGTGCTCCTCAGGCAAGCAGGAGGAGTAGAAAAGCTCTTACCCAGCTGTGGTAGCTTCAACCTGGCTTTGCAAAGCCCTTCCTGAATGGGTTAAGGTGCTTAGCTTTAATGGTTGAGAAACTGCATCTCAGGACTATCCAGGAACACCAGAAAGCCAGTAACATGGACTGTACACCACACCTGGACACAAGCCCCCTCTCATCTTGATGAGCACAAAATGAACATCCCCAGCACTGCCTGGGGGCTACCAGTTGTCCTGTATGATGCTGGTACACATGGTCTCCCTTAGCAGAGCTTTAGCTGTATCCCTCCCTCACAGGGAAAGCCAAAGTCCGTACCAGCCCACCTGTCACAAAGCTGAGCTTGGTGGCTGCAGCACATTCTGTGAGTAAACTGACCAAGTGTCTTTCCCTGCTCATGCCAGCGCCAACCTGTCTGCCTGAGAGAGGAACTTTCTCTCCTGGTCAAACCCTGAGATCCTTCCATGGAGTCTCTTGCACATCCTGGGGACATCCTCAGTCACTGCTAATCCGATGGCATCAGCGAGACCATCTCTGGGGATAGAAGTGAACCCATGAGTCCCTGTGGTAGCTCAACCTTTTGGGGTATTAATACCAGAAAGAATAGGAAACATTCAGATAATTAAGAATGTGTAAGTTAAAAATACCAACCAAACCAAAAAGCAAAGCCCCCACACCTCTTATAAGACTTTAATACTCATTCTAAAGAGGCAACTTGGGCACTGCTGGTGGCCAGCTCAACCCAAACCCCTGAAAGACACGAGTTATCACAGCTATTGAAATGTTTGACAGAAGGATCCCAGAGCAGTTTGCACTAATTGCTTAGTATAAATACTCCATTATGTTCTCAGACAATCAGAATCTACCCAGCAAATCAGCTCCTCTGATCCAATGTAATCAAGAAGCAAAGCATGCATAACATCGCAATATAAACAGCATTTGCAGAGGGGTGTGGGGAGGAGGGGAAGCTAGCTTAGCTTGGCAGGTCCCAGAGTAATAGCTGACTTTTTTGTTGTTGTTTTTTTTGCCTCTAATTTCCAGTGGAAATTTAATTTCAGGAACATGTGGCGCAAACTTCCAAGCTGGAGGAAAGCCGCAGCCAATGAAGGGGGTCCGGAGAAAGCGTTGCAAAAGAGACAGCGAGGGCTGTACTTACAGGTAAGCTGTGAGCGGGCTCAGGTTGGCAGGCACCTCCGAAAGCCCCAGCTCGGAGCAATCCACCGAGA